>NW_021703775.1:42922483-43426715 GCF_005190385.1 Monodon monoceros
AAACAAATTTGCTAGTGAAAAACATCTTAACCACTAAAACAACCATTGTAGTTGCACATCTAACAAGAACCTACTTCCATAGCGGGATCAGCATATTTACCTGGGAACAGGTAAATGCAAAATGAGGCTTACCTTAATAAGGTGTATTAGGTGGCTTAGACTGTTTGGAGGTCAGAGAGCACACATAAACTGGTACCATCAGCAAACTAGCAGTGAACAAAAAATTGATATTTTCTGGCAAATTGATTGAAGAAACTGTTTTAAGGGCACTGAAGGTAAGTGTGATCTATTTATTTTTATTTTTTTTGCCATGCCTCGAGGCATGCAGGATCTTAGTTCCCCAACCAGGGATCGAATCCATGCCCCCTGCAGTGGAAGCAGGGAGTCCTAACTGCTGCACTACTGGGGAATTCCCAAGTGTGATCTTTATTTAAAACAACACTGCAAGGCAGGGGACAGATCAGGACAAAGATGAGCTTGAGTAGAAGTACAGCTGGTGTGATGGTTAATTTTATGTGTCAACTGACTGGCCACAGGGTGCCCAGATTAAATATGATTCCTGTGTGTGTCTGTGAGGGTGTTTCTCGATAATATCAGTATTTGAATTGCTAGATTCAGTAAACTGCCTTCCCCAATGTAGATGGACATCATCAAATTCATTGAGAGCTTGAATAGAACAAAAGGTAGAGGAAGGACAAAATCACCCTCCTTTTTCCTGTCTCACTGATTGAGCTGGGACATCTTATCTTTTCCCACCCTCAGACTGGGATTTACACCATTGGCTCCCCTGGTTCTCAGGCCTTTGGGCTTGAACTGAATTACACCATCGGTTTTTCTGGGGCTCCAGCTTGCAGATGGCTTAAGTGGGACTTCTCAGCCTCCGTAAGTCCATGAGACAGCTCCTTATAATAAATCTCCTTTTTGTATATGTATATGTATATGTATGTGTATATCTCTATCTATATCTACATCCTACTGGTTCAGTTTCTCTGGAGAACTAACACAGCCAGTGAAAAGACTTCTCTGACACGCTTGTTAAAACTGAGCCTGTCTACACAGGAACAAGCTGGTTATCAACATAACTTCAGGTCATACTGACGGGAGGGACAATAATCCAAACACCAGGCACTTCCAGGTCTCTGCTCATTGTACCACCGAGGTGGAAGACATTTCTCAGGACACTCTTGCTACTGCGTGTCTGCATTTATCCCAACACTTCTTAAGGAGTCCTTAGGAGTGACAGCCAGGAAGAAAAAGTGTGAAAACAGAAGAGAGAAGTTGCACATAAAGAAATAATTATAAACAAAAGAGAAATTTAAAGACCATTTGTGCTCCTCTCCATTCATGATAACTATTTCCTAATTCAGAGGGTATTGTTTTTACACACAGGCATCCTCTTGGTGTGGACCTTCCTAAGCCTAACTTAAACTTTTAGAAAGCTAATGAGGAAAATAGACTATACCTTATCCAATGCATACATAGCAAACACGGGCCCGTCATGAGCTTTCACTGTCTTTAGTAGGAGAATCTCCTTCCAGATAAAAATATCTCCAGTAGCTGCTCCTGAGAACACCAGATCTTCCATTCGCCCATAAGAAACGCACATCATTGTTTCTAACTTTCCAACACTTCCAAAAATTCCTCTTTTAGAGGTGAAGCCCCCACCTGGAGTGGACCAAGAGTATTTATTACTTTTTGAAAAACTGACACCTTCTATGGACATTTAGAATGACTATCTTCAGTGAAAAACCCAGTGTGTCTACATTATGTGTCTACATAAAGCTGTATTAAAATGGCAGAAAACATCATAACAAAAACATTATAAAAGGTTTTCTCCTTCATGCATTAATTCAGTGCTTGTTGAATCCCTACTTTGTGGCGGGCACAGTGGTTGACACTGGGGTATAAAGGTGAAAAGGAAGAGTTCCTGCCTTCAGGAACTTAAGGTCTGGCTGGGGAGAGAACGTGATATACATCTCTAACCAAGGTTCAGCGCAAGTTCTGTGCCAGCCAGAGGAAGGGGTGACTGAGTGCCCTGGGGAGCCAGGCAAGTCTTCCTGAATGCTGACCAAAGCAAGTGAAAACAGCAGTGGCTGTAATGTAAAATGTAAACATGTTTTATGTATGTTTTGCCTCGATTTTTATCACAGTGACTTTGGGGTGAGAAAAACGAATCACTGTGTAGGAGAAGTACATCAGATTTGTTCCTTAAATGTTCACATTTCCCTGTACTTTCTTATTAGCACTGAGAAACCCAGACTCATTCCAGACAACTGTAGGCAGGCTGGCTCTCCAGACATGGTGGGTGCATGACCCTTTCTTCAAAAGCAGAAGGCATTGGAACAGTAGCTTATTTATGTTTTGCCCAGTAAAAGATTGGGCTTCGTACCAAAGTTGATACTAAGAATTCAGAAACAGTCCCAATGAAAGGTCTGACCTATTAGTGAGAAAAACAAGATATCCTTCCATGTTCTGTCCTGCTTATTTACTCATCCTTATTATCAGCATTATAAACCACAAGTATTTATTTTGACCACTTACTGTGTGTCATATTTAATTCATGTGTTAAATGCAATTATAAATAAAAGAACCCTCAAAATATTGAAAATTGTATTCACCCAACTAAAGTGATTATTTCCTGCTCAGTAGTCCAACATAATCACTGTTTTCAGAACTGATGACTGAATATCAAAATAATTATTTTCACAGCAGAACATTTCCCAAAGCTTTCTAGATATTGATGAATATGCATGGCATCATATACAGTGTTCTAAGCTTCACAGCTCAAACATTACTTGGGAGCAAACGTCTTTTAGGCATACTTTAATTTTAGATTGCAGAGACAGGCTAGGTAGTGGTGTTGGTTGTTTGTTTTTTTCCCAGCTGGAGTAAAACTTTCAACCACATAAAGGATAAACTCTAACAATGGTACCTGCTTGTTGCCAGAATTTGATGTGCTTGATCCCAACCGTGACCAGTCTGTCAACATGGTGTGGGTTACACTTTACCACAAATATCTTATCTTTATGTCCTCTGTAAGAGACAAATAGGGGGAAAATTCCAGTTTTGATGACAGCACTGCTAGAGAGTTTTATTAAAAGCATGCATTTAGTCTAACTTTCATTAAGCACATCTAATAGGACAAGTAAATTAGAAGACGATTTAAAATACACACGGGGTCTACACTAAAATATTGAGTTTTGGCTTTTCTTCACATGTTTGAGCCCTTTCTTCTTACCCTATCATTGCTACCAAAATCTACTTAATTATGATTTAAGTAAATTAATGAAATATTTTAAATGGATCAGAATGTCTCCATAAGATAAAATTAATGTCACAACTATAGAATTGTAAATCTTGGGATACAGAGGTCTTGTATAAGAGGAGGGAGAAGATACTGTAAAAGTATTAATGAGAAGCTTCAAATGTAATATTCTTGCTGGGGAAGGCATAACTTTGGATTAAACAGAGTTTCAGCTAGAAATGTATGCACAAGAAGGCAAAGCCCCTGGCTCACATCCATGGAGAGAGAAAGGCTGTCGTCTATCGATTTAAGGCACTCAAGGATGCTGTGCATTCAGAAACGTAAGTTTATAACCCAAGAGGCAGAAGGACAAATATAAAAGTGAGGAATGACTGTAGGCTGGAGCTGTAGACCAGCATTCCACAGTGCCAGGGATATTTCTGGTTTAGAGTATAAAATAATCACATTAGAATCTAAGGATTTACTGGTCTTAATGGACTATTTGATGGTTTTCTCTCGTATACTAGGACCTAACTTTCATTATGTAAAAGAAAAGCAATTAACATAAAGAACATGACTGACTAGTCTCCCTTATGAATACAGATACAAAAATCTTAAATAAAATACTAGCAAAGAGAATCCAACAACATATTTAAAAAACAGTACATTATGACCAAATGCAGGGTGGTTAATTATTAAGGAATCAAATAATACATCATATTAATACATGAGAAAAATTATGTTATTTTCACAGATGCCAAAAAGGCATTTCACAAAAAAAATCTAACAGTCACTTGTGATTAAAAAAGTACTCAACTAACACTCAACAAAGTAGGAATTAATGGATGTTTTAGAGTTATCTCTTAGACTTTTATATTTCCCTGCAGTTCTTGACTCTCATTGAGAAACCCAGATTCATTCAAGACCAATTATACACAGACTGGCTCTTCAGACGTTGTGTGCCATTAACCTTTTTTTGAAAACAGAATGTGCTGGAACAGTACCTTATTCATGGTGTGTTTGTGTGTGTGTCTGTGAACTCGAAAGTCAGATTCTTACTTAGTGTTATTCCCAATAAAGTCAGGAACAAGACTATCACCACTACCATTTAACATTGTACTGAACATATTACCTAATGCAATCAGACAAGGTCTAAAAAAATTAAAGGCACAGCAGCTGGAATGGAAGAGGTAAAACTATTTCTTTTTGCAAATGATAATAATTATATGTCTAAAAAATTCAAAAGAAAATAACGTACAAATAAGATAATTTAGGAAAGTTGCAGTATATAAAATTAAATACAGAATCAATAACCTTAATATATACAATATCCAGTTGAAAACTATACTGGAAGAAAGGACTCTATTTATAAACAACAATAAAAATATCAAGGCATAAATTTAACAAGAACTGTGCACTATATGCAAATGAGTACAACAACCAAAAAACACCCCATATTTGTAAGATAGAAAAGTAGACTTAAAAAAATGGAAAGACATTCCATGTTCTTGGATTTGAAAACTCAATCATAAAGATGTTAATTCTACTAGCTTTGCTTATAAATTCAACTTGATTCCAATAAAAAAGAGCATTTAGTGTCTGTTCTTTAATCTGGAGTTAGACACCTTGATTTTAAAGTTCTTATGGAAGAATAAAACAGCAGTAACGGCCAGGAAAAGTCTGAAAAAGAAAAGCAAAGTGGGAAGGGTAGCTCTCCTAGATATTAAAACAATTTATAAAGGCTTCATGATTAAAACAGTGTGGTACTGGTGCACAAAGTGACTGACAAACCAATGACAAAATAGAAAATCTAGAAAGAGACCCAATATTTAAATGTAGTAGGTAATAAAGACAGGTCTCAAATCAATGGGGGAAAAATTAATACTAAAAATAAATGGTGTATGTTACCAAATGCTGGCAAGGATGTGGAGCAACAGGAATTCTCATTCATTGCTGGTGGGAATGCAAGATAGTACAGCTACTTTGGAAGCCATTATGGCAGTTTCTAACAAAACTAAACATGTTCTTACCATAAGATCCAGCAATCATGTTCCTTGGTATTTATCCAAAGGAGGTGAAAACTTACGTCCACACAAAAACCTGC
The DNA here is from genome assembly GCF_005190385.1 of Monodon monoceros. Lineage (NCBI taxonomy): Eukaryota > Metazoa > Chordata > Mammalia > Artiodactyla > Monodontidae > Monodon > Monodon monoceros. The sequence continues at coordinate 42,927,832 of NW_021703775.1, forward strand.
ACATAGATGCTTACAGCAGCTTTAATCATAATTGCCAAAACTTGGAAGCAACCAAGATGTTCTTCAGTAGGTGAATGGATTAAAAAAACTGGTACATCCAGACAACGGAGTATTATTCAGTGCTAAAAAGAAATGAGCTATCAAGCCATGAAGAGACATGGAGGAACTTTAAATGGATATTACTAAGTGAAGGAAGACAATCTGAAAAGGCTACATGCTGTATAATTCCAACTAAATGATATTCTGGAAAAGGCAGAACTATGGAGACAGTAAAAAGATTAATGGTTTCCAGGACAGAGGGGAGGGAGGGACAAACAGCCAGAACACAAAGGGTTTTTAGGGCAGTGAATAGTGAAACCATTCTACATGATACTATAATGGTGGATACATGTCATTATACGCTTGTCAAAACGCATAGAATGTGCGACACCAAGAGTGAACCCTAATGTAAACTGTGGACTTTGGGTGATAATGATGTGTCAATGTAGCTTCATCTATTATAACAAATATACCACTCTGGTGCCAGGTGGGGATTTGAAGGTGGTTGGGAGAGTGGGTATACAGGAACTCTGTATTTTCTGCTCAATTCTGCTGTGAACTTAAACCTGTTCTAAAAAATAGTCTATGTAAAAGGGAAAAGGAAAATGGTGTTTGGAACACCTTGATAGCCATATGGAGAAAGGATAAAATTGAATCTGTTCCTCATAATAGATACTGGGATAAATTCCAAATGGTTTAGAGATCTAAATGTAAAGATGAAGCCATAGCAGATTAGAAGAAATCACAAGTGATTTCCTTTTAACCAGAGGACAGGGAACACTTTCCTTAATCGGTCTCAAAATCTTGAAGTGGTAAAGACTGATAAACTTGACCACATAAAAATAAAAGCCTTTGCATGATGAAAAACATCATATCAAACTCAAAAGACAAATGACAAACTAGGGGAAATATCTGCAAGTTATAGACAACAAATATTATTAGCCCCTAATATTTAAAGGACTACTTTATGTGTGAATTGTATTTCAGAGAAACCAAGTGGTTCATGAGAGAAAACTCTTATTTATAGAAGAATTCTAGCTAATATGAAGAATAAATAATAGAATTAGAAAATTATCATTTTCAATCCCTAATTAAATAACCAATTCAGCCCACAGTTGTAAATGGATGCTACAACCATTAGATAATACATGGATGGGAAGCTTTCAATGGAAAGATGAGGCTGATAGTACCAGAACCCACAATGGAGCTGAGTATTACTAAGAGTAGGAGAACCAGACATTCGGGGCAGTGGCACACCATGGGGTGGACTGGAATTCCTGAGAAAGAGGAATTCTATCCCTGACACCGTTTAGAATTGCTGGCTCAGGAAAGTAATAAAAAGCAGACTGGCTTTTAGTTGGTTTTCTTATTCTTTAAAAAATTCCTACAGATAATAGAAGCCCTATTCCTTGCACCTGTCAAGTACTACTCCCACTGCCCCCACCATCTGGTATGCCACTGATTATGTTTCTTCTGATAAAGTGAAACATGAAGCACATATCAGGTACTCTTGACTAAAAAATTGAACTTAGGAGAAAATATCTGCAAATTATATATCTGACAAGGGACTTACATTCAGAATAAATTTTTAGAAACCCTTATAACTCAATAATAAAAAGGCAAATAACCCTGTTAAAAATGAGCAAAATACTGATATCTAAATAGACATTTCTACAAAGAAGTTATACAAATGGCCAGTAAATACATGAAAAGATGCTCAGTATCGTTACCTACTGGGGAAATGAAAACCAAAACCTTAATAAGATATCACTTCATATCTACTAGGATGGCTATAATGAAGTGACAGACAATAATAGGTATTGGCAAGTATGTGGAGAAATTGGAATGTTCATTCCTTGCTGGTGGGAATGAAAAATAGTGCACCCGGGCTTCCCTGGTGGTGCAGTGGTTAAGAATCCACCTTCCAATGCAGGGGACATGGGTTCGAGCCCTGGTCCGGGAAGATCCCACATGCCGCGGGGCAACTGGGCCCGTGAGCCACAACTACTGAGCCTGCGCGTCTGGAGCCTGTGCTCCACAACAAGAGAGGCCGCGACAGTGAGAGGCCCGCGCACCGCGAAGAAGAGTGGTTCCCGCTCGCCGCAACTAGAGAAAGCCCTTGCACAGAAATGAAGACCCAACACAGCCAAAAATAAATAAATAAATAAAAATAAATTAAAAGAAAAATAGTGCACCCACTTTGAAATGTATTTTGGCGGTGCCTCAAAATGTTAAATACTGTTACTATATGACCCAGCAATTCTACTCCTAGGTATATACCTAAGAGAAATTAAACATATGTTTACTTAAAACTTTGCACACAAATGTTCATAGCAGCATTATTCATAATAGCCAAAAGGAGGAAACAACCCAACTATCCATCAACTGATGAACAGATAAATGAAGTGTGGTAGGATCCACACAATAAAAAGGAATGAAATACTGATCCTTCTTATGACATAGATGAACCTTCAAATATTGGGCTGGCCAAAAAGTGCCTTCGGTTTTTAAGTAAAAATAAAAGACACATTCTTCATTTTCACCAAGAACTTTACTGAACAACGTATTCATCCTTTTGTTCCACTACCTTCTGCCATTTTTCAGGCAACTTCATGATTCCATCTTCCTAAAACTTTTTATCATTTTGAGCAAAGAACTGTTCCAGGTGTCTTTTACAGTTTTCCAGGGACTTGAAATTTTTTCCATTAAGAGAATTTTGTAAAGATCTAAGTAAATAGAAATCCGAAGGTGCAACGTCTGGTGAATACGGCGGACGAATCAGAACTTCCCAGCCAAACTGTAACAGTTTTTGCCTGGTCATCAAAGAAACATGCGTTTTTCTGTTGACTAATTCTGGACGCTTTTCGTCGAGTGCTGCTTTCAGTTGGTCTAATTGGGAGCAGTACTTGTTGGAATTAATTGTTTGCTTTTCCAGAATGAGCTCATAGTAGAGGACTCCCTTCCAATCCCACCATATACACAATATCACCTTCTTTGGATGAAGACTGGCCTTTGGTGTGGTTGGTGGCGGTTCATTTCGCTTGCCCCAAGATCTCTTCCATTCCACATTATTGTACAGTATCCACTTTTCATCACCCGTCACAATTTGTTTTAAAAAACAGAACGTGTTCATTACGTTTAGGTAGAGACTCACATGCGGAAATATGGTCTAGAAGGCTTTTTTTGCTTCGCTTATGTGGAACCCAAACATCAAAGCGATTCACAAAACCAAGCTGGTGCAAATGATTTTCAACACTTGATTTGGATATTTTGAGTATGTCAGCTATCTCCCGCGTGGTATAACGTTGATTGTTCTCAATTAATGTCTCAATTTGATCGCTATCGACTTCAACTGGTCTACCCAACTGTGGAGCAACATCCAGTGAGAAATCTCCAGCATGAAACTTCGCAAACCACTTTTGACACATTTGATCAGTCACAGCACCTTCTCCATACACTGCACAAATCTTTTTTTTTGCATTTCGGTCCCGTTTTTACCTTTCTTGAAATAATAAAGCATAATGTGCCAAAAATGTTGTTTTCTTTCATCTTCAATATTAAAATGGCTACACAAAAGTTCACCAATTTTGATGTCTTTTAAAATGCACGCTGATATGACAGCTGTCACATACAATCTAACAAAATTGCTTCGAATGAAGTTAAAGACAACTAAGTGCTACTAGAGCCATCTTACGGAAAAATCCGAACGAACATTTTGGCCCACCCAATATTATGCTACATGAAAGAAGCCAGTCACAAAGGACCTCATGTGATTCCATTTATATGAAATGTCCAGAATACAAAAATCCAGAGAGAATGAAAGTAGATTAGTGCTAATGAGTATGGGATTTCTTTTTGGGGTGGTGAAAGTGTTCTGAAATTAGATAGTGTTAATGATTGCACAACTCTGTAAATATGGTAAAAAAAATCAAATTATGCACTTTATTTATTTTTATTATATAAGTTTCAAGTGTACAGCATTATAAGTTGACATCTGTATACACTACAAAGTGATTGAACTGTACACTTTAAAATGCGTGAATTGTATGGTATATGATTTATCAATAATACTAGTATTAAGGGAAAAAAAGCTGAATGTGAATCTAATCAAGCCTATGGATCTAACTACCATTTATAGGAAATACAGGGAAATGCTTGACATGCTTTCATGAAGACCCAGTCAAGTTTAGAATGTGACACACTCTATAGGTCAAATGACCCGGTTTCTCAAATGCATCCATGGCAAGAATAAGGTGGGAGGGGGACTGCTATAAAATAAAAGAGGCTTAAGGGAGATGACAATCAAACGTAATACATGGGCCCTGTTTGGATGCAGATTTGAACAAACCAACTCTCATTTTTGAAACAGTCAGCTATGTTTGATTTTAAATAGAGTAATAAATTAAAGAAAGAAATTACTGTTGCTTTAGTTAGTTGTGACAATGGAATGGTGGTTTTTAAAAATAAGTCTTTTCAGTTAGAAATGCCTAATGAAGTACATACTGGTCAAGTGACACAATGTCTTGGGTTTTCTTTAAAATTTTATAGCAAAAAAGAAAGCAAAAGTAAAAAATGAGGGGAGGGGGAAGAGCTTTGTATCATTTGTAGGATGTTGCAGCTGGGTGATGGGAATAAGGGAGTTCTTTATGCTGTTTCCTCCGCTTGTGTGTAACTTTTAAAATTTCCATAATAAAAAGTTAAAAGAAAAGTAAAGAAAGAACAAAGCATCTCCATACCTATTATGTAGGCCTTACAGTGAAAGGCAGGGAAAGGAGGAGAAACTGATTTTTGAACTTTCTCTCTTTGTTTCTTTGAAAGTCAAAAGTGAAGCTTGGACACCAGGTCCACTGAAAGTATCAGGAACAATTAGGACAGTGAGAAAAAGGTTTAGATAAGAGAGAAGAGAAAATGTGCTTAACATAAAGAGGAGAAGTGAACCAGATAACCATAAGAAAGACTAAACATCAAAAGATTTCTTGATTGGAGGAAAATCCCCACAGCTCCTAAATCATTAATATAAACTTTAGAGAGAAGACGCTAGACAAAACTGAAATGAAAATTGAGAACAGATATCACAAATTACATTCCACACATAGAAAAGAGCATTGTTTTGTTTGCTAGTGTCTATACAAGGTCAAACAATTAGATGGTTGGAAAAGTCTTTTTTGAGAGCACACTTTAGTTTTCACCTCATTTCTTGGTGTCATAAAAACACCAATGTTGTTTCTCTTGTAGCTAAAATTCTAAACTGACTAGTGATGGCATGTAAATGTTTAGTTAATGTCAACACCTAAATAAAGAACATTCTTTGAATACCTCTGTTATTTTTCCCTTTAGACGCTTGTTAAATTTGTAGAGAAGTTGCCTACAACTGTGTGTGTGCGTAAGAAAAACAGAATGAAAAGAGTTTCAGGTCCTACCCTGATGCAATAAGAATGTAGGAGAGTCCATACTGCTGCCCTAATACAGGACTATTCCTATGACCTGAGTCATAGGTAATTCACCACGTAGGGCCACGTTTTAAACTCTATCAGCAAGTACAGGGAAAAGGGAAGGAACGCTCCTCTTCTAGAAGCCAAGGGCAGCTGCACACCACGTGAGTTGGTTTCCCAATCTTCTATTCAAAACCCTCTCATTTGCATAGAGGCCCAGTCTCAGTGTATGTGATTTGGTTTTCTCCTTTTTTGTGAAGGTAGCCCACAAGTGGAAGACTGAATGAATGTTTGATTTATACCCCAGTTCTAAAAAAGATTTAAAATGGCTTACAATATAGAATAACATAGAATAAGCCAGGTAACATTGAGAAGAAGAAAGGAAAATGATACACTGGTGAGTGAAAAAAAAAAAAAAAGCAAGTTACAGAGCAGTATGCATAATACCCCACATATGAATAAAAATGGATAAAAATATTAGCAGAATATATACCAGAGAACATATGCTAAAATGTTAGCCATGGCTATGTCTGGGTAGTGGAATTATGAATCATTTTAATTTTCTTTTTAGTGATTTTCTGTGCTTTCTAACTTTTTAATAATCATGTATTGTTTTGAAAACAGAAGAAAAATTTAAAAAGGAAAGTGAGAAAGATCTCAATTTGGTATGCAGGAGACCTGATCACATTCACTAAATGTATGTAAGGGTAGGGACCTAAAATAGAACAAGCAGTGGAGCTAACACATACGCTGAAGGTCTATGTACCTGCTCCATGTGGGCCTATGTTTTGTCCCTAAGCTTTTTAGTAGCACAACTATTTCTCATTAACATTGAAGTAATCTTGTTATGTAACTCGATAACTGTACCTTTTGCTTAATATCCCCACTGTTCAAACTTCTGAGATGAAGCTTGTCAATAATAATTAGCCATTGTCCCCCAGTCATGTTACTGGTGTGATGGAAATCTAAATAAAGGGACATAGAGGTGCCTGATTAATTATCTCATTGTTCTGCCCTGATTGACGCTGATATCAGGCTATTTCACTACTGCCCTTAAGAGATTACTCTCGGTTATTACATAGGTTACTTGTATATTAGACTAAAATCTGAACAATCTTTAAAAGGAAAAAGAGACTAAAAAATTCATTTGTAATGGAGGGGACTGAGGTCATTCATGAAAATTAGCAAAGATCCAAAAAAACTGTGCAAAGAGATTGAATCAAGTCTCATCAAGATCTTGTAATAAGATCTTTATGGGCCAATTCCAAACTTCTCTAATTTCTCTGAGCTGATAAAAACATAGGTTCACTTAAACATGTTCCCAACTGAAGGGCGGCTTTTGAGTGCAGGGGGTCCACGTTAGCCTTGGGCAGCAGCGGTACTGCCGGTGATGCCATCACAGCCATTGTGCCCCTCCCTCCATGGGGAAATCTCACATCCTGGGTGACGGGTGCTACTGCAGAACATCACCTGCCAGAACCGCACGACCTGCGGGAAGCAGGTTTGTTGTTAAGCCTTGCTCGTGGCAATGCAGGCCGTGATTGAGATGCAGAAGTGCAGAGTGAGGGGTGTCACTGAATCAGCCATCTTCTGAGAGTAAATTAGACCCTTGGAGGAGCTACACTGACTCCCAGAAGACAGTAAGGTCCCACTGGTAAAGTATTACTCCTTTTTCTTTGTCACTTCTTTCATGCCCCTGTTTTTAAAGTTTCTATCTACTTAAGCACCTTAATCTCAGGCCATAAATAGGATTTTAATTTGTTTGGTTACTTATTTACATAAATATTTATGATTGATAATATTGTATAAATATTATTTATTATTTAAAAATCTAGTATTCATCCAAAGAACTTTAACAATCTCTGATACTCTTTGGATAGAGCAATGGTGAATGTTACAATTGCAGAATTGGTCTCTGAAGACAACTTTGCAGGTGTTCTGTTAGGGGAATGTGACATATGGCTTGGGAACAATTCTAAAAATAAACTGTATTATTAACATAATGGTGTTAAGTCATTTTGTGTTAATTAAATAGAAGTAACACTACCAAACATATCAAATACATACTTCTAAAATATTAATAAATATTTCTTTCTTCCATTTCTATTACTGTTTCTGATATATAACAGGTGAGCTACCCACATTTGCAGAGGGTTTTCTAGCAGGAAAATTGCGTTTCTGTTGCTTTTGAAATGCAGACGTGTGCTTTGCCAGAGATTATCTGTAATACAGATGATATGTTATCAGAAATACTAAAGTAAAATTCAGTACATTAATCTAGGAGGAAAGCGGACTTGCGATTAGAAGCTGAATCTGAGTATTAGCGGGGAGTGGTATAACCGTGAGGAATACTAGAGAGAGCAAAAGAAAAACCGCTTGGGTAGGCAGATTTATGAGCTGTCATTTGCTGCCAAGAATTCCATCTCAGTAGCAGTCATCAGAAAAGCTCCTCTTCCTCTCCTAAGATGGTCAGCTGGAGTCCTCAAGGCTCCATTTGCTCCTCCTCTGAGTCTCCAGCAATCTATAGGTCTTCATTCATTAAATCAAATTGCCAAAAAACACTTTTTTCCTATATAATTTAAAATATCAATTTAAAAAGTGAATATTGGGGTTCAAAGTCATTAACCTAAAAATGATTTTATGGTGCCAGATAAAAAGGAAGTTGGTTTACGCAGGGAAGAACCAGTAGAGAGATAAACTGATAACATGCCTTGGGCAACAAATTGTATTGCTGGGCCTTGGCGGCCAACTATTTTGACCTCCGACTATGGCTGGGCAAACAGCTAAGACCAATGTAAGCAGGAGTGGAAAGCAGTGTTCAGACTTAGGGCTGATTCAGCAGGGAGGGAGGCTGGGGCAAGGGAGGACAGGTGGCCTATAAATAGCAGGTGGTCTTGGAAGGTCTATTTATAAGATGGGGAGATTAGGGCAACAATTTTCCTGCTTTGAAAGCGAGTGGCAGGTGCACACGCCAGGCCTCCTTTCCTGCATGCTGCAGCCTCATGACAAGTGGAACTTCTGACTCCAGTGACATTGACAGTCCTTCACTAGATGCTAAGATAGTGGAAAAACAAGGGGCAAGGCACAAGTCTGAGGAAAGCTGCTTTCCTACTGCTGGGAAGAAGCTTTGATATAGATAATGCATATATTACTAAAAGCAAAGTGATGAATAACTCTCTGGAAAGGATTTCAGAATTTTCCAATTGCCTGAAAGAAACATTAATTCCTCTATGTCAGGTTTGTCATCATGAAATATTACAATATGTTTTTACTTAGGTGTTAAGCTTTCTATGGGAACTTCATCTGAGGTTGAAGATGAAATCTTACCAGAAAATGCAAACTATTAACTTTTACTGCAGTGTGATCATTGGCAGGATGCCGTTAAGACCTCGGCAGCTTCTTACCTGGTGGTGGCTATCTTTTCTCCCTTTTTCCAGTCCCAAAATACAATACTGTGAAAATCGTCTAAACCAACCGACACCAGACATTTTCCATCGGCTGTATGAAAACAACACAAATGTCAAATGACTCATTTCTCAATGAAAAACCACAACATTTTATATACTGTAAAGAGGAACAAGAAATTGATCTTAAGAATATTATTTAGGCTCAAATACATTAGGAGAATAATACATTAAGGGGACCTCACTAAATGAAATGCATAACTACTAATAGCGGAGGTTCTCAATGTATAATAACCGGTTGCTGAATTAAATCGCTGACCCAACATTCCAATCTGAGACACAGGGCTGGGGGAAGCTTCTCAGGTAAGTCACCAAAACCTTGTTTATTTTGTGCCAGACAAATCTCATGACATTTACTAGAAGAGCCATTTAACTTTGTGACTCAGTCTATTGCGCTCTAAAAAAAAACTGGTTCTGTTCAACCCTCCAAAATAAGAGCATTATAGAAACTAACTTGGAAAATTCTTTCAAAAGATGATTTTATGATTTAAAAAAAATCTTAATGTCTTAGTTGCCCTATTTCAAATGTAATATGCTTTCTGTAGGACATTTAGAAGATACAGACAAAGGAAATTTAAAAATCATCCAGATTTCTAGGCCTACATTTGATATACATTCTATCAGTTTCTCTACCTAAACGTGCTTTGAAAAGACAAAATCAGGATCATAGTGAACATACTATTACTTATTGTTTTTACTTGTTATATGATGAACATTTTCCCTTAGTATTAAATATTATTTATAATACTATCAATAATTCGGACAGGTTGTTTTCCAAAATAAAATGTATATACATGATATGTAAATGAATTTGAAATCAAAATAGTTAATTTGCTTTCTCATTTCAAGACATTAGAAGAGGTACAGTCAGTAAGTCTTTCCTTTGCTGCCTCCTCACAAAGCTTCACAGGAGAAGCATCTCAGGCCAGCAGTTCCTCCCTAGCCTGGAGTGGGCTAGGAGACGGGTGGCCAAGCTCACCAAGGCTCAGTTTAGCAGGGTGTATTCTCTGGCCACACACAGCCAATGGCCTTAGGGTAAAGAAACATGAGTATGTGATAAGCCGTTTCTCCACAGCCCACTCAGGGTTTCAACTGGTATTTTCAAAGACAGCCCTGGGGTAGATGCCAAATTAGGATTGCCAGGGAAAATAAAGGAGCCTAGTCAAATTGGAATTTCAGATAAGCAATGAATAATTTCTTAGTACAAGTATGTCCCTTGCAATGTTATATTGCATGCAATTATATTGCATGGGACATACTTGTACTAAGAAATTATTTGTTGCTTATCTGAAATTCAAATTTAATTGGGCCTCCTGTATTTTTATTTGCTCTATCTGGTGACCCTCCCCAAATGCTGGTTAACTAATGGCCAACCCTTGGGTGCCCTTACTTGTTCCAGAGACCCTCCCCCCACCAACTGGGAACCATAGTCTGCTCCTTTTCTGGAGGAAAAACGAGAGTAAGAGCCTGGCTTAACAAACCAAATCCTCCCCAATCCTCTACTACCACCAAGTATGAGGCAAGGATTTGAAAGTTACATTAACCCTTTCAAGCTCCTAGACTACAGTAGGTGAAGACATTAACACTTTGCCAAAGGCCTAAATCACCACCAGGTGAGTACTGTAAACAAATGTGTCTTCTCAATCACAATATGTCTTTATGCTTAAACGTTACCAGGCTTTAAACTGTGCCCCGTGTCTTTTCATGCATTTGGGAGAAGGGACTGGTGATGACTTTCGATTCATTACCAGCAGCATTACTTTTCCTGTACCTCTTGGTGTGGCCTGGTTATATTTCCATATTAGCATGTCTCTGTATTTGGTGATTTTATTTTTATTAGAGAGTTCTCTCTCCCTTTTTAGATCCTAAACTCTTATTTAAGACTTACAGTACTTGTATCGCATTTCCAACATGATCCTCGTACTGAGATGGTTTTCAATGAATTCTGATGATACTGGTGACATCAGGAGGATGAGGGAGATAAAAATGGAATATGCCTACGGATGGTGCAGAGGGAATGGGAATATTCTGTTATATAAAAATTTTAATCAAAAACACTGCACAGATATTCAGTGTCTCCTTTTTTTTGCATTTGTTAATTCTACATTTTGTTTTCTTTTGTAACCTGTGTAGCTATATTAGTATGTCTTTCTTAGAATGCAAACATCCACACATTTTAAATAGGTTTTTTTTTTTTACATTTTATGTCTTTTGAAGAAGTCCTCAGGGTAAGTTGATATTTTTTTTTTTTGCTTCTTTTTATTGGAATTTCTGCAAGGCCCCATCAGCTTGTCTTCCCAGTTATACCACCTTTCCACCCCAGTTTGTGACTATGAGTAACAATGAAGCAGCAGAACAAATCTAGAGGTGCCTCAACAGCCATACCTCTTCTTTAGGATGGTGACTTCTTCTTGAATTCTGCAGGTGTGGGCAATTTCTACATACCACACAGTTTGGAAATATAATTGGCTATCTTTAATTTTTTCTGAGTTTCTGTTTCCCCTCACAGAGGCTTGATCTTAGCTTTGAAAATCCATTGTTCCTTGACCATTTAGTCAGAGTTTTTGATTTTCAACCATATTTTTAGGGTTTAGGTAATGTCCTTTCAAATCTTTCCAGTCACAGTATGTATTAATTATGGATATTTTGTGACATAGTCCAGAAATAATTCTAAGGAGCTTAATGTCAACAGTAAAGGGCAAATTAGAAAGAGAAATATTTTACTCAGATAATTACAAGTTGGTCCTGTATTCAGCGCTCATAAAAAATGCATACGTTTTTGGAACTGACACAATGAAATCACACTAGTCTTAGATGTGCCCCTGTGGAAATCGGTATTATTCAATGAAGGTTTTTAAAAATATGAGGATGATATTTAGGCTAGAAAATATTTATATCTGAACCTGTCTCTTTCTAATTGGTTTTCTGTTCATGTGGAAGCACTTTCCTGACTGCAAGTACAGAAGCAAAGACGGCTCTGTTTTCCCCAGACACTGAAAATAAATCCACAACGAGTTGCTCAATTAAGTGACACAATATAAATTCATTCTTTCTAGTTGACATAATTTAGAGGTATGGGTTATGTTGTTAGAAATGTTTTTGATTAAAAATGTCATCTTTTTTGTTTGCTTTGGAAGAGTGGCAAGAATAATTTGAATTCCTAGGTATAACTGCTTATCTGCTGTCTAGTTTTCACCTCATTTGCCTGCTTTGTATTTCCATGACAATCTCTTTCTCTAATTTCTTTCTATTATCGGTAGGTTTCCACAACACCCCCCAAGATGAGCTGATGTGTCTAAGAGACAGGTGGGTGTGGAGATACGCTGAGGCACTCAGCTGGGGCCACCAGCTAGGTAATAACCAATGTAGGTGTCCTGTTTACATGGTTAAACTGGGAAACCTAAATCATCTTCTCTTTCAGCATTCTGACTTGAACTCCTCACTTGACTGCAAGCATCCAAAAAGAAGGGATAGATACTCCTGCTCATGAAAGTGTTTGACTCAGGGCTGTTCTAGGACAGGGGTCTCTTTTCACGAGGGTGCTGTTGCACGTGACAGCCTCTATGCACCACCATGCCCACACCACATTTACACTGGAGAGCGGGGGTGGAGGCAGCTGGAGGCACTGGCCATTGGGTAGAAGGAGTGAGGAAGTAGGGGGGCACAATGAGTGGTCCAGGTACGACTCTCATGCTAAAAGTTCACACCGGCCCCGGTGGAGGGCAGGGGCAGGAAAGGGCAGGAGGACGGAGAGGGAGAGCACAGCCGGCACAGCTTCCACCAGCTGACGGCCCCAGGCCTGGTGGCTTTCTCACGGGACTGAGAGCCAGGAGACCTGGGTCCTCACTCTGGATCTGCCACTGTCTGACTTTTACCACAGCCATACAACCAGACTCTCTGTATCTACATTCTTGGCCTATAAAGTGGTGCAGGCATCTGTTTAAGACTGAAGCTATATCATTATAACACAAGGTACTACTATCAATATAAATTAAACCAAAGAGGCTTCAGGTCACACCTTCAGTAGGACCATAGAGACCACAAAGATCAATCGACCACAGTTCATCTGCATGTAACCATACACGGTGATGGATCAAACACAGTACATACTTCCTTACTTCCTGAATAGTCCTTAATGTTAGCGCCTTCTCAAACTATCACCTAGCTTCCTTTCTGCCATTTATAAATTAACATCGTATTTCAACTCTGAGACAAAAATATAATTTTCCACAATCAAAAAGACCACATTCAGGGCTTCCCTGGTGGCACAGTGGTTGAGACTCCGCCTGCCGATGCAGGGGACACGGGTTCGTGACCCGGTCTGGGAAGAACCCACGTGCCGCGGAGCGGCTGGGCCCGTGAGCCATGGCCGCTGAGCCTGCGCGTCCGGAGCCCGTGCTCCGCAACGGGAGAGGCCACAGCAGTGAGAGGCCCGCGTACCACAAAAAACAAAACAAAACGAAAAACCCACATTTGCTGCATAAATGGGCTTTTCCTTAGTGACTATTATCTGGGGAATAGAGAATGTTAAAACTGAAATATCCTTTTTATGCAGAAAATATTTTATATCTGGGCATTTCTTTATTTTCCCAAAATGGGAATTAGAAGCAGTGACAGAATCAGCTTCTCGGCCTCTTCCAGAGTGCCTGGTTTCTCTATCCCGGACAATGACATAAGGGGCTGCCTTACGAGGGGAAGATTTCTAAGTGCAGCTAATTTCTCGATCTTCCTTTTATAAAACTACTAAGCCCAGAAGAGACGGAAGCTCTCAGAAATGCAGAGATCAAGTTACTGGGTACCAGCTTATTGCTACTAACTTGCCTCATAATCAATGTTTTTGATCAACATTCCTCTAATCTCTTCTCTAAAGGTATTCAGCATGAGTTGGTTCTTCCGATTTCCCTAAATTTAAAAACCAAAAATTTAATCAATTCTCTAGAAAAAATAATCTGATGATTATTGAATTCTATTTCTAGTATTCTAAATTTCCTGCCACTGTTTATACATTAATACACATACACACATTTCAGTTGAAATCAGTGAGTAGATACTTTGAGTTCTACTTTTTTTCTTAACTTGATACATAGAAATGTGTATGAAATACACATGGTCCACATACTTGTCATTTTGAATTATAGCTTTTGTTAAACAGTGCCAAATTGTCTACTAGAATTATTGAGTCAATTTGCAAAGTTGCTGACAATATGAATTATGAGAGTCTCCATAACCTAGTACACATTTAGTTTTTATTATTTTATTTAATGGGTATCTTACCACTCTTCTAGAACATACTGATTAATATAATTTTTATGTTAAGTATACACATGTGTATCCGCTAGCAAGTTAATTTAGGAAAAGAACACAGTTCAGCCATCAGGTAGAACTATTAAAAAAAAAAAGCAGAAATCCATTCACATATTTGGAAGAGAATCTTATTTGAACTCAAATTATAGTTCCATTTTAGATTTTACTGCTTTATCAAGGATACATGGTACACTTATGAAAGTTGTATGTACATCAAACTCCTGGAAGTTTAGGACTTTGTATTCACTGTTTATCAGGTGCATTATCTGGGCCTTCAACTGGCAGGTGGTAGCCAAGTAATTCTCTCTTCCTCGCTCCTCATGCCTTATGTACCTCACATGCCCACCAGTGTAGAGTATGAACAATTTAGCTTTGATTTTTACTAATTCAATAACCAAAGTATTGAATAACTTCTAATAGTGATATAACAACTCAGATTTGTATAGTAGTTTACAGCATATGAGAATAAGCGTGTGACACACTCACACAAATCTGCACCATGTGATTGGTCAGAGAATAAAGATAACTTTCATCCAAAGATGGTTTACAATGTGAAGTTCTAGTAGCAGCAGTGAAAGGCAAGACAGAGAGCATTAAGCAAAACTTCATTCATTCATTCATTCATTCACGTTTTTGGAGTAGCTTCTGTGTCTCTACAGCATGTGCAGTGGGGAACAGAGAGATGGGCTAGATGAGTAGATTACTGTCTGAGAAGGGCATAGGAGCTGCTAAGACACATAACTACTGTACCACATAGACTCTAACAGGTACCACAAGAGCAATGACAACAAATGGGCTAAGGGATACAGGAGAAGGGACAGGACATTTCTCCCTGGAAGGATGGAGGAGAAAACTTTGAGCTTGGTCTTAAAGGATGGTTGGACTTGAACAGACACATGGGAACAGCATGAGCAAAGGAACACAGGCAAAAAGAAGGACAGGAGTGCATTTAGGTTCTACAGTTAGGTAGATGGAAAGGAGCACGAGTGGGTTAGTGGGTGAAAACACTGCAAAGGAAGGTTGAGGCCAGATCATAGAAGGCCATGAATGTCCAACCACGGGCTCAGCCCTGAGTCAGTCAGCCAAGGGGAGTCCACGTGGTAGCAATGTAATTGCACTTCCAGAAGACTCCAGAAATGGGCAGGATGGATTGGACAAAGTGGGGATGGAATCAGAGACCAGCATAACCACCATGCACAGACTACAGGAAGTTCGGGCCTGAACAAAGAAAGTAGAGAGGGAGGTACATAAGAGAGAGACTGGGGTTGTGAAATGGAATTTAACAACCAATATTATACATTGCACATATTAAACATTTGAACGGAATTTAGAAAAAGGAAATTATAGAATCAGTTTTCTGTAGAAAGTTTAGAAATTTTTTCTACAGATCTAATATCTACATTGGGGTTATTAAAAATTTCTAGGTTAAAAACACCTTTTGCGATAGGTCCTCATTCCTCACTTCTAGCATAAAGAAATGGTTTATTCTAAAGAAAATTATATTTATAAGTTAGTATTTTTTTAACAGCACAGTGTTAAAATTTTAAATTAAGAAGATGAAAACTTCAGTTCTATTTTTTCAATACAAAATTTTATTTCCAAAACACCAGTGTTGTAAAGTGGACCCTTGCAGAGAATTTGCACCCCTCGCTCTAGTTCTTTACATTTTAAATCACAGGTGCTGTGTTCCCACTTATTTGGAGAGATGAAACTGATGTTCTGAGTCACTGCCAGACGTTTGCAACTAAGTCTTTCAATGGTAACAGCTGCTCTGGATTTCAAATCTCTCAAGCAAATGCAGAACACAGTGTGAGCTCTGGGTAATGAGTTGGGAGAGGGAAGATGAGGAAAGGAGGTGTGATCATATTCACACATCTGATTTCCAGTCTAAGACTGGGTAGCTGACAGACGAAGGGCTTACCTCCTTTCAAGCAGGACTAAACTAAATAAAAGGATTTTTTTTTTAAAACAAACCCAAAGTAAATATGGAAGCATCTGTCAATGACTCCAGTGGCAAACTGTGCTTACCTGAAAAATCGAGCGCACACACTCCTCTCTGATGTTGTCCTTTCAACAGTGACAAACATTTTAGAGTCTGCGTGTCCCACACATGAATAGCAGCATCTCTCCCAACCTTAAATTACAGGATGAGTGTTATTAACTAAGTATAAACTATAATAAGAATGATTTTGTTCCTTAGAGTCAAGTGCTGCTCAGAAATCAAAACCTACACATTTGGAGACTAGGAAGACCCTGGGAAATCATCTGGTCCAACTCCACTGTTATCCAGATGAGGAAACTGAGGCACAGGGTCTAAGGGTCTTGTTCTGGCATCAAGGTGGGTGCCAGCAGAATCTAACCTGGTACATGGCTCCCAGTTAAGGGATATTTAAAACTCTAGCTCAAACGTCCACTGTGCTTTGTTTTTGTCAGTTAGTTCTACCCTTCCCTTCTGCCTTCTCAACTCCACACATGATTCCACTCAGCTGTATGTTTTCATGGCACAATCCTCAGAGCTCTTTTACCCACCTCAATTATTTACCCGCCTCAAGAAGGCCTGACCCTACTTCTCCCCCTGGGAAATGAAAGTTTCATGGCTTAACTCTCTGTCATTAAGGTGGCTTCTCCTCAAGGGGACACAAGCTTCTATCATACCAATTCCCAACAACAGAGAAAACTGTAATACTAAAGTGGTTTTCCTCACTTATAATGCATAGGGGGAAAAAACCCTTTTGGGTATGATGACTCTAAAAGGGAAAATGGGACATAAAGCCATGCACATAACTGAGCAGAGTCTGGCCAACTCCTACACTGGCCTGTGGAGGCCCAGTTACCCCTGGAGTGGCTATTGCATACTGGTCTACCTCCCAATTACAGTATAGAGTGTGGTAGCTCCTCAGGGGTTTACGTAAAGAACCAATCTCTGTTTTTTCTTTCAAAGGAAGACTACTAAACACCCATGAATCAAGCATCTTCTGTTTCTAAGAAAGACAATAAAGGGGGAAGGGGCAGGAAAGAGTGAAAAGGCAAAGTAGTGATCAATTACTTATAAAACTTAATGTCAGAATAGATGGTCTAATTTGCATTTGGAAGAGCAGCAAACCAGTGTTTCAGTTAATGGCTATTCCGTTTTGGAGACTGTAATCCTTTTACAAATATAAGAGCTACGAACTCTTCTCCCCTCAAATGCACATTTCTGGGGGTTGACTCCCGTCAGGCCCTCAGTTTCATCCATGGATCTCATGAACATCAGGCTATAAACCCTGTTCAAACACTTCTACCTCCTGTATGTCAAGTCTCAGAAATAGTTCGTTGTCTCATGTTAATCTTTGACCTTCATACCAGTAGTTTTTCTTGGAATTTGCCATTTACATGTTGAGGATCAGGTGAAGTATTACCTACAGTTAAAAGCCCATGATAAAACTGAACAAAAAATGTAATCTATACATTGGTAGAAAAGAGCACAACACTGAAAATACTGTTGACAATATTATTGCTTTACCAGCAAGACAATAAATTTGAGTTTAACAGATTCTTTGTTTACTGAGTTTACTTCTATCCCCCTCCTTTTCCGCACAAAATGATTGACTACAGGGCTCTATTTTGAGCAGCTTTTCAATTATAGACTCAATCCAAAGTTTGGTATTCCAAAATGGTTCATATAAAGTTTAGTTTTTTGAAGGTTAAAATATAATAAACTAGCCAAGGTTCATATGACTTTAAGTTTTACAAAAATAACTATACACTGGATGTTACAGTAGTATTAAAAGATGGTTCATTCAATAAACACTTATTGAGTACCTAGGATATACTAAGTTCTGGGTAAACAGTAATGAGGAAAATATATTAAGACTTCATGGAATTTACAATACTCTAGTTTTACCTAATCCTATTCATAGATCTCATCATGTTAGAATAAGAATCCCTCAAAGCCTTCCCAAAAGTGCTGGAATGCATTGGTTGACTCTCCCATCATCGTGAAATGATCCAGCATTCACTGCACTTTCAGCTTCCTGCCTTATGTTTATTTCTACCAAGTATTTCTTGAATTTCTCATATGTAAACTGAATTCAAAATTAAATCCTCTCTCTCTGTGGCTAAATTCCCATCTTACAGGAGAGATATATACCTGCCCAGTGGCCACATAGTCCTTCACTGGATGGATGGTCAGGCTGAGAATGTCATCATCGTGTCCCAGGTACAGCCTCTGGGTGTGTTGTTGCCTATTGTACACGACAGCAACTGCAGCAATGTGATAGACCACTTCTCCAGCTTGTGTGTAGAACAGATTGTTTCTACAATCGTAGCCTCTATAGCTGAAGCACAGGTCCAAGAAATGCACAGTAGTTGAACGCACAGTGAATGAACAGAAGTTGTGAGAAGATAAAGTGAACATGTTAATATGGACATGGACAAGCAGAACCCACGTGTCTCCACAGTTGCCTAGGACAGTGATCTTCAATGGGGGTATGAGGACCTCTGATGACTTTCTAAGGGGCAAATGGACACTGATAATTTTAACAGAATCTATTTCCAGATCCTCAGGTACTATATGTGCTTTCTCTTAAAACTGACTAGTCTGAGAACACACCTGTGATGAGGTACTGGTTTTCCTTTCCCACCTCCCCTTTCTTAATCGCCTTCCCCCCAATTTAGGAAGTCATTCCTCTCATCCATCGGGAATCTTACTATGGTATATTACCCTGGAATGTCAAACCTTCCAGGGACACCAAAACAAATACAAGTGCGGATGGATGTTGAAAGTGAATAACTCTAACAACTGGGTAAGAAATCCTTTTGCAAGTCAAGTGACTTCCAATTCTTTGCTTTTAACAAATTTGAACAGTGATTTAACTGAATTGTTAGCTGATGGATCATTAAACTACATTTTTGTGTGATATATCAAAACCACGACACATATTTTTGGCCTGTAACAAAGAGGCGTTTAAAGAATTGATCACCATTGCTGTGATAAAACTGCCTCTATTCTCATCTACTTAAGTAGCTAGATATGAATAAGCTTTCTTAGTGCTTACATTAAAAAGTGAAAAACTGGAATAGATTAATGCTAAACTGTTACCCTCTAGCAATAAGAAATATATATGCACATATATCTGAACTCATTGAAAAAATTCTATCTTATTAAAAGAATTTTTCCAATAAAATTATTTATGTTTAATAGCTATCAGAATTTGTACTATATTTATGTTGATTTGGCTAGCTAGTTATTACTAATAGTTATAACAATAATTAAATCCAGAAAAAAACTGTTAATGCTTAGAGTAGCACTGTCCAACAGAACTATTATGTGAGTCACATAGGTAATTGAAAAATTTTCTAATTGTCACATTAAAAAAAAAGGAACAGATGAAACTTATCTTAAGAACATTTAACCCATTATGTCCAAAATATTATCATGTCCACATGTAATCAATATAAAACATTTTAATGAGGTAAATTTCTTTTTCATGCTAAGCCTTCAAACTCTGGTGTGCATTTTCCACATACAGCACATTTAGACCAGCCACATTTCAGGTGATCATTGGCTACAAGTAGATATCGTACCAGACAGCACAGAGTTAGAGACTTACGGTCACAGGGAATTAAATTTAAATTGAACATATAGATATGTTTTTTCCTTGTTGAAGTTATGACAGGGTAATCAATAAAAGACTTACAAGCATAAAAATATTATATTAGGGTAAAATTCTGTGGGAGAAGTAGAATAGAAATATGAGTTCATGTATTTGTGATATTGATGATAAGGGGAATCAAATATCTATGGCATTTGGGTTCCACTGGAGCCATCTAAATAAATAATGTATTTATAAAACACAAGATATATTCTTCACAACCATTTAAGCTTAGGTTGAAAAATCTTAGATGTCAACTTAAAGTGTGGAAGGTTGTACATGATTTTCAAAATTCAAAATTATTTGGGGTACACGTGAACAAAAGCATTTGAAGGAAATACTGTCCTGGGAAAGCCAGGTGAATAGAGCAGGAGTTATGGGATAAAGGAAGCAGAGATGGAGAGAATAAAATGAAATAACAATGAGTGGTAGTAACACATGCAACACGAAAGTACATGAAGTGTGAAAAATCTAGATACACACACTGAGATGGCCACAGAACACTGAGAAGGCCACAGAACACTGAGAAAACTGGACAGAGAGTCATGGTTAAAATATTAACTGCAGGTAAGTGTAAACTGGAGAGAAGAGCCAGCCTGAATTGGGGTAGCACTGAGAAGAAGGATGACAAGGTGATAAGGCTGGTGACAGGCCACCCACCCATGTATGAACTGGAGTTTCAAGCTGTCCTCAGGAGCCTTTTCTCGTTTGAGGAAGGACACTGCATGGTTTTTCTCTTTACTTTGTTGCTTTAGCTGAGGTAGATCTTCTTTGTAAACCTTCAAGCGTAACAGAAACATTTAGTTAGAGACTCTTCAGGTTCCAAATATATTAATGCCTTGACATTCTCAGGAAATCTTTAATTGCAGGAACTCAAGTTTTTGAAAACATAAGAAGCTAAAAATGGTCACAAGAGACAAAGAAGGGCATTATATAATGATAAAGGGGTCAACTCATCAAGAAGATATAACAATGGTAAATATTTATGCACCCGACATCAGAGCATCTAAATATACAAAGCATATATTAACAACTAAAAGAAGAAATAAATATCAATACAATAATAGTTGGGAACTGTAAAACCCCACTCCCAACAACGGATTGATCATCCAGACAGAATTAATAATGAAACAGCAGATTTGAACAATACTACAGACCAAATATCCCAACAAATACAGAACATTTCATCTATCAGCAGCAGAACGTACATTCTTCTCAAGCACACAAGGAACATTTTCTAGGACAGATCATGTTAGACCACAAAACAAGGCTCAGTAAATTTAAGAAGATTGAAGTTATATCAAGTATATTTTCTGACCACTATAGTATGAAACTAGAAATAAGTAACAGGAAGAAAGCTGGGAAAGTCACAAATATGCAGAAATCAACACACTCCTCAACAACTAATGGATCAAAGAAGAAATCAAAAAGGAAATTTTAAAAAATCTTGACACAAATGAAAATGGAAATGCAACATACCAGAACTTACAGGATACAGAAAAGCATTTCTCAGGGGAAATTTTGTAGCTAATAAACATATACATTAAGGAAAAAGAAAGATCTCAGATAAAGAACTTAATATTATACCTCAAGGAACTAGAAAAAAAGTTTGGACTTAGTTTGGACACTAAGTCCAAAGTTAGCAGAAGAAAGGAAGTAACAGAGATTAGCACAGAAATACATGAAATAGAGAATAGGAAAACAATAGAAAAGATTAACAAAACTAAGAGTTGGTTCTTTGAAAAGACAAACAACATTGAGAACGTAAGACATGAGATTGAATTTTACTTTTTTCTAATGAACAAAACTAACTTGAAATATCTTTTAAGTCATTGGGATTTAAAAGAATTAAAAAAAATTTTGCTATTATGTTTCTAAATAAATTTATATCCAGAAAATATATTACTTTTCTGATAAATAAGAAAGGAAATTATTAAATAAAATTATCAATAAAATATAATTTAAATATTTTGTTATAATGTCTTCTAAGGCAAGAAATCTCCTGATGATTCAGAAATGTGTAAAATGTGGGCCACATAAATCATGGTGATCACTCTTTGGAATTATCCTTCTTTCATGACCTCATGAATCTTTCAGATCAGACTCTGGGATACAGAGCAAAGCTCTTGGTCTAACCTAGGACCTAAAATGTGCTGCTGGCTGAGAGAACATTCTCGATAATTTAAATGTAGATAAAATCATGTAGCTAAAATTTTGTCTATCATGTATTTATGCCCTACTATCAAGAGATATAAATTTAACACATTTAAATGAAATACGATTCATAATTTCTCATCTTCATATAGGAAAGTTTTCATTTAATCAAACTATATTACAAAAAATCATGAAAATATTATAATGAAATTCATATTTAGGATTTGACCAAAAATCGTTTAAAAAAAACGGAAGTCAGAAGATATCTCACTACTGCCTTGTCTATTACAGATGCAGTGAGCTAAGCTTTTAAAATCTAATGATAATTATTCATCTGAATTCATGATGCTTTCATCAGCTCAACTACTTTAGAGAACTGAATTCTAGTCTTGGCATTTCTACTGCTTATTTGAACAAGTCTCATAACCTCTGTGGGCCTCAAAGTCCCATCTGTAGAACAGACTGCCTGCTCAGGAACAACTCAGGAATCAAATATAGACAACATGAATTAAATAATCTAGGTGAAAGCTTTAGAAAGTAAGATGTCAGGGAGAATATATAAATCCTAGGCATGAATTTCAATTGAGTCATTCCTTTTCATTCTTTTACTAGCACTATTTTTATTAAATAGAAACATCCCAACTAAAAAAATTGCATTTCTTTTTCCCTAAATTGTGTGTTTATTTTGCTTAAATTCCATTTCCCCTTGATATTAGGGTATAATATTTGCATGATATTAATAATTTCCTTTCAAATCTTTATCTTTAGCAGTTTTATAGCATAATATATTGTACCAATACACAGTCAAACCGATTTAGTCTTGAAGTTAACCTAAACCATCAGTTGGACTACTTTTGTACTAACCTAATTTTTCAAATATTGAATCAGTGAGTGACAATTATGGGTTGGAAAAAAAAGTCATCATCTGAAAAGTTGTACATTCAGAGCTTACGTAGAGGCAAAGCCAAGTAGCACGTACAATGTGCGCTTTGGAGAGAAGCCCAGATCCACTACAGGCAACGTGGATGTGGGCAAAGTACTCAGCCTCTCAGGGGTTACTGTCGGGTTGAATTCGGTGTATGTAAAGCACAGGATGTGGCCCCATAGAGACACTTGATACATGGCAGCTGCCACAGGCCTATGTGGTAAGTTTCCATGGGGCAACACTGATGGTTGCTGTGTCTGAAATCTTATTCACTCCATGTTCACGTATGGAATCTGCTTCACATACCTCTGTTAAATGACAAGGAAGAAAATAGAACCCCTAGGGTTATCACCATTAAGAAGGTGATAGCTGTCCAGATTCCAATGAAGGATTACGTGCTTTAATACACACAATTTAGTGCTAAAATTAAGTGTCTATTTTCAAAAAATTTGGTTGTAATTGTCCAACTTTTCTACTAAAGATGATTTCTGACTGGAAGGATAATGTGCATTGTATTTGGGCTTTTACTTTAATTAAATGGATAACAGTCTCCATAAGTTAAGAGAGGAATCAGGACAACAGCTCATTTGTAAACTACCATGCCTCCAGGGATACCTATTCTATAAAGAAAACACATGCTTTAATGATCTGCTAAGAAAATGAAAAATCTTGTAACTTATTTGCACATTTTTCTGTAAAAACTATTTTAAAGTTTTAGCTGCTAGGAAGGCAGAAAACCCAAACTGTCATGGGTTCCCTTTTGAAAATTTGCTACTACCTCTACTTAACAATTTTTTACTGATATGATCCAGTAAACGCCTTATTTCAAATCTGTATTTAAAGATAAGAAGTAGGCAATTTCCCTAATTTTCTTGATTTTCTTCTGCCTAAGCATTAACCAATTTTAGTGCAATGTCCAAATTCAATGAGATCGAGATTCGGGGTTATAAGGCATTTGTCATGAGGCTCCCTGTTTACTGACCTGGCGATCATAATTGATTTGAGTTTCTTGCTCAATATCAGAATCCAACTCCGGCACGTCAGATAAATCCGAATCAGATTCTTCACTGTAGGAATCGGAGCCACCTTCTGCAGAAACACCCCATGAGAAACAAGCAGAAATTCTGAGACTTTAAATGGCTAAAACTTTTATTTAAAATTTTTTTCTCTCCTATTGAGGTCAATAAAAATAACTACATCATAGTTTTCATTTGTTGTAGATTCTTAAAACATCTTTTTTTTTTCATCTTTTCGTTAAGTTCACCATACCTCTAACCCCCTTTTCAGGAGTATTACCAGACTAGGATAACTCCCCCCACTATTTCCACACTTCTATTAGATAACAGATCTTTGGGTTTTAAATCTTGCTTTGAAAGGGAAAAAAAGGGGGCGGGAGGGGGGCTAGGTTTTCCCAAGGAGAAGGCTGGGACAGAAAGAAATCCAACCACTCAGTTCAGTAAAGATCCTCATTAGCCTGCTAACATGCCCACCCATTCTGGTAATTGCCATGGTCAAAATGGCTGCAGAACCCCTCCCAATAAGAACATCTCCTCACATATTACATGATCATTCCTGCCAACACCACAGTAAATTAAAGGACTATACACATCCATTGAACTGGAACACAGTGGCCCTGATAGTGGACCGTTCTCTGAACGCCGTTCAGGAGGCAACTTCTATTCCAAATGTTACCTTGTCACCTGACCCAGCAGACCCACCACCTGTTAGAATCGTCTAAGGAGGCCGAGATGTATCTGTTCGTGTTATTCTCAAAAGTTAATTCTTCATGTAAACCTTAGACCTTCAACTTGCATTTGGTATAAGCAAAATCCTTTGAAGGAAATTATCCAACTGACCCATACTCAATTGGCCCATATCTCAAAATCTTCTTCTGTTCTTTTTTTTAATGCTAAATTTACTGTAGGAATGAATTTTTCAAAACAGCTTTAACCCTTTACCTTCAGAAGAGATGTTAGACCATTCTTTGAAATTTTTATTGAAAAATAAATAGATGTTGAAAAATTATTACTGGTTTTACCCTGGGGTGCTGTTTCCAGCAGGCCATTGCTGACACCTTCTGGAATAAATCTCCACTGGAAAACCGAGTGGTCAGCCCCTCCTGTGCTTAATACCCACTGAAAGTCATGAGACCAGCGGACGTTTGTGACATGTGCAGAATGACCCACATACTTTCTAAATTTGGCTCCTGAAAAGATATTTTTGAGGAGAAGATTAGTTGTGCAAAAAATAGAATCTGTTGGTTAAAAAATTACATTCTATTCATGTTGAGAAGTAAAAGATTTAAGTATATTAGAAAATATAATTTCAATCTTATAGATAATAACAAATAATCAAATGCTCCAAAAGCTATCTCAATCATTCCAGTATGGATTAAACTAAAACTGGGTCTTAAAATTTAAGCCCTGTGTCTAAAGACACATCTGAACCTGTTCCAAATAACACCTACTGCTTCACTGATTCTGAAAATAAATGCTAAAGAATGAATATCTTACACATTCTTATTTAAATACAAGATGCAACAGGCAATCCTTTAACTGGGAAATGGAAAATACTTCTGTGGCGGGGCGGGGGGAGTAAAATTGTTGTTTGGGGTCATGTAGATGTAGAGTTGGGAGAATGAATTTGTTTTCTCTTAAACTGATCGCTTTACTCAGTAAACACCATCCCCAGGTAGTGAATGCAACAGAAAAGCTATGTGAACTTCTATTTGTGGTTGAATAACTGCAGCAAAGTCTCCAGTGTATGGTGAGTAGACAGAAGCATAAAGGCACTCATGGAAATAAGCAAGATCCATCTTCTCATGTGGAGGCTAGGACCCCAAAGACTATGAGAGATTTCTGGGGCCAATAAGCACACCATCCCTCCTTCAGAAATACTTCTACCTATTACAGCCCCTCTAAGTGAAATCTCTTTAACAGGGGAAAAGGCCATCTCTTCAAGTATCACATGTTTAAAATTTAAATACCCACTGGAGAGGTAATGATTTAAATTTATATGTAGGCGAAAATGACTGCCACATGTCCCTTCCCTGAGAGCGTGTTCTGACCAGGTGAGGTTTTATTATAAAAAGACAGGGGGAATGCTGCCACAGAAGGGGAAAGGAAGGACTTGAGTCTCAAAAGCAACCATGCCCATTTCAAAGAGTTTCCTAAATCAGTTTTGGTCAAACTGATTTAAGAAAGTCAAACAGATTTAATAAAGTCAAACAGATTCCAACTCCGGTCAGCTGGAAATGCTGGCTGATGATAATTCAATAATTATGAAGTAAATATATATTCTTCCCATATCTCTATAGATCTTGTTGGGCTATTCTTTGCTGCACTGACCTTTAGACCCTCCTCAGAGATGATTTAACCCGTCTCTTTGGAATTGTTTAAAAAATGTCCACAATTCTAAAAAAAAGTTAAACTCATAAAAGCACATGGTAGATTTGCAGTTATCAGGGACCTAGGGGGAAATGGGGAGATGCTGGTCAAAGATACACTTTCAGTTATAAGATGAATAAGTTCTGGGGATCTAATGTACACCATGGTGACTGTAGTTAATAATACCGTATATTTGAAAGTTGCCAAGAGAGTAGATCTTAAATGTTCTCACTACACACACACACACACACACACACACACACACACACACAGGATAACTAACTGAGGTGATGGATATGTTAACTAACTTTAAAGTAGTAATCATTTCACAACATATACACATATATGAAATATATGTCTACAAATTATTTGATACAAATCAAAACAGAGTATGTCAAAAGTGAAGGTATGTGACATCCAAGAGGAGGTTATAAAAGGCAGTGCAGATGCTCCTTGCTCTTTTTTGGATCTCTAGATACCATGTGAAAAGGACACTCAAGCAGCCTATGGAGAGGCTCACATGGCAAGGAACTGAGGCCTCCAGCCAAGGGCCAGGTGAGTGAGCATCTTGGAAGTGGATCTTTGGCCTCAGTCTAGCCTTCAGATGACTGCAGCTTCATGAGAGACCTGGAGCTAGAATCAGCCAGCTAAGCTGCTCCTGAATTCCTGACCCTCCAAAACTGTGAGAAAATAAATTATTATTGATTTAAGCTGCTAAATTTGGGAGGGAGGGGAATTTGTTCTACAGCAATAGCTAGCTCATACACCATTGGGAGGCTGGAAGTAGAACCTGCAAAAGCATTAGTGTCATCAATATTTAGGCCTTATCTCTCTGATAATTCTTCCTCTCTCTCCCTCCTTGCTCTACTCTACGCTCACTGGCCTTTTTGCATGCCAGGCCCTCTTCTGCCTCTAGGCTTTTGCACTTGTGTTCCCTTAGTCTGGAATGCTCTTTCCCTGCATCTCTGAATGGCTGGTTCTCTTATCTCCTTCAGGTTTCTAGTCAAATGAAACTATCAGTGAGCCCTGCTTTGACCATCCTACTTAAAACAGCAATACTACACTGCCCGACCTGAGTGCTCTTTACTCCCATTGTTTGCTTTATTTTTCATCACAGCACTTCTCACCATCAGATGTGTTTATATTGTCTTGTTTATTGACTAGGTCCCCTCAGTAGAACAAGAGCTCCAGGGACTTGTGCTTGTTTTATTCATTGACATATCTCCAGCCTCTAGAATAGCACGTACATATTTACTGAAAAAATGAAGGCTACATCCATCTCTTCCAAGGTTTTCCTTAGGACACTGAGTGACTCTACAAGGCCCCCCTTTATTCTCTGGACCCTAAGGAAGGCTCAGCCCTCATCTCCTCTCTATTGATTCTTTCTCCTTGGCTTTAAATACTGTTGATATTCCCTCAGCTGCCAAACATTCATCTCCAACCCTGAAGTCTCCCAAGAGTGCTGACAGCTTGTGTGCTATGCCCACTTGGATGTCTAATAGGTGCCTCAAACTTA
This sequence comes from Monodon monoceros, assembly GCF_005190385.1. Classification (NCBI taxonomy): domain Eukaryota; kingdom Metazoa; phylum Chordata; class Mammalia; order Artiodactyla; family Monodontidae; genus Monodon; species Monodon monoceros. Next base: position 42,955,685 of record NW_021703775.1, read on the forward strand.
TCACAGAAAAACCAGGAGTTTCCCCTTCCCCTCCTACTCTGTTACCACTATAAAACACACACACACACACACACACACACACACAAAACCTTTTCATTTCTCATTTTCCCATCTCTATAGATGGTGCTACCATCCACCCCATTGCTCAAATCTAAAACTTAGGAGTTTTCCTCAATTCCTCTCTTTCCCTCTACTCCCACACCCAATCCATCAGCAAGACCTTCAGCTCTACCTTGACACTGTTTCCTAATCTCAACCACCTCTCTTCAGGTCTGTTCCTGACAACTTTGTCCAAGTCACATCATCTTTTACCTGGGCTCTTGCAATAATCTCTCTACTTGAAGCCTCCCCTTCCCTATTCCATCCCACACAATATCAAAGTGGTATTTTAAAAACTTAAATTGCTCATGTCAGTCTTCCATTTAAAACCCTCAACAGTTTTCCACTGCACTTAGAATAAGACCCACATTTCTAACAGTTGCTTCAAGGCTCTTCATGCCTGGCCCCTACTGCCGTTCCAGCCTTGGAGTGCACAGCTCTCCCCTCGTTCATCATGCTCTAGACACACTGACCTTTCTGTTCCTCCATCAAGCTCATCCAAGCTATACTGAAGGCCAGCACTTTCCCCTCCAAGGTCTAGGGTTTCTGCAACTCAAGTCTTACAGTATCTAGGACACTTGCCATAGGAGGTAGTTGTTCAAGGACTGTATGTGTGTGTGTGTGTGTGTGTGTGTGTGTGAAGGATTAATGGAATGGCAGCACACAAGTGAAACATGGAGATCCTCGGCCTTGAGCCTCCCCTAGGAGCGTGGGTAGATGCCAAGGGTGTTAAGATGTGGCAAATGCCAATGAGCAAGGCTTTGAATTTTACCTCATGTCAGTGTCTGGAGGGTGATGGTCAAACAGGATGTACTCTAAATGACATCAGGGAAAATTATCAGTATTGATCCTAATTATTTTAAGATTTGAAAACTGTCAAAAGGAAATGAGGAAAACAAATTGGTTCAGCTATATAAAAATAATATGAATTGTAGTCATTTTCATTAACTGCAGAACACTTATGTCTAATTATTATGCAAAAGAATACTATGCACACATAATCATAAATGTGTCAATTAACTTGTGAGTTTTATTTAATCACAATGGAAAACTATAATGTTTACTCAGTCTCCACACTTTCTCATAGTCATCAGCCCCTGCTAATATTTGGGTGTTTACAGGTTCAAAAGTTGGGGGAATACTTGTACCTTGGTTATAGGGAGACAAGTTCCACCAACTGTTACCATTCTCATCAGCAACACTCTGTTATAAACTTCTCCACCAGTAGCTTTAGCACAAAAAGGCTCCAAGAGCCTAAATGACTCTGAGGCAAATTGCAAGATGTTTAAAGAATGTGTCATGAAAAGTAGAACAAGTCAGTTTGTTATGAGGACATGGATACTTATGCAGATTGTTGAGGTGGGTTTTATTGCTCTCACCATACTGTCGCTCCGGCTGTCAGTGTCTCCTTGTTCATTCAGATGTCTCCTGGCTGCCTTCCTCCTCAGGGTTGTTTTACATATAAGGGTATCTCATTTTGACAAACAGCACTACTCACTGTACCTCCCTACCTGCCTCCCCCATCCTAATAAGCTAATCCAAGATCTACATCTCCACTGCTATTTTCTAGACCCAAGTCTATCCTACAAGGCTCAATGACTTATAGGAAATACCAACTCTCACTGAATTCCCAAGTCCTGATACTTGATACCAATAGTATTGCTTCTGACCCTCATGATATTTCTTCTGATTCCTGAATATCCAGATACCTTCTGGTTGCCTAACTTCTGCAAGTACATTACTCAATTTAACAAGACATGCCCTATTACTCAAAAGACCCATTATGGAGAAAGAGAACAGTTTGAATTAGGCAGGTTGAGGTAATGTTGTGCCTCAAGCATTTTAATCTGATGGTCATTTTGTCAAGTGGAAGTGATGGTGGTTTTGCTATGCATTTTATGTTCAATTTTTTTACCATGATTGTCACTGCTTCAAAACTGCCAGTTAGTTGAAAATGACTTTCTGATGACATTTTCAATCCCTTTCCTTGCTTATTCTAAAAACTGTTCAAGTGAAAGGGTTTTCAGGCAACAGCATATCCCTACTGCTGATCAGATTTTCAGGGTGCAGGCAGGGAGTCTCAGAAAAGCCTGTGTATGGGCTTTGCCTAAACTTTTGAAGGAAGAAGAGGACAGGGTCATTACATGATTAATTCAGTCACATTCTACAAAGCCTGACAGTGCCAGAAAAATTGAAGTGACAAGATTTTAACAACAATAAAACAAAATAATAAAATGCAAGGGCAGAAACAGTTGTTTTGAATCAAACTCTCTCAAAAATTTCACCAGTTATCAGTCTCCCAAAAGCAAAAATTAACAAATGGGACCTAATCAAACTTACAAGCTTTTGCACAGCAAAGGAAACCATAAACAAAATGAAAAGAACCTACAGAGTAGGAGAAAATATTTACAAATAATGCAACCAACAGGGCTTAACTTCCAAAATATACAAACAGCTTATACAACTCGACAATAACAAAACAAACAACCCAATCAAAAAATGGGCGGAAGATCTAAATAGACATTTTTCCAAAGAAGACATACAGATGGCCACCAGGTACATGAAAAGATGCTCAACATTTCTAATTATTACAGCAATACGAATCAAAATTACAATGAGGTACCACCTCGCACCGATCAGAATGGCCATCATTAAAAAATCTACAAATAACAAATGCTGGAGATGGTGTGGAAAAAAGGAAACCCTGCTGCATTGTTGGTGCAGCTACTATGGAAAACAGTATGGAGATTCCTCAAAAAACTAAAAATAGAGTTACCGTATGATCCTGCAATCCCACTCCTGGGCATATGTCCAGACAAAACTACAATTCAAAAAGATACATGCACCCCAATGTTCACAGCAGCATTATTCATGATAGCCAAGACAGGGAAGCAACCTAAATGTCCATTGACAGATGAATGGATAAAGAAGATGTGGTACGTATATACAATGGAATATTACTCAGCCATAAAAAAGAATGAAATAATGCCATCTGCAGCAACATGGATGCAACTAGAGATTATCATACTAAGTGAAGCAAGTCAGAAAGAGACAAATACCATATGATATCACTTATATGTGGAATCTAAAATATGACACAAATGAACTTATCTACCAAACAGAAACAGACTCACACACAGAGAACAGATCTGTGGTTACCAAGGGGGAGGGGGTTGGGGGAGGAATGGATTGGGAGTTTGGGATTAGCAGATGCAAGCTATTAATATACAGAACGGATAAACAACAAGGTCCTAACATACAGCACAGGGAACTATATTAGATATCCTGTAGTACACCATAATGGAAAAGAATTTTAAAAAGAGTGTATATATTTGTATAACTAATTCACTTTCTGTACAGCAGAAATTAACACATTGTATATCAATTATACTTCAATAAAAAAATTTCACCAGTTACGTAAGTCTGGTGTGCAAAATTAGTGCTATCATAAGGGGCCCACAAACTGTATTATCACCACAACAATCACTTCCAGATTTTATTTTAAATATGTCTATAAGGATTTGCTTTGCTTCCTATGTATAAGCACAATTAGGTGTAACACATAAAAGAATTTTAGTTACAATATTTTAATGTAACATGTAATTTAAATTATTATATTTACGTATATATAAATAAAATAGAATACAACTTGTTTAAAACATGAAGTTTATGAATCACGAAATGTTGAGTAACATCTCTGTTAACAAATGCTGACTTAAATTTGCAAAACCACATTTCAGAATGTCAAAAGCAGAAGATAGCAGACTTTCTATTGAAAAATGTTAGAGTAAATATAAAGATAAAATGAATAGTCTGCAGTAACAGACATCAAGAAAATAAGCCTTAATTATACTGTATGTATATTCTAGATCGAATCTTCATTCAAAGAAACATTTCTTTTGGCCTTACCTTTCTTGAGACAAGGAAACTTAAACAATTTAACCAGTCCAAAATCATCTCCAGACACCAGTACTGAGTTGTTGTAATTTGCATCCACTGAGTTGATGTCAGTGACATCAGTGTATTTTGGCCAAATCCCACTCACTTCTGGGCCGTTCACACATGTCCAGGAGGCCCAGGGAATCCCTTTGATTTCTTCTTTACTTGTTAAAGGCTTCCCAGCTGAAAATAATCAATAAATTTTAATATAATGTTACATTTAAATAAAATCATATCCTAATTTACTTTATTCATTTTTCTCATAGAGGTCTAAAACCTTTGTTTTAAAATGTTTATAAACCAAGGAAACTATAAATTCTAATCTCTTTCCCCAAATGGTGATTTTTTTTTCTAGCAGGGTTTAAAGGAAGCACATGCTCAAAACTCCGATAGGAGAAAGAAAATGATCATGGTACTAAATCTAATGTCTTAAACTACTGATATTTACTTGACCTTAATTATTTAGATACAGATGATATTATGCTTTGTGTTATTGATGAAATGACTATTATTAAATTATATATTATCATATTTAGTTACTAACATTTTGCCAGGTTTTTAAAGAGTTTATTCTGAACTCCTACTTTTCATAATTCAAGGAACCACAGAAGTGATTTTTTAGAAGTCAGCCTCAATTAATTAGTGGAAAAAATGAATAGATTTTCTATTTAAATTTTAAAGTGCTAGACAATGAAAATCCACCAAATTTTGATGAAATAAATGTAATTAGCTGGGGAAAATAGTCCTGACAATTGTTCTAGGTATGGTCTTATGTGTGGGGCACAATACCCAGTTTTCACCAGCAGCTGGTAAGGGACGTCCCCAGGGAGCACAAGAAGGAGGAAGCCCATGGATAAGGAAAAGCTTGGAAAAATGCTTAGTCATGCACAATTTAAAAATTCAAAATCAAGACAATTAAGTGTATTACCTCATACTTTCCCCCTCAAAAATAACAAATATTTTCAAATAAAGAACCTATGAGAATAGATGCTCTTGTACATTACTGGTGCACTGTCAAATTGGCAATTCTAGACTCTAACACAGCATTATATAAAAATCCATTATGAAGACCACAGAATCGGAGAGTTTATAGTCTGAACATAGTCTTGGATCCAGTGTTCCTGCTTTAAAGAATATAGTCCAAGGAAGTAATTCACAAGAGAAAAATCCCACCTCTACAAAGATATTTGGATCTGCACTGTGTGTACCAGCAAAGATAACACTGGTATCTTTGATATCACTGAGTAGGGTGTTACTTTGTTTCTGCAAACGACAAAAATGTGTTCCATATTTTTTCACATATGAAAATATATACGAAATACTGTCAAGCAGAGAAAGTAGACACAAAGAAATATGTACCTAGTAAAGGTATACTGATGAATTGATAGGGCAGAGACTATTAAAAATGTTGAAGATATGTCACACCTTGTTTTATGGTAAAATTGATTTTTCAATACAAAATTAAAATATAATTCTTTGCGGTCAAGATTCATGTTAAATATCAAATTTTTCCTTTTACATTATAAAAAATCATTAATCAAAGACTGTAATACAGAAATCTATCTTTTATTTATGACATTTTAACATCACAGATTAAATGTTACTAAATGAGTATTATATAAATAAGATGAATAAGATAAATCTCATATAGAAGTTATAGTGAGGGTTACAAATAAAATTTGTGGGTTTTTTTAATCCCAATGAGCACATTTCACCAAATAATCATATAAGGGCTTCCAATTATGAAGGACACAAAAGAGACGAAAGCAATCATAGTAGTTGACTGTGATCCTCAAATCTTCAGTATTTTTTTTAGTACTTTCCTAGTATTTTTTCCTTTTGCTTATCTTTAGGCATTCTTTATATATTATAGGTGTACAGCTGACCCTCGAACAACTTGAGGGCTAGGGCCACCAACTCTCCATGCTGTCGAAAATCCATGTATAACTTAGAGTTGACCCTCTGCATCCATGGTTCCACAACCACAGATTCAACCAACCTCCTACCATGTAGTACTGTAGTATTTACAACTAAAAAAATCTGCACAGAAGTAGACTGGTGCAGTTCAAACTTGTATTGTTCATGTATATCCTTTGTCCATTATAACAATTCCAAGTATTTATGCCCATCGTGGTCTCTTTTGCTGTGCAATAATTTTTTATTTTAATGTGTTCCAATTTATGAATCTGTTCTTTGAGAGTTTGTGGTTTGAGGGTCTTGTTTCAGAAAACATTCCTTGCCCTGAGGTCCTAAGAATATCCTCATAAATTTTCTGCCATGGCTCAGAGTTGCGCTTTGTACAAACATTCATCGCCCTTGTGACTTACATGGCATTTTGTAGAACAGCCGTTCTCCGGCACCGTCATTAGTTTTCAAGTATTTACTATCCAAAGACCAGTCGATGTGTGTGATGAAACTGAGAGACTTGTTGCATTCTCCTATTTTCTTATACCGCTGGGCGACAGCGTAGATATCTACTGGGCCATCATTGGATCCCACTGCCAGATAAGAACCATCTGGAGAAAATTTCATTTCGTGAATGACTTCTTTTCGATCTTTGATATGAACCACTTCTGTCATATCTCTATAAGAATAGAAAAGCAAAGCGATAAGCAGCAAATCTAGAGATAGGAACCCCAAGTCACGTTTTAAAATCTGTGTGCCACAGAAAAAAATTACTTTGAAAGGGAGAGAAAAACTACAGGAATTACAGAATTAACTTTTATGGAAAGATATAAAATATTATTTAGTTCATGGCCAATGCAGGAGAAATTAAACATTTTAAATAATATTTTGGGCTCCCAAAGTAAAAAACAAAACAATTTTAATGAAATGCATTTTTGCTTTCATGTTCAATTATACGTATTCTTTTTCTCTAAAACTTTTTATTAAAATTTGGGGTTTGTAAAATTGTTTTAAAAATATGTCACAGAGAAAGGTAAAACATATCAAGGTTAACATAAAAATAAACTATCTTTCTAATACTTTAAGAACAAGAAACCAGTGACTGTTAAGCTTGATGCTTATTGTAAAAAGAGCAAGTTCAAAAAGCAGAAGAGGAAAACTACTTTTTTAATGTTGAATTTTTATGTAATTATTTAACTTTCACTATGAAAGGTCAATAATGCCTACATTGAATCACTGGAATATTCCATATCCTTTCTGATAAGTTTCTGGTAAGAATTTCTACTCTTATTTGAAAGCTCACTGAGGCTTTTCCCCCATAGCTATAAGACAAGATTATGACTAGCAGGTCCCCTGAACTAGTAATGATGCCTTCATCAACTCTAAAATGAACTGAATGCATAAATAATGCCAAATATTTGCTTCCACATAATAATTTCTCATACCTGCTGCATCACTTACTAATAGCATTATAGTTTACTATAATGCCATAAAATAGGTGTGGGAGGATTGTTTTTTAGCTTGGGAAATCCATCAAAAAGAAAATTTGGTAATTAGCTATCTTTTCACACATCGCTAAGCAAAGAAAGAAAATGTTGCCCACCCATTTGGTAATAAGTTGTGTGGCTGGTGATGAGAATTTAGTGTAATAAACCATGCCAAGAGCTATATAGAACTTGCTGTGTGTGAGAGATGCAGTATCTAATCTACAGCTACATTTACTTTCTGTAATCACAAAATGTGTAATCCAAAAGAATAACCAATGTTTTCAAATAATTACAAGGGTGGGTCATAATTTTTTTCCAGTAGAAATAATATAGGAGGTTGATAAATATGAAATGTTCCATTTTATTGGTGATTATAGGTAGAAAAATCTTAAGTTTACCGTTAAAAATTTAGTGCTGTTTGGAGGCTGCTTTCTTCTTTCTTCCTCTTTTCTTGGCTTATTACAAGCCCATAATCTCTTATCTAAAACCCCTGGGACCAGACAAGCTTGGGAGTTTATCATTCATTGGATTTTAGAAAGGTTTGCATACAATCTATTATGTAACATCCCCAGTAGGAGTTAAGACAGCAACCCCTTTTGAACACATTAATATTTTTGCAGCAAATCAGATGATACATGACTATCCCTACTAAAGAGATTAACAGACTGTAAACAATCGTACATCCAGTTCATTGGGTCAGGCAGTGCTGCCAAACAAGTTACCAAAGAACTTCGGACGCTCAGAGTGTTTGGATTTTGTAACTATAGACAGGCGGTTGTGAATCTACAGTGCTCCTATTGAAAACAGTAAATGCATTTTTCCTAAGGTCCTGGCATACATTCTGACCAGGAGAATTAATTTTAACAAAAGAATATCTCTAATGTCATTTTCAGTATCAGTACATGCCTGACTCGGAGAACAATGAAAGATCCGTCCTTCATGCCCAGGGCCAACTGAGATCCATCGGGGCTGAAAGCAACGCTACGAACCGCTTCCTCCATGTTACAGCGGGCGATCAAGGCATGGTCTGCCAGGCTCCACAGCCTAAGCACAATTCAAAGTCAAAGACGAAACAAAACAACTTCTCATAGTCATCAGCCAGCCCAAGGCCGAAGGCCTGTTCACCACTGAGATAATAACAAGAAAGACTGCAGTAACCTCACACCAGTGTCCTTCCTCTTGGCATGTCTGGGAATCTGGGAAAGTGTTTAGTCTATCTTTATGTGATTCTCACCATTTGAAATACCCAGCAAGAAATATAAAATGAGATAACATTTCCAAAGATTTTGAGATTCATAAAATAAGGAAATTTTAAACACTACTTCACACAAAATTATACTTTGGAGATTAAAAATTGTTCTGGATTTATACCAATGGCTGTTAATAACACTTATAGGATAAGAAGTACTACTAGATGCTGTTATTGCTTTTTTTTAAAAAAAAAAAATTCGAGTTCCATTCTAGTAACTGTGTTATGTAAGCACATACAGATTGAAATACACATTACATTTGTTGGCCTCCTGAGCAAGAAGTATTTTAGATGGAGAAGAACGAATGATACCCCTGCCCAGGATGGTTCCAAAGTTGGCTGTACACACTCATATGCTGTCACTCCTCACGAGCAACCTGGGCGCCCCACTGCTGATGGGTCCCCTCTTGGTTGGGGCCGGGGCGGCGGGGGATGCTTCGCCGTGCCCCTGGCTGATGAGCACAGCTACTGCTGGAGAAACAGAGGTCAAGTGCAAGTGCCACTCACAGAATCTTCAGCAGCTCCTTGGAACACCTAATCCAGGCACCTCAAACTGAGAGAACACGAACTAAACATTTGAAGACCCAAATAAGGGTTTCCATGTGAGACGCAATTGCGGCATCTGACCTCTCTCTGTTACTACTCTGAAGACAGTCTTCTCATAACGTGCAAACAACAGTATCTGCGAGGGGGTCTGAGAATCTAAGTCCTGTCATAAAGAACCACGAATAAGTCAAATGCGGTGCAATTTCTCTAAATGCATTCCGCCCTCAGGAGGGATGGTGGCATGCGCCTTGCAATGCAGGGCTGCGCCGTGAATAGTTTATCCCTTAGGCAGCCTGCACTGTTCAGCCTAAAGCGTACGGTATGCTTTCAATACCTTGTCCATTATTCATAATCTCACGCTGCTTTTAGCCTTGTACTATTTTAAGCAATGTAAGCTTTGCTTGACTAGCATGAAGAAACCATCACTCCTCAGCAAACTGCACTAATCTTATAAAGCCGCTAAGCTAATCTTTATCAAGAAATTATGACTTATACCCTTCCTACATTTCAAAACTCAGTGTAAAAATGCCATTTAAAACTTTAGCCAAATTAATGGTTAAGGAAAGTAATACAAATTCTGGCAGTAAGGGCTCTTTGCAATTCTAAGACTCAACACAGTTGTTAAAATATAAAAGCCAAAAACTTTCTTGAAATCCCTTATATCTGGATGGGTATGAATCGAGTTTCTTGGGTGTCTGAATAACTTGGCATTGGTTTCGCTCAGAGTAATGGAAGGAAAAGGAAGAGAGGAGGAGGAAGTGAGTGTAGAGAACTAAAAGCCAAATAAACATTTATGTCACATCAAGAGAAAATTGTAATCGTTTTCACTGATTTTTAGATTGATGAGGCTTTAGTGCTCAGTAGAAACTCAAAAATGGTTTTATCTTTGGATTTATGCTTTTCTAATGAGTATACCCATTGCATCTGGATTCAATTCACAAACATACAGAATAAGGGCGGGGGGGGGGAGCAGTGACCTTTAGTCTAGTATACAGTGCTCCACTTTAGCTATTCAAACCCAGAAGCAGTAATCCATCAACTGAATATCAATCAGTCTCTTCCTCTCACTGTCACGGACTCTCTTTCTGGCCTGCTTGTTGCTGAGCACACTTAAAGCTCAGCAGTACGGAAATACTGGAATCAGTGGAATAGTCTTCATCTCACACTTTCAAATCAGTCTTTCAACAGTCTCAAGAACAGTGGAAGCATAATCACTTTGCTCATGTTACTACTGTCATGTTCTCAAATAACAGGTGATCCATAGTGAGAACACTTGAGGCCCTAAAAAAATGGGCCTATTTTCTTAGGAACCCCCACTTTCCTTTGATCTGAAGACATTGTAAATTCTCACAGGGAATTTTGAGCAAAGAAAGAATTAATGACTCACGTGCTAAGGACGACTCTGAAAATCAGAATTTCAGTTCTCTTGGTGATGCTTAGTCTGTGACTAAACTGATGATGAGTGACTCAGCTGTGAAACTGCCAGGCTGCCTCCAGCAGGACCGAAGGTACAGGAAGAAACGTGATCTTATCACAGATGAGTGCACTCAGCTTACATCTTCAGCTGGAAGAGACCTGGAGGCCAATCTAACCAGCAGTAGTGAATTTTCACTTCTAAGAACAATTTTCTTGACTTAAGATGGAGCCAGAGAAAGATAGCAACAAGAAAAGGTCAAGAAGCCAACTGTTGTTAAGCAAAATGGCTTAACATTCTGTTTGGAAATTGTGAGGTTCTGCACTGTGGGCTATCCTTCTCTGAAAGTAATAAACAAATTTGGGCAAAATGAATCTGTTATCCCAGGGAGGTGAGTGAGGTTACAGCCACCACTTCTGGGGCCTCACCTGACAGAGCGGTCATCGCTGCCTGTCACAGCCAGCGGCTTCTTGGGGTGCAGGGCCAGAGCCCAGAGCTCCCCCTCACAGTGGCCCTGCAGGATCAGCATTGGCTTGTCCCGTTCTCGCACGATCACTTCAAATATCTCGCTGTCCTGGGTCCCTGCTAGAAGGCGGTCTGCTTTCCAGCACACACTCCGGATAGAGAGGCCTGACGAAAATAAACAAATAAAATAAACGCATATCTCCATTCACAAATAAAACACCTAAAGTTAATACCCTGTCACCGGGATAGCACCTAAGGCAACACATCTGAACAATGCCTGGGGGTGGAGAATCAACTCCACACACCACCCTATGTTATTGACCACTGCCTTCTGTGTGTTAGTTGTTCCCCCGACCCCTTGTGATTTATTTTGTAAAGGAGTGATTGCTCTTTCCTGTCTGACTTAGGCTAACTGTGTTTCTACAGCAGCGTCTATGTTAAATACAACACCTTAAAGTGAATATAAGAACAGGAATTGGTCTTTATGAAAACCTAACCCTCTTTGAAACAATTTCCTTCTGATTTGCTATGGAAAAGTTAATAATCACTTCAATCTTTAGGATGCTAACACTGTAATAAAATTATACGTGGGTGATACTACAGGACGGTTGATTATCATATTAGGCAAGTTCAGTATGTATTTGATCAGAACCTAGACTCATTCTGCTGGATAAATAGATGCACCCGTGTCCCAGAAATATGCAAATGAAACTCTAATTTCAGTCTCAGAATACCATCAAACATCTGAAGATGTTTTTCCTCACTGACTTAACGATTTATGGAATCTTCTCTAAGAGCACAGTACTCCCTTTTAAACCCAACCTTCCTCCGTATTATTCCATCCTCTTCAGGCAGATCCCCACTTGCCTGCCTGCGTGTTGATCTGGGCTTCTCTCAGTCTGTTCTATTCCTCACCGGCTACATTATTTACGTACATAGTGAATTTTCTCACGTCTGAATTAGAAATGCAGAAGCAATCCCACTTTCATAACTTTAAACTACTTAAGGATGTGATAAGCTTTGAGATCTGAGTTGTCTCCACGTCTGGCTGTGTCTTTTGTGTAGAAAGTGCCAGAAATCAAAGCACCTGGACTTCAGTCCTGCTCTACACCCGATTGGCCAGACATACCAGGGAGAGTCCCCTTTTCTCTGGGGACCAGTTTTTCTCCCCTTAAATGCAGATTGTAATTATGGAGACCATGTAATTTATCATCCAAATCAGGACCCCTCTGCAAGTAAAAGTAGGCTCTAGAAATTATTAAATTTACATAAGTTTGTAAAATATTTATTAACCAAGAAAGCAGCTTTACTATACTGAAAAACCTATTAAATAATTCTATCAAAAATATTTTCAAATCTAAAATTATAATGACACTTTATCACAGAATGAAAGGTCTAGGACAGAGGGACAAATAGGCAGACACACAGAAGATTTTTAGGGCCATGAAACTCCATAGGACTTATAATGGTAGGTATATGTTATTATACATGTGTCAAAACTCACAGGATATACAACACCAACAGTGAACCCTAATGTGAGCTATAGGCTTTCGGTGATGATATGTCAATGCAGGTTCATCCACTGTAACCAATGTACCATTCTGGTGGGCAATGTTGACAGGGAGGCTGTGTGTGTATGAGGACAGAGGTATATGAGAAATCTCTGTACCTTCTTCCATTCAACTTTGCTGTGAACCTAAAACTGCTTTAAAAAAAATAAAGTCTGTTAAAAAAAATCCAGGACAAATGATGGGACAATATAAGGTTTAATTGGGGGTATCTGGACACCATAACTGAAATCCTCATTTATTTTTAATATTTATTTTTGGCTGTGTTGGGTCTTCGCTGCTGTGTGTGGGCTTTCTCTAGTTGCGGTGAGCGGGGGCTACTCTTCACTGCAGTGCACGGGCTTCTCATTGCAGTGGCTTCTCTTGTTGTGGAGCATGGGCTCTAGGCACGCGGGCTTCAGTAGTTGTGGCACACAGGCTTAGTAATTGTGGCTCACGGGCTCCAGAGCATAGGCTCAGTAGTTGTGGTGCACGGGCTTAGCTGCTCTGTGACATGTGCGATTTTCCTGGACCAGGGCTCAAACACGTGTCTCCTGCATTGGCAGGCGGATTCTTAACCACTGCGCCACCAGGGAAGTTCCTGAAATCCTCATCTCAACTCACTGTGGTCTTGAAAGTATCCAATGAGATAATGAATTTGTTTACAAAAAGTATTTTTTTTTAAGGTACAAGGCTATTATTACATGAGATAACTCTCTTTACTTCCTGCTCTGAATTCATTGTTATGTGTCTTGAAATGGAAGGAGACAGCACACAGGCAGATTTATTATTCCTGCTGTGAGTAGTTAAGTAGGGATACCTTGGCAACGGCTAGTTCAGGGTCACTCAAAATCCTCCACTGCAAACATCACGACGGGCTTTCAAGATTGAAAAGGACAGATGTGTGGGGAAAGCAGTCGGGATAAGATGGCAGACTGACAGGGCAGGAAGCTCAGCTAAGGAGGAAACAATCGTTTTGCTACTGTCCCTTTCTCATCCTTATCTTTTTCCCATGCCTTATTATTAACATGTTCTTATTTTCTCTAGGAAGGGGGTGAATTTGTTGTCTCCCCAGCAGGCTTTGCATCATCTACAATTTTATTACAGGAAAGGTATAATACTTTGTTCTTCAGAAATAGGAGGTAAATAGGGATATTAATTATATTCCAAAATTGGCAAAAAAATTTAAAGAATTTACTAGTTTATTATATTCATTGTCCATTTCCTCTCACTAATGTCTGTGAAAACAAGCGTTTTCTCAGTTTTATACACTGCTGTATCCTCAGTACCTAGCACAGAGTCTGGCATGTGGTAGATGCTCAATAAGAATTGATGAATGAATAAAATAAAACATTCAAATCACAAACATTTCTCAAGTCTTGGAGATACCAAGAAATAAAAGACAACATCTCCACCCTCAATGAGACCCTTCAAAGAAGGAGGGATATATTCATTTATTTATACAAAAAATTTTTATTGAGCACCTATTACATGCCCAAGACTGGAGCCTGAACAGTAAACAAGCCAGGCTCATGCCCTCATGGATTTTGCACTCTAAGGAGGAGCCAGACATTTGTAAGCAGAGATACGTATATTCATTTTATGAATATACAATAGGGAAAGGACAGTTTCTTCCATAAATGGTGTTGGAAAAACTAGACAGCCACATGCAAAAGAAACATATAAAATAAACTCAAAATGGATTAAAGACTTGAATATAAGACCTGAAAACATAAAACTCCTAGATGAAAACATAGGTGGTAAGCTCTTTGACATCAGTCTTGGCTATAATTTTTTGGCTCTGACACCAAAAGCAAAAACAACAAAAGCAAAAGTAAACAAGTGAGACTACATCAAACTAGAAAGCTTCTGCACAGCAAAGGAAACCATCAACAAAATGGTAAGGCAACCTACCAAATGGGAGAAGATATTTGCAAATCATACATCTGATAAGCGGTTAATATCCAAAATATATAGAGAACTCATACAACTCAATAGCAAAAACCCCCAAACAATCTGATTAAAAAATGGGCAGAGGATCTGAATAGACACTTTCCCAAAGAAGACATACAGATAGTCAACAGATACATGAAATGATGCTCCACATCCCTAATCAGCAGAGAACTGCAAATCAAAACCACAATGAGGGAATTCCTTGGTGGTCCAGTGGTTAGGACTCCATGCTTCCACTGCAGGGGGCAGGGGTTTGATCCCTAGTCAGGGGGCTAAGGCCCTGCAAGCTGCAGGGTGCAGCCAAAAACACAAAAACAAAAAACAAAAACCATAATGAGATATTATCTCATACTTATTACAATGGCTATTATTTTTTCAAAAAGACAAGAAATAACAAGTGTTGGCAAGAATGTGGGGCAAAGGGAACACTTGGGCACTGTGGGAATGTAAACTGGTATAGCCACTATGGGTAACACCATGGAGGTTCCTCAAAAATTAAAAATAGAACTACTGTATGATCCAACACTGCTGCTTCTGAAGCAAACAAAAACACTAACTCTAAAAGGTATCTGCACCCCCATGTTCACTGCAACATTACTCACAATAGCCATGACATGCAAACAACCTAAGCGTCCATCAATGGATAAAGAAATGTGATACATACATATACAATAGAATATCATTCAGCTACAAAAAAAGGAATTATTGCTATTTGGGACAACATGGGTGACTTTTGAGGGCATACTGCTAAGCAAAATAAGTCAGACAGAGAAAGACAAATATTGTATGATCTCACTTTTATGTGGAATCTAAAATATAAAAGTAAAAACAAACCCAAAAAACTCACAGATACAGAGAACAGATTGGTGATTGCCAGAGGTAGGGGTGGACAGTAGGCAAAATGGGCGAAGGTAGTCAAAGGCACAAACTTCCAGCTACAAAATAAATAGGTCCTGGGGGTGTAATGGACAGCATGATGAATATGTACAATGTACATTTAGTAATATCGTAATGTATATTTGAGAGCAGCTAATGTATCTTGAAAGTGGATTTTAAAAGTTTTCATCACAAGAAAAAAAATGTGTAACTATGTGTGGTGATGGACATTAACTAGGCTTATTGTGGTCATCGCTTTGAGACAAATATATACTTTATGTATAGACAACACATATATAATACATACATATTATAATATATGTAATATAATATTATATATCACACATTGTATATAATCATTATGTTGTATACCTGAAACTGTTATATGTCAATTATATCAGTAAAAATGATATATACATACATATATACAGCTATATATATATATATATACACATCTTATATATCTTAGCAATGTTACATATTTTAACTGTTATCAAAATACTCAAAGCACAATCCTTTTATAATTCCATTGACTGTCCTAAAGACTCACCCTTTCCAAGCAGGCCTGGCATCCAAGGCACTACTACAAGCATGAACAGGCCAGTTCTTCCCGTTTTCCTCCAACAGTGTATTCCTCCATCCCCTAAGACTAAATGGCTTGAAAACAGAATTTCTCCCAAAGGACCAGCACTGTATTTGATCCAGCGTACAAACATTTTTCTCCCCACCACCCCCACTATTTTTTAACTTCTTGTTTGGGGAACAAATTCAGAAAGGTCAAGAATATGATAACAAACAACCCGTCACATGGAATCAATGTGTTAACATTTTAAAAATATTTGCTTTGTCTTTAAGAGGTTTAGAACAAAAAAGAACCTTCCACCTCAGCCTAGACTGATGAGGCAGTCCAGCTACACAGCACCCAACTGTGTTTTCAGACTGTGTCCAGGGAGTTCTTGGATTCCTAAAAGAGCCACAGGGGCCTGGCAAGGAGAGTGCAGGGAAATGAGGGGCGAGAGGCAGAGTCTGAGGATCCAACCCCTGCTTTTCTCTCAACAACTCACAGTCTATGTTTTCTAGCAGATTTCATTTGAAAAAAGCTTTCCACTGAACTAACCAACAAAAGGGAGAAGATTTACATGTAGCAAAGGCAATGAACTTAAACTGATAATGGATTATTTCTGACTAAGTAGGGGCAGGGGAAGAAGGAGACAGAGAGAACCAGGGGAGGAGTCGTTTCATTTTCATTGTTTGCAACATAAACCTAATGAGCTGTGAACATTTTCTCTGGAGACCAGCTCAGGATCTCCACAAACACTCAGTTCTTCAAAGAGATAAATTGGATTTTGTCACATCAGACAAGTCGACCCCAGGGCTCTACCTACAGAGACAGACAGGATGCTAGGCCACTCTCACTTCCCAGAGAACCATTTAAAATAGGAATGACTTGTAAATTTTGGAGATTAATCCTTTGTCAGTTGCTTCATTTGCAAATATCTTCTCCCATTCTGAGGGTTGTCTTTTGGTCTTGTTTATGGTTTCCTTTGCTGTGCAAAAAAGCTTTTAAATTTCATTAGGTCCCATTTGTTTTTTTTTGTTTTTATTTCCATTTCTCTAGGAGGTGGATCAAAAAGGATCTTGCTGTGATTTATGTCATAGAGTGTTCTGCCTATGTTTTCCTCTAAGAGTTTTATAGTGTCTGGCCTTACATTCAGGTCTTTAATCCATTATAATTTTGTGTATGGTGTTAGGGAGTGTTCTAATTTCATTCTTTTACATGTAGCCATCCAGTGGTCCCAGCACCACTTATTGAAGACGCTGTCTTTTCTCCATTGTATATTCTTGCCTCCTTTATCAAAGGTGGCCATATGTATGGGGGTTTATCTCTGGCCTTTCTATTCTGTTCCATTGATCTATATTTCTGTTTTTGTGCCAGTATCATACTGTCTTCATTACTGTAGCTTTGTAGTATAGTCTGAAGTCAGGAAGCCTGATTCCTCCAGCTCCATTTTTCGTTCGCAAGATTGCTTTGGCTATTTGGGGTCTTTTGTGTTTCCATACAAATTGAGAAATTTTTTGTTCTAGTTCTGTGAAAAATGCCATTGGTAGTTTGATAGGGATTGCATTGAACTACCATACGACCCAGCAATCCCACTACAGGGCATATATCCTGAGAAAACCATAATTCAAAAAGAGTCATGCACCAAAATGTTCATTACAGCTCTATTTACAATAGCCAGGAGATGGAAGCAACCTAAGTGTCCATCATCGGATGAATGGATAAAGAAGATGTGGCACATATATACAAGGCATATTACTCAGCTATAAAAAGAAATGAAATTGAGTTATTTGTAGTGATGTGGATGGACATAAAGTCTGTCATACAGAGTGAAGTAAGTCAGAAAGAGAAAAACAAATACCATATGCTAACACATATATACGGAATCTAAGAAAAAAAAAGGTCATGTAGAACCTAGGGGTAAGACGGGAATAAAGACACAGACCTACTAGAGAATGGACTTGAGGATATGGGGGGGGAGGGGTAAGCTGTGACGGGGTGGGAGAGTGGCATGGACATATATACACTACTGGGCGTGAGGTGGATAGCTGGTGGGAGGCAGCCGCATGGCGTGGGGAGATCAGCTCAGTGCTTTGTGACCACCTGGTGGGGGTGGGATAGGGAGAGTGGGAGGGAGGGAGACGTAGGAGGGAGAAGATATGGTAACGTATGTATATGTGTGGCTGATTCAGTTTGTTATAAAGCAGAAACTAACACACCATTGTGAAGCAATTATACTCCAATAAAGATGTTAAAAATAAATAAATAAGAATTAAGCAACAAAAAAATTTAAAAAATTAAAAAAAAGGAATGACTTCCTAAGGACATCTCAGTGGGTAGAGAGCTGTATTCAAGTTTCCTAATAACGTCCCATTTAGGAATGTTATTGATCACCTCGGACTGGCCGAGGTGACCATTGCTTTGGTAAGTATTAAGTTGGCTTTGTTTCTTTATCTTCTGCTCTGGGAGTCAGACAAATATAAGGTATTATCTGGACTACGGTTAGAAATCCACCAGGAGTGAAAAGAGCCAGGGAAAACCATCCTAATTATTTTAAACTACAGAAATTCTCCTTTCTTCTTAAAAAGTGCATGTTTCAGAGACTCTTGACAGAATGAACTGAAGGCATTTTGCTGAATTGGTGAGGGGTGCACATTTTGGACACGGGGGCCTTCTTGGCCGCTCGTTCTACCATGAGAAATGTGGGGTTCTGGCCTGTGCTTGGTCCAGACAGCCAGCAGATGGCAGTAGAGAGCAACCACCCACCTCAACATAAAAATCCTAGAGGCTAAGGTCAAATTTTCACCAGCCCTTTGCCCGGATTTTATATTCAGACCAGGGAGTGGGAAACAGTATCCTTTCAATCCCCTCTGTGACAGTTCTGAAACCTGGGCATGGGAGATCTAGTCCATGAGTATCAACACAGACCTAAAGGACATTGCTTATTTTCCACTAGGTCATTGAATGGTTAAGTACATGGACTGGATTTATATCCCAGCTCTGTGACATGGCAAGTATTTAACCTTTCAAAGCTTCAGTTGCCCTACCTGTAAATTGCAGAGAATATTAGCACTCACACATCACAGCCCTGTTATGAGGATTCAATGCAATCGTATATTTAAACACTTGACCCAGTGTCTGGTACTTAGGAAACTAATCAATAAATATCAGTTGTTATTATTTTTAACCAGCAGGTTTTTATTGAGTTCACATCTCAATGGAGAACAACCTGCTGTGCG
Organism: Monodon monoceros; assembly: GCF_005190385.1. Classification (NCBI taxonomy): domain Eukaryota; kingdom Metazoa; phylum Chordata; class Mammalia; order Artiodactyla; family Monodontidae; genus Monodon; species Monodon monoceros. Next base: position 42,974,963 of record NW_021703775.1, read on the forward strand.
TGTGGTCAGGTTCCGTCCCCAGGCAGGGTCAGCACCACGAGCTACGAAGTTGCTGCTTTTGCCTTTCCTTGAGTCTCTTAGTTACATCCTTGTGTTACAACTTATTTGTCATGTTGTTTGTTACCATTTTTAAAAATAGATCTTTATTGGAGTATAATTGCTTTACAATACTGTGTTAGTTTCTGTTGTACACCAAAGTGAATCAGCCATATGCATACATATCCCCTCCCTCTTGAGCCTCCCTCCCACCCTCCCTATCCCACTCCTCTAGGTCATTTTGACATGCCAGCACTGCCGACTCTCAGAAGGAAAGGCTATATCTGACAAAAAGAACTCTTTGGGGAATAAAATGTTTTTCTTCCCTCAGTTGTTTGGCCCAAGAAGGGAAGACTGGCAGCTGGGAGGGGGTTGGTATTGATACTTATTAGTGTTCTTAAATCTGGTGCACCGAGGCCTGATATATGGTAAAGGGCCAAGAGCAGTTGCTCCAACACTTACTGTCCATCAGAAACTACATAGAAAGTGTTTTTAAAACAGGGATGCCCAGGGAATTCCCTGGCAGTCCAGTGGTTAGGACTCTGTGCTTTCACTGCTGAGGGGGCGGGTTCGATCCCTGGTCGGGGAACTAAGATCCCCACAAGCCTCGCGGCGTGGGCGAAAACAAAACAGAACAAAACAAAACAAAACATGGATGCCTGGACCCTACTCAGAAGTTCCTCTCAATTGGTCTGGAGTGGAGCTGGGCATAGTTATTTTTAGCTCACCAGGGCTGAGAACCAACCACTATCAAGCTGTTCCCAAACTAGTGTGCATTCTCAGACTTTAGTCAGACTGCTGAAAATTCAGATTTCCAGGCTGATTCTAATGCAGTGGTTCTTCAACCAAACGTTGGAAAACTCCACTCTAGTAGATTAGAAAGCTGAAGGCCTGATGAGCAGATAGCCAAAAATAAGTGCAACTTTGAGAAATCCTTTTGGAGTCAAACAAGCAAGTTCTGTAAAGGCAGGAACGGTTCTCCCAGACATTCCCAGCCCTGCACCCAGAGCTTTGCACATGTGCCCAGGAAGGCTCACAGCGACTCAGGAGGAGGCCCTCGGACAGCACCAGGCCATAGGTAGGGACAGGAAATACATAAATGAGGAAATTACAGCACAGACAGTTTACCTTATTTGCCCCAAGTCCCAGAGCGAGCAGGTGATGGAGATAAAATGAGGATTCAGGCAGTGCCAGTCTGGAGCAAACTCTCTTCCCCACAAAGGTATTTCCCTTCTCTGTGGATGCGCACCCAGGACATGGTACCAAAGATCAAACAAGAGAGCATGATGGCCTTCTCCTACCAACCTAATCTTATTAAAGGTGAAGTACTAAGGAGTGCCCCAGGTAAAAGGTAATAAAAGGACAAGAGGGAGAGAGATTTCACTCAGAGGGAAGAGGGAATGTTGGGAGGGGGTGTGGGAAAACTGCAGCCCCCCCCCCCCAGCAGGAGGTGGCTGAGGTGCCTAAGGAGTCTGGAGGTGGGCCAGGGGCTCTGGCGGCCTAGGGTAATGCGGAAGGCAGAGTTCGGAACCTGAGGGAAACAAGAGGGAGGGAAGGCGGGCATCTCCCCAGGGATTCGTGAGCACCAATGACCAGGGAACAGGAGTGGCTTTATGATTCACAGAGCCCAGTACAAAATGGAAATGTGAGGTCCCCTTGTTTAAAACTGATTAAGAATTTCAAGATCAAGAGGGAAGAGATATGGGAACATATGTATATGTTTAACTGATTCACTTTGTTATAAAGCAGAAACTAACACACCATTGTAAAGCAATTATACCCCAATAAAGATGTAAAAAAAAAAAAAAAGAATTTCAAGATGATGACAGCAAGCACTAAACCAACTGTAGGGCCCTCCTGCAAGTAGGCAGAGCTCATGCCCCGGGAGCCAGCCGTGCCTGGGGACCCCCAGAGCTGCTGCAGGAAATACGGGATCCTGCATGCAGAGCGCCTAGCACAAAGCACCACGAGCCTGCAGCATGAAGTGCCCACGGCCTGCTGCTCCTGTTTACAAGGGCTCTCTCCCTGAGAACTTCCAGCAGATACTCTCTACAAAATCCACTCCTCAGGATCCCAAATCCCATAGCCTCAGGAATACTGAAGGATCCACACAGCCTAACGGGACCCCAGAGGACAGAAACACACTGCCAAGCCCGCTGCCTTCACCCCAGGGAAGGAACACCCAGGCTGGTCTTTGTAGGAGGCCGGCTCGGTCAGAGTGTTTACAGGGGAATTACTACCAGAACAAACCAGACAGTCAGCCTCTGCTTCTCTGACACCACGTCCCACACCAAGCCTGAGCAAACAACAGGCGCCGCTCCTCGGGTGGCGCACCTCACCATCCGCAGCTCCTGCACGTTCCTCTGCAGGGCTTCTGCTTGCTCAGAACACCAGTGACGCAGGAGGCCCTAAAGGACAAAGGTGAGCAGACAGGGAGAGGTGATGGATGCGATGGGAGTGGAGGTGAGCAATGAAGCACTCAAGGGACCAGGAGAACCACAGAAGATATTTGCTTTGTTTCTATCATCAACAAGGCTGCTTTCAGATTTGAGAGTTGGTCCTTTGAACCTTCTATACCAGGGTTTCTCAGTTGCGGCACTGTGAACATTAGGGGCTGGATAATTCTTAGTCGAGGTGTCTAACATTGCAATATGTCATTTTAGGATGTTTAGCAGCGCCCCTGGCCTCAGGAATGCCAGTAGCACCCTCCCAGTTGATAATCAAAAATGTCTCCAAACAATGCCAACTGTCTTCCAGAAAATAAAAACGCCCCTGTTTCAGAACCACTGGACAGAATGATCCTCAATGTACTCTGAGGGAGAAAAATGGTAATAAGAAGAATGGGTAGTGGGTAAGAGTCACCTGCGCTCCCACCTCTAATCCTGCCCCACTCTAGTCCACTCTCTGCTCTGGAGCAGGTGGAGCCCTGACCGTGACACTCACCCCCTTAAGCCTTTCTATGACCTCCTACCGCTGGTCCGTGGGGGCCAAGCTTGAACACAGAAATTATCTGTTCCTCCCTCTGAAGCCTTTCACCTGTCACCGTGCACTGCAGTCACACGATGCACTCTTCATCATTCGTCCGTTTCCAGGGTGCCTGCGTGTGCCAGGCACTGTTCTAAGGGCTTGCTTGGGAGGCATCAGTGAACAAAGAGGCTCCTGCCCTTGTAGAAACAGACAACAGCCATAAGCATCACAAACAGGTAAGTTATACTGTTTGTTACAAGGTGAAAAGAAGATCTGTGAAGGGAGGATCAAGAGTGCGGGATGGTGGAGGCAGAGTGGGTTGCAATTTTAAATAAGGTCATCAGGGCAGCTTCACTTGAGCAAAGGAGAGGGGTAGTAATCATGCAGATTCCTGGGGAGAGTGGTGCAGGCAGAGGGAGCAGCCTGGGCAGAGGGCAGAGCAGAGGGCGGGAGGCCTGAGGGGGAAGGGGCCTGGTAGGCCATCCTAAGGATGTGTACTCTTTTTCTTTGGAAGATGGGAATCATGGCAGGGTTTTGAGGAAATATGACCTGGGTCATGTAAATTTCCAACAACTCCCTCCAGCTGCTATTCTGAGAATAACAGCTGAAGCAGGGACACAAGTTATAAAGCAACTGCAGTAGCCCGCACGCAAGATGGTGGTTCAGACCAGTGAGGGGGCAGAGGAGATGGTGAGAAGGCTAAGAAGAGGCATCTTGTATCCTCGAGACTTCAGCCTCCTTCTCTTGCTCAACACCGAGGGAATGCTGCTTGACCTAATGCAAGGTATCTCCAGATTCAGAGTCTACGGTTCATTAGACATAGCAACGATTCAATAAACATGTGTTGGGAGTTAAAATAAACACACAAAAAACTCCAATAAAATGCATGAAGCACACTTTTTAGAAGAGCCTATCTAGTTCCTAGGCACGTTTCTGACACTTAGTAGATGCTTAATAAATGCTTATGGAATGGATAAGTAAATGAATAATGCATCTTATACTGTGTGACTAATTACTGTACTCCTTTAGACATAATCATTTACAACCATTAGCTCAAAGTATTTTATTACCATAGATGTAATTCATTTTGATTGCCTTGCTTTAAGAATTATTTTTGGCTTTTTTTGCTGCCACTGTAAGTCATTTAAGCGTCATTATTTCACCTAGGTCATAAATTTGCTTTAAAAATGATCAGACTCAAAACGCACTTTTGCTGAGTTTGGTGTGAGACTTGAGTTACAGCTCTAATCCTACAACGGCCCTGAGCTTCACTCTATTCATCATAAGGTGATAGAGTTCCACGTGATGACATCACGTGGAACTCTATGTCTCGCCCAGCTTGAAAATTCCAGAACTTGATATTCACTGAAAAATGTACTGGAGGTCCACCATCCCATATATCTGAAATTTTTGGTGGTAGGTGCATTTTGGAATTTTGAAAATTTTGGATTTTGAACTCATGTAATAGATCCAGTGGAGTCTGGGGCAGCACCTTGAAATCAAATATTTCTGCCGTGAAGGGTATGAATATTCACACATATGAAGACAATAAACAGCTTCATAATAAGTGTAAGTCATGTTTTGCTGCCAAATTAGTTATAAAAAATATTTTGGAAAAAGAAAAGTTGCACCCTTACCTAACACCATGTCCAAAAATTACCTCAAAAATGGATCAAAGACCTAAATATAAGAGCCCAAACCATAAAACACTTATAAGAAATCTTGAGAGATCTTCATGAAATTGTATTGTATTTGGCAATAATTTCTTGCTATGACACCAAAAGCACAGGTAACAACACAGAAAAATAGATATATTGGATTACATCAAAATTAAAAACTTTTATGCATCATAGGACATAATCAACAGAGAAGGCAACCTATGCAATGGGAGAAAATATTTACAAATCATATATCTGATAATGGGGTTAATATCTAAGATATATAAAGAATATTTACAGCTTGGCAACAAAATAACAAATAACCTGATTTAAAAATGGGCAAAGGGAGTCGAAAACAAGATGGCGGAGTAGAAGGACATGCTCTCACTCCCTCTTGCGAGAACACCAGAATCACAACAAGCTGCTGGACAATCATCGAAAGGAAGACACTGGAACTCACCAAAAAAAATACCCCACATCCAAAGACAAAGGAGAAGCCACAATGAGACGGTAGGAGGGGTGCAATCACAGTAAAATCAAATCCCATAACTGCTGGGTGGGTGACTCACAGACTGACGAACACTTATACCACAGAAGTCCACCCACTGGAGTGAAGGTTCTGAGCCCCACGTCAGGCTTCCCAACCTGGGGGTCTGAAAACAGGAGGAGGAATTCCTAGAGAATCACATTTTGAAGGATAGTGGGATTTGACTGCAGGACTTTCACAGGACTGGGGGAAACAGAGACTCCACCCTTGGAGGGCACACACAAAGTAGTGTGCGCATTGGGACCCAGGAGGAGTAGTGACCCCACAGGAGAGTGAACCAGACCTACATGCTAGTGTTGGAGGGTCTCCTGCAGAGGCAGGGGGGTGCTCTGTTTCACCGTGGGGACAAGGACACTGGCAGCAGAAGTTCTGGGAAGTATTCGTTGGCGTGAGCCCTCCCAGAGTCTGTCATTAGCCACACCAAAGAGCCCAGGTAGGCTCCAGTGTTGGGGTGCCTCAGGCCAAACAACCAACAGGGAGGGAACCCAGCCCCACCCATCAACAGTCAAGTGGATTAAAGTTTTACTGAGCTCTGCATACCAGAGCAACAGACAGCTCTACCCACCACCAGTACCTCCCATCAGGAAATTGCACAAGCCTCTTATATAGCCTCATCCACCAGAGGGCAGACAGCAGAAGCAAGAAGAACTACAATCCTGCAGCCCGTGGAACAAAAACCACATTCATAGAAAGACAGACAAGATGAAAAGGCAGAGGGCTATGTACCAGATGAATGAACAAAACCCAGAAAAACAACTAAATGAAGTGGAGATAGGCAACCTTCCAGAAAAAGAATTCAGAATGATAATAGTGAAGATGATCCAGGACCTCAGAAAAAGAAGAGAGGCAAAGATCAAGAAGATGCAAGAAATGTTTAACAAAGGCTTAGAAGAATTAAAGAACAAACAGATATAAACAATACAATAATTGAAATGAAAAATACACTAGAAGGAATCAATAGCAGAATAACTGAGGTAGAAGAATAGATAAGTGACCTGGAAGACAGAATGGTGGAATTCACTGCTGCAGAACAGATTAAAGAAAAAAGAGTGAAAATAAATTAAGACAGCCTAAGAGACCTCAGGAACAACATTAAACACAACAACATTCACATTATAGGGGTCTCAGAATGAGAAGAGAGAGAGAAAGGACCAGAGAAAATATCTGAAGAGATTATAGTCGAAAACTTCCCTAACATGGGAAAGGAAATAGCCACCCAAGTCCAGGAAGCCCAGCCAGTCCCGTACAGGATAAACCCAAGGAGAAACACGCCGAGACACATAGTAATCAAATTGGCAAAAATTAAAGACAAAGAAAAATTATTGAAAGCAGCAAGGGAAAAACGACAAATAACATACAAGGGAACTCCCATATTGAAAGCAGCAAGGGAAAAACGACAAATAACATACAAGGGAACTCCCATAAGGTTAACAGTTGATTTCTCAGCAGAAACTCTACAAGCCAGAAGGGAGTGGCATGATAAAGTGATGAAAGGGAAGAACCTACAACCAAGATTACTCCACCCGTTAAGGATCTCATTCAGATTCTATGGAGAAATCAAAAGCTTTACAGGCTTCCCTGGTGGCGCAGTGGTTGAGAATCCGCCTGCCAATGCAGAGGATACGGGTTTGTGCCCCAGTCCGGGAGGATACCACATGCCACGGAGCAGCTAGGCCCGTGAGCCATGGCCGCTGAGCCTACGCATCCAGAGCCTGTGCTCCGCAATGGGAGAGGCCGCAACAGTGAGAGGCTCGTGTACCACAAAAAAAAAAAAAAAAAAAAAGCTTTACAGACACGCAAAAGTGAAGAGAATTCAGCACCACCAAACCAGCTCTACAACAAATGCTAAAGGAACTTCTCTAAGTGGGAAACACAAGAGAAGAAAAGGACCTACAAAAACAAACCCAAAACAGTTAAGAAAACGGTCATAGGAACATACATATCGATAATTACCTTTACCGTGAATGTATTAAATGCTCCAACCAAAAGACACAGGCTTGCTGAATGGATACAAAAACAAGACCCATCTATATGCTGTCTATACAAGAGACCCACTTCAGACCTAGGGACACATACAGACTGAAAGTGAGGGGATGGAAAAAGATATTCCATGCAAATGGAAATCAAAAGAAAGCTGGAGTAGCTATACTCATATCAGATAAAATAGACTTTAAAATAAAGAATGTTACAAGAGACAAGGAAGGACATTACATAATGATCAAGGGATCAACCAAGAAGAAGATATAACAATTATAAATATATATGCACCCAATATAGGGGCACCTCAATACATAAGGCAACTGCTAACAGTTATAAAAGAGGAAATCGACAATAACACAATAATAGTGGGGGACTTTAACACCTCACTTATAACACCTCACTTACACAAATGGACAGATCATCCAAAATGAAAATAATTAAGGAAACAGAAGCTTTAAATTACACAATAGACCAGATAGATTTAATTGATATTTATAGGACATTCCATCCAAAAACAGGAGATTACACTTTCTTCTCAAGCGCACATGGAACATTCTACAGGATAGATCACATCTTGGGTCACAAATCAAGCCTCAGTAAACTTAAGAAAATTGAAATCATACCAAGCATCTTTTCTGACCACAACGCCATGAGATTAGAAATGACTTACAGGGAAAAAACGTAAAAAACACAAACACATGGAGGCTAAACAATATGTTACTAAATAACCAAGAGATCACTGAAGAAATCAAAGAGGAAATCAAAAAATATCTAGCGACAAATGACAATGAAAACACGACGATCCAAAACCTATGGGATGCAGCAAAAGCAGTTCTAAGAGGGAAGTTTATAGCAATACAGTCCTACCTCAAGAAACAAGAAAAATCTCAAGTAAACAATCTAACCTGACACCTAAAGGAACTAGAGAAAGAAGAACAAACAAAACCCAAAGTTAGCAGAAGGAAAGAAATCATAAAGATCAGAGCAGAAATAAATGAAATAGAAACAAAGAAAACAATAGCAAAGATCAATAAAACTAAAAGCTGGTTCTTTGAGAAGATAAACAAAATTGATAAACCATTAGCCAGACTCATCAAGAAAAAGAGGGAGAGGACTCTAATCAATAAAATTAGAAATAAAAAAGGAGAAGTTACAACAGACACTGCAGAAATACAAAGCATCCTAAGAGACTACTACAAGCAACTCTATGCCAATAAAATGGAAAATCTGGAAGAAATGGACAAATTCTTAAAAAGGTATAACCTTCCAAGACTGAACCACGAAGAAACAGAAACTACGAACAGACCAATCACAAATAATGAAATTGAAACTGTGACTAAAAATCTTCCAACAAACAAAAGTCCAGGACAAGATGGCTTCACAGGTGAATTCCATCAAACATTTAGAGAAGAGCTAACACCCATCCTTCTCAAACTCTTCCAAAAAATTGCAGAAGAGGGAACACTCCGAAATTCATTCTATGAGGCCACCATCACCCTGATACCAAAACCAGACAAAGATACTACAAAAAAAGAAAATTACAGATCAATATCACTGATGAATATAGATGCAAAAACCCTCAACAAAATACTAGCAAACAGAAACCAACAACACATTAAAAGGATCATATACCATGATCAAGTGGGATTTATCCCAGGGATGCAAGGATTCTTCAATATACGCAAATCAATCAAAGTGATACACCATATTAACAAATTGAAGAATAAAAACCATATGATCATATCAATAGATGCAGAAAAAGCTTTTGACAAAATTCAACAGCCATTTATGATAAAACCTCTCCAGAAAGTGGGCGTAGAGGCAACCTACCTCAACATAATAAAGGCCATATATGACAAATCCACAGCAAACATCATTCTCAATGGTGAAAAACCGAAAGCATTTCCTCTAAGATCAGGAATGAGACAAGGATGTCCACTCTAACCACTATTATTCAACATAGTTTTGGAAGTTCTAGCCATGGCAATCAGAGAAGAAAAAGAAATAAAAGGAATACAAATTGGAAAAGAAGAAGTAAAACTGTCACTGTTTGCAGATGATGTGATACTATACATAGACAATCCTAAAAATGCCACCAGAAAACTACTAGAGCTAATCAATGAATTTGGTAAAGTTGCAGGATACAAAATCAATGCACAGAAATCTCTTGCATTCCTATACACTAATGATGAAAAATCTGAAAGAGAAGTTAAGGAAACACTCCCACTGCAACAAAAAGAATAAAATACCTAGGAATAAACCTACCTAAGGAGACAAAAGACTTGTATGAAGAAAACTATAAGACACTGATGAAAGAAATTAAAGATGATACCAACAGATGGAGAGATATACCAAGTTCTTGGATTGGAAGAATCAATACTGTGAAAATGACTATAATACCCAAAGCAATCTACAGATTCAATGCAATACCTATCAAATTACCAATGGCATTTTTTATGGAACTAGAACAAATCATCTTAAAAAATTTTATTTTATTTTATTTATTTATTTATTTATGGCTGTGTTGGGTCTTTGTTTCTGTGTGAGGGCTTTCTCTAGTTGCAGCAAGTGGGGGCCGCTCTTCATCGCGGTGCGCGGGCCTCTCACTATCGTGGCCTCTCTTGTTGCGCGGAGCACAGGCTCCAGACGCGCAGGCTCAGTAATTGTGGCTCACAGGCCTAGTTGCTCTGTGGCATGTGGGATCTTCCCAGACCAGGGCTCAAACCTGTGTCCCCTGTATTGGCAGGCAGATTCTCAACCACTTCGCCACCAGGGAAGCCCCATCTTAAAATTTGTATGGAGACACAAAAGGCCCTGAATAGCCAAAGCAGTCTTGAGGGAAAAAACTGGAGCTGGAGGAATCAGACTCCCTGACTTCAGACTATACTACAAAGCTACAGTAATCAAGACAATATGGTACTGGCACAAAAATAGAAACATAGATCAATGGAACAAGATAGAAAGCCCAGAGATAAACCCAGGCACCTATGGTCAACTAATCTATGACAAAGGAGGCAAAGATATACAATGGAGAAAAGACAGTCTCTTCAATAAGTGGTGCTGGGAAAGCTGGACAGCTACACGTAAAAGAATGAAATTAGAACACTCCCTAACACCATACACAAAAATAAACTCAAAATGGATTAGAGACCTAAATGTAAGGCCAGACACTATAAAACTTAGAGGAAAACATAGGAAGAACATTCTTTGACATAAATCACAGCAGGAACTTTTTTGATCCACCTCCTAGAGTAATGGAAATAAAAACAAAAATAAACAAATGGTCCCTAGTGAAACTTAAAAGCTTTTGCACAGCAAAGGAAACCATAAACAAGACGAAAAGACAACCCTCAGAATGGGAGAAAATATTTGCAAATGAATCCACGGACAAAGGATTAATCTCCAAAATATATAAACAGCTCATGTAGCTCAATATTAAGAAAACAACTCAATCCAAAAATGCGCAGAAGACCTAAATAGACATTTCTCCAAAGAAGACATACAGATGGCCACGAAGCACATGAAAAGCTGCTCAACATCACTAATTATTAGAGAAATGTAAATCAAAACTACAATGAGTTATTACTTCACACGAGTTAGAATGGGCATCATCAGAAAATCTACAAACGACAAACGCTGGAGAGGGTGTGGAGAAAAGGGAACCCTCTTGCACTGTTGGTGGGAATGTAAATTGATACAGCCACTATGGAGAACAGTATGGAGGTTCCTTAAAAAATGAAAAATAGAATTACCATATGACCCAGCTATCCCCCTACTGGGCATATACCCTGAGAAAACCATAATTCAAAAAGACACATGCACCCCAATGTTCATTGCAGCACTATTTACAATAGCCAGGTCATGGAAGCTACCTAAATGCCCACTGCCAGACGAATGAATAAAGAAGATGTGGTACATGTATACAGTGGAATATTACTCAGCCATAAAAGGGAACAAAACTGAGTCATTTGTTGAGACGTGGATGGATCTAGAGACTGTCATACAGAGTGAAGTAAGTCAGAAAGAGAAAAAGAAATATCATATATTAACGCATGTATGTGGAACCTAGAAAAATGGTACAGATGAACCGGTTTGCAGGGCAGAAGTTGAGACACAGATGTAGAGAATAAACATATGGACACCAAGGGGGAAAAACCGCGGTGGGGTGGGGATGGTGGTGTGCTGAATTGGGCGATTGGGATTGACATGTATACAATGATGTGTATAAAATTGATGACTAATAAGAATCTGCAGTATAAAAAAACAAACAAAAAAACCAGCTAATACTAAACTTTCTTTGGGTTATTTGTATGGAAATATGTTAATATAAATGTTTCAGACATTACATGAAATTTCTAAAAATCTTATACGGTCTGATATAATGTTATAAGTCATAATTCTAGTTATTACTTTAAAATGTATATCTCAGAAATAAAAAAATTTTTTTTTTCACTGCAAAGTAATGGAGCTGTTACAGTGGAGGATTACTGGACTGAATGTCAATATTATGACATAGTATGAGTGTGTTTTGTGTTTGGTAATTGCAATCATTGTTGCTTTTGTTGTGGTCTTCCATTTACAATGCTTGGTGTCAGTTTATCTCTTGTAAAAATAAAATACAGTGTGTGTGTGTGAAAAAAAAAAACGGGCAAAGGACTTGAATAGAAATTTCTCCAAAGATGATATACAAATGGCCAACAAGCTTATGAAAGATGCTTAACATCAAAAATCATTAGGGAAATTCAATTGAAAACCACTTCACATATATCAGAATAGCTATTGTCAAAAAACCAGGGCTTCCCTGGTGGCGCAGTGGTTGAGAGCCCGCCTGCCGATGCAGGGGACACAGGTTCATGCCCTGGTCCAGGAAGATCCCACATGCCGCGGAGCGGCTGGGCCCGTGAGCCATGGCCACTGAGCCTGCGCGTCCGGAACCTGTGCTCCGCAACGGGAGAGGCCACAACAGTGAGAGGCCCGCACACCGCAAAACAAAAAAACAAACCAAAAAAAACCCCAGAAAGTGTCGGTGAGGATGTGGAGAAATTGAAATCCTTGTGCACTGCTGGTAGGAATATAAAAATGGTGCAGCTGCTATGGAAAACAGTATGGAAGTTCCTCAAAAATATTAAAAATAGAAATACCATATGATCCAATAATTCCACTTCTGGATATATATCCCAAGGAATTGAAAGCAGAGTCTCAGAGACATTTGCGTACCCATGTTCACTGCAGCATTATTCACAATAGCCAAAAAGTGGAAGCAACCCAAGTATCCTTTAACAGATGAATGGATAAACAAAATGTGGTATACAACGAAATATTATTCAGCCTTAAGAACAAAGGAAATTCTGGCACATGCTACAACATGGATGAACCTTGAAGACATTATTCTAAAAGAAATAAGCCAGTCACAAAAGAGCAAATACTGCATAATTCCACTTATACAAGAATAAGAATAGGCAACTTAGAACAGGCAAATTCACAGAGACAGAAAGTAGAATGGGGGCTGCCAGGGCCAGGACGAGAAGGGAATGGGGAGTTGTTGTTTAATGGGTATGATGTTTCAGTCTGGAAAGATGAACAATGTTCTGGAGATGGATGGTCATGATGGCTGCATAAGGTGACTGTACTTGATGCACTCATATGTTTACTGAAAAAATGGTTAAAGTGGTAAATTCTGTGTATTGTGTATATCTTACCACAATAAAAAAGTTGGTTGCCCTCATAAAAAATATATATACATTTTGGCATTCTGAGTTTTTTGACTTCAGAATTGTAGATAAGGGATCCTGGATGAATTAGATCGCTGATTTATATCACCATGTAGTGTTAGTAAAAACTTGTTTGCAGACTCACCACTCGCAAAAGTTGTATGTCACTGGTATAAATAAAACACTACTATTCCTTTGATTGAGGAATGGTCCTCTGGGCTTATGAAGTCCATTTTCTTTTACTAAGACTTGGGGAGAGGAGAAGAAGCCCTGAGAATCAGCTCTGGCTGTACAGATTCTTGTTGATATGACAATGACCTATCTCCAAGCTGGTTCACCCTCAATTTAAAGAAGGGTTAATTGTTTTCAGTAGAAGTCAAAGTCTTAATTAGCTCAAGTTTGACTATAAAGATGTAGGAGAACTGATTAATACCATCACTTTATAATAAAGCTGTAATATCATTTTGGGGTTTTTTTTTCCTGAGCTTAGTGTTAATCTTAGTTCATCTAAAAACTGTTCTCGTTCTTGTTTTTTAGCAAGTAATAGTTATCAGAAGATGCAAATATAGGTAAATCTTATGAATATTTACATAAAACAACTTGGAAATGGCCAGATTCATTTTGTAGATCTTCTGAAAGTCTATAGGAAGGGCAGTAGAAATAGTGCCATAGTAAGTGTGGTTGTTACAAACAGACTCAGATTACCAAACGTTAAGTAGCAGTTTCTGAATTTTTACTAGTAAGTTTATAAATTTAAGGACTACAGAATATCGGTACTATGTCATGGGAATTGGGACATGGCCATAATTAATTCTCTTGCTAAATTTATTTAAATAGTTGTTTGAGTAATATGAGAAGTTACTATATTTCCACAGAAATGAATTCAAGAGTCATTGCTATACAAACAGCAAAAATATCGAAGAAGGCTCATTCATATCAAGAAATTTTTACTAGAATAAAACCGTCCATACATGTAGCTTCATGTCCAAATTGAGAGCAAAGTAGTAAGACAGGCTTGGACCTGAAACCCTGGGACCCTTTGCTGCAGCGCTTGCACCTGGACAGTCTCCTCCAGCAACAAAATACAAATAAACTATAAGGAACTAAAAATAACTGTGTGCGTGCACAGTTGGGCTAAATTATGAACAACAAGACACAAAAAGACCAAAAACCCAACTGCCACTTCTGACCAACCCAGAGGAAAAGCAGGGTACTGCGCATGCCCCCTGCACACAGCACCGCCAAGGGGGTGGGCAGACCGCCTAAGCCACCCCTCCGGCCGGACCCCTGGACCCACCCCTACCCTCACCCCATATAAGGAAGCAGTTTACCCCCGTTCAGGGAGGGAGCAAGGGAACGTGTTACTTGTTTTTGCTCCCTCGTGCTGCAGCAGGAGCCCCAATAAAGCCTTGCCTGAATTTCTTGACTGGCCTCTTATCAATTTCCATTGATTAAGGAGGCCAAGAACCCTGGTTGGTAACTAGTTCTAACAGTGCTTTGCTTGAATCTGCTCCTTTCAAATGGCACTTTGTTTCCATCTTGAGGCAGAGCCTGAAGGTGGAGGAAAAGTCAAGACTCCTTTTGGGGGGAATGGTGGCGGGGCGGGTGGGTGGTGGTGTGCAGGGCAGGATGGGGTGGGACAAAGTACACCCCAAGTCCTGTCCATTTTGCCTTCTTCCTCCTGTTTCAGCCTCTCCCCACAGTCTTTCCTTCACTCCCCTTTAACCCACACTGCCTGCAAATGTTTGGAAGAGCAAGGGCATGTATGGTAATGGCTGGTTGAAGAGGGAGCTGGAACAGAAAACTGTATACATTTCAACTACTTTTAATCCTCACCTGCAATCCTACATATTTTAATCCTTATGTTTGTGCTGGGTCTCCTAGCTCACTCTGGCCTCACTCCCACCTTCAGGTGCCCTAGAGTACACCCCTGTCACAGGGTGGCCCTGGCAGCTGGTCTCAGAGAACATCATGGAGGGCCTGTTCTGAGACTTGGCTTCTCAACTCAACGGCCCCCCGGCCCTGCTTCAGTGTGATGATGGCGCCAAGGCCCGGCTGAGGGCAAGAGAAAGTCCCTGAGGGTGGTTCAGGATCGTGGCACGTTCCCCCTGCAAGGCCCCGTCCACACAGACTCGAGAACTAGCTGAGTTGAGGGTGACGAGTAAGCCAGATTTGGGGTTGTTACCAACACTTCAACCACGAGCCTTTCATTCGTTTGACTCTAGACATTTGTCCTGTTTTCCACTAAGGGCTGGAAAAAATGCCGGCGATTCTTTGGAAGTTTGATAGCACCTAGTAGACTTCTGTTACAGTGTTGCCAAAAGTGTGACAGGCAAAGGCGCCACTGATGGTGAAGATGATACATGGACAAAATTTTTTAATCCAATAGCTAGAACTTACCTTAACAAGTAAAAAAATATATATAAACAGTATATTAAAGTCATAATTTCACAGATGTTATTGCTTACGAGGAGAAGTTAAAAAAAAGAAGAAAGAGATGCATTCACATCCATTTAAAGTAAAACACGAAGTAAACAAGAGTATTGGTAGTGAGCTGAGACTGCAAAAATGAAGAAGGTGGCAAGAAAACGGCACCCATTTTCACGGCTCCTGAACAGCAGCATGGTCTATCCAGTCCTTTAAAAGCATAGTTCACTACTCCTCCTGAAATACAGGCTACTGTCCCACTGGCCATCCATCTAAAAATACATGCTAATCCTTCCCCTGATAGCTATAAGCCCAGGTGCTACAGGCCACACCTATGAGATGCAGGCTTGCTTAAGGTCCTTCTGTCCACTGTGCACCACCTATATCCTCTTTGATCTTGGCAAGCAAGTGTGTGTGGGAATCAGTTGAGACTGATAGAAAACAGAACGTGTCCCTGACCACCTTCCCTTGACTCTGGGGATAGGAGTTGACCATGGGGGTGGCTTTGTACAATCAATACAAATCCCTGGCTATACAGATGCTTGTTCTGAACCGGCTCCTGAACTCTCCTATGAGAGCCTGAAGTCAGGGACTGGGTATCAGGTAGACAAGTAGAGCAGGTTCCCCCTGCAAGGCCCTGATCCTCACACTTTAAAATTTATACCTTGATTATGTGATAAAATTTTGGGATGAGCTGGATAAAGTGACTGCCAGAAAGGAATCATTATTTCTGGTTGATGCTCCCCAACATCTAGCCAGTTGATGGTCAATAATCCTATCTAGTAAGTTAACTCATGAGTTATCTAAGTATATGTTTTGCTTCCAGTTTACCTTGAGGGATACACCAAGAAGTTTCACGGTTCAAGGTCAAACATTTTTGGCTGCTTTTCTAGCATTTTTAACATTGCTTTTATGGGCGCTTACTTGTTTATATCTGCCTAAAGTACTTTTCCGGATAAAGTTACATTGGCCCATGTTCTCTGGCAGAGAACTTGAGGGCCTTGACTGTCCATGCAATGAAGTGGACACTAAATTCTCACGTGAACAGAACTCCTCACATGTGCTCCGTGGACTAACGTCACTTGTGACTTACTTCATCTTATCTTTCCTATTTACATTTTCCACTTTAATCTCTCTCAGTGTCAAATTCTCTATATGAAAAATGAGATAATAAGCCTATCATGAGAATTTTAAAAGATGTATATAAACTGCTTTGTATTCTCTGGTACACATACTTAACATATTGTTAACAGTAGCCAACATTTACTGAGTGCTGACCATGCACCATGACTTACTCTAAGCCCTCTGCAAGTGTATTTAATCCTCATAGAACTCTATGAGGTTGGTGTTGGCATTACCCCCATTTTACAGATGAGGAAACTGAGGCCCAGAGATGTTAACAAATTTGACCAAGGTCTCCAATCTATCACAGGTAAAACTTGGATTTGAACCCAGGCTCCCCGACTCTGAGCCCGGGCTCTTAACTCCTACTACTATGGTAGCTACTCCATTAAAGCTGTTTTTTTCAAAAATAAGTTCTCTTGTTTTTCCTATTATTTATTTATTTATTTATTTTCAGAGGCTGCATGCAGTTACATTTAGGGTCACTAACTTACCCAGAACTTCCCAGTTTTATAACTGAAAGTCCCATCTCTCAGGTTACCACTCAGTAGTTTTATTATTATGTTGTTTATCTTTGCAGCAGGACCACTGCTTGTACATACAGATACCTTTGTGCAAATTAGGAAAAAGGGGTATTCACTTACATTCAACATACTTTTAATCTTGCATCCATTACATTTATGTAAACTACCTTAAATCCTTCATGGTATAAGATGGGGTAAGAGAAACAAATATAGAAACAGACTTTCACACTGTATTTAACACATTAAGATCTATGGGTAAGTATTAATACGTGTTACCTTTATATCCTTGTTCTGTCTCCCTGAGATCAATTTTGGTTATTGGTTTGAAATCAGTATCCCATAATCGTATACACCCATCTCGTCCACCAGTGGCAAAGCCTTCTTCGCAAGCATACATGCTGAAGATTCCAGCCTGTTGATTAAGGCAGATAATACTCAATGCTGCAATCATTCTAAACATTATAGCTGGATCTTGATGATAAAAATACAAAACAAAGTAAAAACAAAACAAAAAACAAATCTCTTGCTCTCTATTGAAATCCTGGCAATAGAACAAGTAGCCATTTTAGCTAGATTAAAAATTCATAATACCACTAAAGCAAACTAGTTCAAGTGCTCCTTTGCCACGATTAAACTAATAACAGGCTGTAAAGAAAATTCAGGAATTCCTTGGCTAAAGCAAATATAAAAATCATACATTTCTTTCTGTGACAGCTAATCATTATAAAGACAACGGTGGGGGTGTTTCATATAAATTCCTTTTAAAACAAGTAAAGATATGCAGGCTAGGAGCACAAACACTTCTATAGGGACAGTGGTGACAGAAATGCATCCTGATGAGCTCAAGCACGCACCATCTGAGCCTAAATGGAAGCATAAATTACACTTGTGTTAGCTTGTTAAGCATTATTTGAAGATGCTCTTCACCTCTGATGTGGTTTCACAACTTACAGATGCTTTTCCATGGAAAATGTGTTACAAGAGTATAATGTTGACATAATATCCAGTGTAAAGAGAAATTAGGTTACTAACGCAGCTGTTTTTATGAATGAGGACCAATACTGACCTTTTGTTTCAAGAGCTGTTTCATAATTAGCGAAGCCAAGAAAATTGGTCTTCAACATACAAGACAGTGAAAGTTCTAAAATTTCATAGCTCTTTTGCTAAGAGCTGCTGAAACTTTTCTTCAGGTTCATAGTAATAGGACAAGAAGCTAAAGGTCTGTTGAGTTTCTGATAACATTTTACCAAATTTCCATTTATTACAACAGGCTTTACCTTTCACATCATCTCCCCATTCTTCTGGTCATTTCTACTTTACCATCTATAGACACAGCCATATAACTATTTTAATATATATCAGAATTCAGCAGAGTGCTCAGAGTCAAATTTGTCCTTGTTCTTACAGAGCAGACCATCAAAAGAATTTATCAGTGGTTTTTGTTTGCATTTTAAGAAACTGTGATGTGGACATGGAGGTGACGCTCTCTCACTCAGGATGAGGAAAATCTACCTTATTAACCACTATAAAAATAACAGCTGTCTCCACCCTTGCTATTCAACATATGGGCCACTGGCCAGCAGCAGTAATGTCATCCCAGACCCACTGAGTAACAGTCCACATTTTTTTTAACATCTTTATTGGAGTATAACTGCTTTACACTGCTCTATTAGTTTCTGCTGTACAAAAAAGTAAATCAGCTATACGTATACATATATCACCACCTCTCCTCCCTCTTGTGTCTCCCTCTCACCCTCCCTACCCCAACCCTCTAGCTGGTCACAAAGCACCAAGCTGATCTCCCTGTGCTATGTGGCTGCTTCCCACTAGCTATCTATTTTGCATTTGGTAGCGTATATATATCAGTGCTGTCTAACTTCGTCCCAGCTTACCCTAACCCCCTCCCCGTGTCCTTAAGACCACTCTCTATGTCTGAGTCTTTATGCCTGTCCTGCCTCTAGGTTCTTCATAACTTATTTTTTTTTAGATTCCATATACATGTGTTAGCATACGGTATTTGTTTTTCTCTTTGACTTACTTCGCTCTGTATGACAGACTCTAGGTCCATCCACCTCACTATAAATAATTCAATTTCGTTTCTTTTTATGGCTGAGTAATATTCCATTGTATATATGTGCCACATCTTCTTTATTCATTCAACTGTTGATGGACACTTAGGTTGCTTCCATGTCCTGGCTATTGTAAATAGTGCTGCAATGAACATTGTAGTACATGACTCTTTTTGAATTATGGTTTTCTCAAGGTATATGCCCAGTAGTGGGATTGCTGGGTCATATGGTAGTTCTGTTTTTAGTTTTTTAAGGAACCTCCATACTGTTCTCCATAGTGGCTGTATCAATTTACATTCCCACCTACAGTGCAAGAGGGTTTCCTTTTCTCCACACTCTCTCCAGGATTTATTGTTTGTAGATTTTTTGATGATGGCCATTCTGGCCGGTGTGAGGTAATACCTCATTGTACTTTTAATTTGCATTTCTCTAATGATTAGTGATGTTGAGCATCCTTTCATGTGTTTGTTGGCAATCTGTATATCTTCTCTGGAGAAATGTCTATTTAGGTCTTCTGCCCATTTTTGGATTGGGTTGTTTTTTTGTTATTGAGCTGCATGAGCTGCTTGTAAATTTTGGAGATTAATCCTTTGTCAGTTGCTTAATTTGCAGATATTTTCTCCCATTCCGAGGGTTGTCTTTTGGTCTTGTTTATGGTTTCCTTTGCTGTGCAAAAGCTTTGAAGTTTCATTAGGTCCCATTTGTTTATTTTTGTTTTTATTTCCATTTCTCTAGGAGGTGGGTCAAAAAGGATCTTGCTGTGATTTATGTCATAGAGTGTTCTGCCTATGTTTTCCTCTAAGAGTTTTATAGTGTCTTGTCTTATGTTCAGGTCTTTAATCCATTTTATTTTTGTGTATGGTGTTAGGGAGTATTCTAATTTCATTCTTTTACATGTAGCCATCCAGTTGTCCCAGCACCACTTATTGAAGAGGCTGTCTTTTCTCCATTGTATATTCTTGTCTCCTTTATCAAAGATAAGGTGGCCATATGTATGTGGGTTTAACTCTGGCCTTTCTATTCTGTTCCATTGATCTATAATCTGTTTTTGTGCCAGTACCATACTCTCTTGATTACTGTAGCTTTATAGTATAGTCTGAAGTCAGGAAGCCTGATTCCTCCAGCTCCATTTTTCTTTCTCAATATTGCTTTGGCTATTTGGGGTCTTTTGTGTTTCCATACAAATTGTGAAGTTTTTTGTTCTAGTTCTATGAAAAATGCCATTGGTTGTTTGATAGGGATTGCATTGAATCTGCAGATTGCTTTGGGTAGTATAGTCATTTTCACAATATTGATTCTTCCAATCCAAGAACATGGTACATCTCTCCATCTGTCTGTATCACCTTTAATTTCTTTCATCAGTGTCTTATAGTTTTCTGCATACAGGTCTTTGTCTCTGTAGGTAGGTTTATTCCTAGGTATTTTATTCTTTTTGTTGCAGTGGTAAATGGGAGTGTTTCAATTTGTCTTTCAGATTTTTCATCATTAGTGTATAGGAATGCAAGAGATTTCTGTGCATTGATTTTGTATCCTGCTACTTTACCAAGTTCATTGATTAGCTCTAGTAGTTTTCTGGTAGCATCTTTAGGATTCCCTATGTATAGTATCATGTCATCTGCAAATAGTGACAGTTTTACTTCTTCTTTTCTGATTTGGGTTCCTTTTCTTGCTTTTTCTTCTCTGACTGCATTGGCTAAATCTTCCAAAACTATGTTTTATGATAGTTGTGAGAGTGGGCAACCTTGTCTTTTTCCTGACCTTAGTTGAAATGGTTTCAGTTTTTCACCATTGAGAACAATGTTGGCTGTGGGTTTGTCATATATGGCCTTTATTATGTTGAGGTCAGTTTCCTCTATGTGCACTGTCTGGAGAGTTTTTATCATAAATGGGTACTGAATTCTGTTGAAAGCTTTTTCTGCATCTATTGAGATGATCATATGGTTTTTCTCCTTCAATTTGTTAATATGATTTATCACATTGATGGATTTGTGTATATTGAAGAATCCTTGCATTCCTGGGATAAACCCCACTTGATCATGGTGTATGATCCTGTTAATGTGCTATTGGATTCTGTTTGCTAGTATTTTGCTGAGGATTTTTGCATCTATGCTCATCAGTGATATTGACAACCTGCATTTTAACAAGATCTCCAGGAGATTCGTGGGCACATTAACGTTTAAGAAATGCTGGTTGGGCTTCCTTGGTGGTGCAGTGGTTGAGAGTCTGCCTGCCGATGCAGGGGATACGGGTTCGTGCCCCGGTCCGGGAAGATCCCACATGCCGCGGAGCGGCTGGGCCCGTGAGCCATGGCCGCTGAGCCTGCGCGTCCGGAGCCTGTGCTCCGCAACAGGAGAGGGCACAACAGTGAGAGGCCCGTGTACCGCAAAAAAAAAAGAAATGCTGGTTTAGAAGATGAAACTGACGATGAAATACTTCTAGTTTCTGTCAAGCTGCTGCTGCTGAATTACAACACTAATCAGTCAATCGATAATTGAGACGAAATCTAATTAAGTTATTAAGCTTTTGAAATATTAATTTCTTCCAGGTGAACAAAAATAATTAGGGAAATCCTTCATGAATGTTTAGTGAGTGTTCAGCAGAACTGGCTGATCTTAAAGCAACAGGGCAAAAATACAGAGATTTGTGACTTTAACTTATTTAATAAGTCAATCCCAAATTTCTATACGGAAATACTTACACTATGTGCTCCTTGAATGGTGCGGACTAAATTGAGTCCTTTCCAGACATAGATGTCGCCATTTAAAGCACCAGAGTAGGTGATGTCTTCTTTGGCACATGCAAGGCAAAGGATGGTCTGAAGATCCCCTGTTTTGCCAAATATCCCTCTTTTTGCAGTCAGGGCATTTCCACATAGTGTCCAAAACTAGAAAATAAGTGATAAAATAAATAGATCCAAAAAAAAAAAGAGTATTCTGATGCATCTCATTATTGGTATTTATTTGCTAATGTTTCAATACATTTTACATAATTTACTATAGGTGCACTAGATACACATAATTTAACTTGTTTTGTTATAACGGCAGAGAACTGCAAAACATTTTAGCCAACTACTAGCAGTAAAAAAAAACTTATAACAATATTTTTTAAACTTTCAAAGTTGCAACATTCCAAAACTTTGCTAAATGTTTAATTTTTTTGTTGTTTAATTTCTTGTCAAGTTATAGCACTAGTATAGGTTCACTGTAGAGAAGTTTAGAAACAGAGAAAAGTGAAAAGAGGAAAATTGGAATTATTCACAACCTCCTGTTAACATGTTGATATATCTTCTAGGTATTTTTGTTGCACGTATATATATATTCTTTTAGAAATAATTTCTAACTAAAAATTACATAAATCTTCACTGTAGAAACATTACTCAGAAATGTTTCTAAATATAAGTTATATTTCATATAGCCAAATAATTGACTAGGCTTTTCAGTTTTAGTTGCATAATTTATTATGAGGGAGACCATAAGCATAAAGGTTGAGCTGCTTTATAGATAGCAGCAGGGAGACTCCCATGGTTATGTAGAAATTAAGTATTTCATACTGACATATTTTCTTTCAGTATGTGAACTGGTATAATTTTACTGCCATGTACGTAGCGTCTCACAATTTATAAAGGCTCTTTACATGTGTTTAGTTATTTGATCTTCATAATACCCTTACGAATAGGCTAAGGCAGATATTATTATTACACCCATTTGGAAAGAAGGCATAAGTGACTTGCCAAAGGTTCATCAGGGGTTATACATGAGAAGGTATTGAAATATTTGCCTTGAGAACTTTAAATCCAATGAAGAAGATACATATAAAACAAAAAAGATCATTTGAAGGCAGCATATTCAGACTGCATACAAGTGGTAAGGAAATTTGAAGATAGAGAGCCATGTTGAATTAACTGGAATGAACAAAAATAGGATTTGCATCATTGGTGAGGAAGAAATTGCATTGTGGTTTAGGAGAGCAGGGTTAGGTGAATCCAAGTGACAGGAAATGTGTGCTGAAAAATTAGTGACAACCCTAATATTCTGTGCCTGCAGGAGAGGAAAAATGATGGTCCTCTCAGAGTAGCTGGGTATTGGAGGAAGCAGTTCTAGATGGGTGCACCCCTCAGGAGGGCCAGGACTCAGGCAGCTGTGGAGGTGGTGGCCCTTGGAGAGAATAAGAGAAAGATGTGCCATCATCTGAGACTATACAAGATTCTTCTCTCATTAAGTATCAACTCTGGTGATTTGCTTCTTGGGCTATTACTGATTTTACAAAAAGGCACTGAAGTATACATCAAACGAATAAGAACAATCTGGGGAAAGATAGTTAGGTATATGCCTTGGGAAAACATTTAAGTATTAACTTTGAAACTGAACAAACTATGAGACATAACTACTGGTTGTACCTACATGCCAAAGAACTTGCTGGTACATGGTGATGCTTAAGGCAGACATTTATCCTTCTATATCTCCCCATGCATGAAAATTAAAGTAAGCGTAACTATTTGGTAATTATTATCCCTTTAACTTGGGATGTGTACTTCGGCCTGAGTTGTTGAAATATTTCTAGATGGACAACCACAAAAAAGAGAGACTTATCCCTACACAAAGATTTTTTCTGATGAAATCACCCAGTCAGATGACATAATGTCAACATGAAACATTCCAGATAATCAGATGATTCTCTAAAAAGGCATATATAGCTGTAATGACAGGATAGGCATGAGAATTTCTGCAGAAAATGGCAAATCTGAGACATTATCTCTTCTTGAGAAGCACTTCATGTTTGGAAAACAGTGACAGATTAGGGTAGCAACACACCATTAACTCCACATCAAATGAAAGCACATTGTTTATCTTCTCCAATCTCCATTCACAGATTGTAATGCAAATTCTGTTAGAACTGGCAGGTACTTGGGAGCTCATCTGCCCCTAAGTAATCCCTGAGGTCCCTTCTGTCTGCGACTAGAGAATGGAGAAAGTACAATGACAGCCAACAAACCTGGTAGGCTCATTTCCTGTAAAACCAAGCAAGCAGAAAATGCTCAACTGCTACTGTTTTTCAAGCATTCATTTCAGATAATCATAATTTGCCTGTTTGCCAAACACTGGGGATTGTAAAATGAGAAAGAATTTTACCCCTACAAAAATTTCACATAAAAATATTTTCTTGGGGGCTTCCCTGGTGGCGCAGTGGTTGAGAGTCCGCCTGCCGATGCAGGGGATACGGGTTCGTGCCCCGGTCTGGGAAGATCCCACATGCCGCTGAGGCTGCGTGTCCGGAGCCTGTGCTCTGCGACAGGAGAGGCCACAACAGTGAGGCGCCCGCGTATCACAAAAAAAAAAAAAAAAATTTCTTGGAGTGCATCAGAGATTCTGCATTCACCTTGTGACTGGAATGATTCGTTTGATGTTAGGCAGCTTTGGGGAAAAAAGGTGGGGGTCCTGGAATTGGATGTAGAAAATACAGATAGTGAAAATAATTTGTTAAAGCCTGCTGAAATTTGTTGTGGATTTCCTTCTAAACAAAATTAATAAAGAATAAAGAATGACATAATTAATAAAGAATCTGCATTTGGAGATTCTTCCATTTGAGGTAAAAATGCTTGGTTTTGCTTAGAAAAAATGCCTAGGTCTGCCAAAACACAATTAACAAATTTAACAGGACAAACAGCTCTTAGTGTTTTCAAATGAGGTTCCAGGGTTCTATTATCTTTGATAACCTGGTTTGGGGGTGGGGACTTAAGCCAAGATAGATCATTAAAGAAATAATTGCTAAGAGAAAAGAGCTTGTCAAAGGGAGCCAGAAACGGAGTTTAAATCTTATCTGTGCCACTATTTTTGTAGTCCTAGGAAATGGGAAAAGAAATTAATATTATTGTGCCCCTACTGGTTCCATACACTGTTTAATGTAACTCTTAAATTCAGGAGGTAGTTATCCCCACCCCCCTTTTTATCCTGTCTTTTTTGTTTTTGTTTTTTTGGGAAAGAAAGAAATTCAGTCTCAGAGATAAAATAGCTTTCCCAGAATCAAGTAGAGGGAGACAGAACCAGGATTCAAAGTCAAACAACCTCCTAGGTCTTGGCTTCCTCACTGTGGAATATGCAAGTTGGCTGAAGGCTCCCTGGTCAGGGTGCCAGACTTCCAGAGAGCCACCATGGAATAATGGAATCCGGCTCATCTTGAGCTCATGTATTTCTTTGCTTGTGGCTGAAAGAACAACTCAGTGCCTCTTCCATATGTTATGATCAGAAACTCATGCTAGCAGATACATATCCTTGGTTAATTAAAAACTGTTAAGGGAATTAAGATGTAACGGCTACCATGTATTTCATGGCCAAAATTTTTCAAAATATTTGTTCCCTGGGAAAGAAAACTAACATGTTCTTTGGTGATGAAAAAGTTGATAATCTGTGAACATGTTAATGGGCCAAGGACCCTTCTGCTCCCCAGACCTATGATTCGATGGGTGACCAGTCCCTGCCTATTAACTCCTGACTGAAGGGCAACCCCTTCCCTGGGTTCTGCTGCCTTCCAAGCCCACCCTACCAAACTCACCTATCCATTAAGGCTCAGCTCAAATAGCATCCCTTCCTGAACCACTTAACATTCCTCTAACCAGTTGGGATCTCTCTGTTATCCCTAGAGAATTTTGGTTTTGCCACTCTTACAGAATGTTCTATTTCAATGTTTTAATTGCTCAGTTTTAAGCAAACTGAAAATCGGGTCAGTTTTTATTCTATCACATGGTACAAACTCAACCAATGTTTATCTATCAAATTTAATGAGTTTTCTAGTCTTTCAGTTGGACTGTATAAATTATGAGGAAGGATTGTCCAACTACTGTTGAAGCAAAAAGTGCCTTCATTTCAGCAAACATAGTCTCAGGTTAAAATCAGCTCTCTGCACAAGGATTATAAAATGTTTATGAAGCCCTAAGGACATGTGACACCTTTGAAGAGTAGAACCTATAGACTTATCTTTTTGCCCCCTGTGTTTCCATTACTTTTTTCTTATTTTGGAAGAAATGCATGTTATTGTAAAATAATTTTAAAATAATGGGAAAATTTAAAAACTATCAACTCACTACCCAAGATAACTGTTTAATGTTTTGGGATAGCCTTCCAATTTTTTCCTGCACAAAAATATACTTTTAAAGTAAAAAAATCAAAGCCATAAATTTATCCCACCCAGAAGTAGACTGTAAATAGATCTTAAATATGTCCAATAATATTAAATAATCCTCTAAAACATGACGTATGATTGCACAGTATTTCTTCATATGGATATACCATATTTTATTTAACCACCTGAGGGCAGTTAGGGGGTTTCAGGTCATCTTTTGTTTGGTTTTATTTGCTATTGGTAAGTTATTCAGCAATGAACCAGTGCTTGGTTCATACTCCTAAGAATTTCCTTGGGATAAATTACAAGATATGACAATACTGGCTGTGCTTACTTTGGCAGCACATATACTAAAGTTGGGATGAAATTACTGTTTCAAAGGGTATCAACATTTCTAAGGTAATTGACAGGTATTGCCAAATTTCTGGACTGAAAGACTATACTCATTTACCCTTCCACCAGCAAGGTTTGAGAGTGTTCATTCCCCAAATCTTTCCCAATACTGGATACATTTTGATCATCATTTTGATATATTAAAAACATTGTTATTTTAAAATGTCTATTCCTTAATTATTAATGAGTCAGCATTTTCATGTGTCTATTAGCAGACAATTGATAAAAATAAAAATATTGTGGACATTCTTTGTCCATTCTATAGATTTGCTAGAATTCTTTATATTTCAAAAACAAGCCAACATTCTATGCCTTGTTGCCTATACTTTGCTAGTTTGTGGTCTGCCTCTTTTGTTTCTTGGGGGTAGTGGGAAGGTAAACAGAATATTTTAATATTTATATAGTTGAATCTATAGTATTATCCTTTGATGGAAGAAATTTTCACCTATTAGGGTGTGGGGAAGCCATTCTGGCTTATACGTGATTTGGCCTGAATTTTATGTGAACTAGAACAGCCTGACTTATGGCCTGTCAAACATACATTGTACATTTGCTTTAACCATTAAAGAAAAGAATGCATTATCCAGAAGTAAAGAATGTTCTCTTTGAACACAGGAGTAAATGCCTACCCTTCCATGATGCCCATGTTAGTACTCCTTCAAAGACAAAGTTCCCTTCCCAGAGGTCAAGGTCATGCTGACTCTCTGTGTATGTGCTAATCTGAAACTACACATCTCTGTTGAAAGCTTGAAGGAATGTACCCTGTCATGTTTGATGTATGTATGTTCTTTGTTCAGAGAAAATATAAAACTGTGTTGAAAACCATGTTTCTCCAGAGTGCTTTCTTCCTTGGTGGAGACTGCACTCCCGGGCTAGTCCTCAGCTTGGCTGAAATAAAACTCCCTTCTATTCCTTATTGTAGACTGTTTATTGGTTATTTGTGTCAAACACCTTTGTGGTTTATTTGCTTTTACATTTAGAAACACCTTTCTCCAACTTGAGAGAAATTAGATATCTACATATATATTCGTCTATAGTTTTTTTTAACATTTAACTCTTTAATTCATAAATAATTTATTTTAGTATATGCTATGAAGTAATGACATACAACTAGAATAATAAATTTTTCTAGTGCCCACTTGTCAGACGTACTATTATTATATTCTAAATTGTTATACATATTAAGGTCTATTTCTCAGCTTAGTTTCTTTTTTGTTGGTTTTTATTTATCCTTACCCCAGTCTTGTACCATTTTAATTTTTGAAACTTCATAATATGCTTTAGTAAATAGTAGTGCATTTTCCTTTTCAGTATTCTTTTTTGTGCCAAAGTTCTTGGTTCTCTTTCATTCTCAGAGATTAACTTAGAATAACTTAAAGGGAAATGCTGTCAGATAACAATAAAGCTTATAAAGATTTTAATTGAACTTGTATTAAATATAAATTAACTTGGAGATAAATAATGCATTTATCATTTTTACACTTCATGTCCGGAATCAAAGTTGTCTCTCTCTCTATTTGCCCAGGTCTTCTTTTACATTCCTCTATAAAGTTCTATAATAGTTTTTAAATTAGGTCTTGCATATTTCTTGTTATGTTTATTTCTGAGCATCTTATCATGTGTCCCTTTCTAACCATTAAGTAGGAATAATGGGAAGGATCACGAAAAACTAGACTAAAAGAAGAACAAAAGAACTGGGAAACAGGAGGAGTTGGTTGGAGGAGTAACACAGACATTTCCTCTGTTCACACAGAAATGCACCATTTTTGTAGCAGCAGAGGTCCACACATGCTCTGTTCCAGCAAGTAACCCTTACACTCTTTTCTTTATGGACTTTAACTTATATTATCTACAAACCTATAGACAGAAGATCCTGGGCCGTATCCCAGGGTCCAGGAGAAATTTTTGTTATGTCAGAGGAAAGGATGTCTATGGTGTTAATTTTGCTACCTGTGTAACAAAATAGAGAGGAGCAAATAGACAGAGGCAGGTCCTGCTCCACTAGTAATATTCCAGGCTGTGTAGTCTACAGGAAGCTAGGCATTTAAAAGCCAATGGCCCAGGTAGGTTTGTACTATATATCGCTCTCCTTCTAGGTCCAACACAACATGGCATCTTTCTTCTAAAAGAACATATCAACATATCAAAAAGTTTTGACATATCAAAAAGTTTTGACATGCAATATGTATAAACATTCATAATGAAAAAACTTAATTCACAAAATTAAAATCAGAACTGTTTTAAAACATGCAATCCTAAAAGTATTATGAGTCTTCTGTCTTCTGTATAATATATATATATTTTTTGTGGTACGCGGGCCTCTCACTGTTGTGGCCTCTCCCGCTGCGGAGCACAGGCTCCGGACGCGCAGGCTCAGTGGCCATGGCTCATGGGCCCAGCTGCTCCGCGGCATGTGGGATCTTCCCGGACCAGGGCACGAACCCGCGTCCCCGGCATCGGCAGGTGGACTCTCAACCACTGCGCCACCAGGGAAGCCCTTCTGTATAATATTTAATTAACATAAAGTTTCCTTTTCAGCTGCCTGCTGAGCACTTCGCTTGACTGTTGTTATACTGCATTTCTAAACGGGAGGCCCATCAGCTGATGTTATTGTGCTCTGGGATCAGAGATGCAGGTTAAGAAGCCTCCAAATTTAAGGGGCAAAAAGCAGTTTCAAGCAGTTTCTCAACACCAAATTATATATATAAACATCTGGAATTATTTTCATACAAGGTACCAAAATTTCTTTAAAATAACTACTTTACCTTTATATGTTTCACTCCACAGCTAACCACTCTGTTTGGCTGATATGGATCCCAGGAAATATCAAAAATCTGTTTAAAAAAGATAAAAAGTTGCTCTGTTCAGCATTCATGTGTTTTTGCTTTCTTACAGATACTGTCCAATTGCCAAGACTCTATCCTAACATTCAGAGCACAATGTTACCTACTCAAATGGAGTACTTGGCTATGGAGATGAGTCAGGAATTGCTAATACACATTTTAGCACCTTGTATCTACTTACCTTAGTCCTGAATGAATAAGTAATAATTAACCACAATCATTGAGAACTGGTATCACATTTTTAACTTTGTCCATCCAAGGTTAATAAACTGTGATGATTTAGGATAGTTTTTTGATCAAATTTTTGGTGGCTCTCCACAATGCTAATAACATACTTTTGAGATAGCTTTACAATGAAAACAAAGAGAATGACAATTGTTTAAAGTGCATATTCCCCCAGCCCATGTCAGAGATTCTGATTTAGTGGATCAGAAATTAGGTCCAGGCACATGCATTTTAAAACACAGCCCAGGAGATTCTGATGCAGGTGGTCCATGGACCACATTCTGTGAAGCTCTAATAGAAAGAAGGACCAATTGTAGGGGCAGAGACTAGACTAGAGAAAGAGGCTGCTAACCTCTCATCAAGTAGGAAGCTATTGCTCCAATCATCAGACAAAGAAGGAGGACCTTTGATTAGGTAGAAAGGAACAAGTATTGACCACAGAAACAGCTCTGAAGAAAGAACACTTGGTCTAAGGACCAAGTATGAATAAGGTCCAAGTACCCATTTTATCTATGCGAGCTCAGGCAAGTCTTAGCATCTCTAACCTTAACCTCATCAACTCTAAAATGAATGAATGACACCATCTCAGTTCTGTTGTGAGGTCAATTAAGATAATGTATGTACGATCATTTTGCAGACTACAAAGCACTGATTATACAAATTAGTGCTAGGGGCTAAGTATTTTAGCCACTAAAATAATCTTGAAAATAATTATTTGCCCATAAGCAACCAATAATAATTCATACTGTCGTCAACAATAAAGAGTAAAACTGTGCGATACAAATTATGGAGTCTGGGAGAACAGTGTTCTAAAAGCAGTATTTCATTAAAACATTCTAGGCTCTTAAAATTACAGAGTTCTCACTAGATAGCACTGTACTTTTTACAATCTACTCCTAACTGGAAAGTGTACAGTTCATCAGCAAAACAACAGGAAATTCATGTATAGATCCAGTCCAATTCAACCACTTTGGAAGATAAGATATAATGGGATCATGGAACAGCAGAAACAGTAATATCCAATATGCAAGGTATGAGCAGGAAACAAGATGGTAGAGTAGGAGGACTTGAGCTCACCTCCTCTCATGAAAACACCAAAATCACAACTAACTGCTGAACAACCACCTACAAAAAAGACTTGAACCTACCAAAAAAGATATTCCACACCCAAAGACAAAAAAGAAGCCACAACAAGACAGTAGCAGGGGCACGTTCATGATATAATAAAATGCCATACCCACTGGGTGGGAGACCAAAAGCTGCAAAATAATTATATCACAGAGGTTCTCCCACAGGAGTGAGATCTGAGCCCCATGTCAGGCTCTCCAGCCTGGGGGTCTGGCATTGGGAGGAGGAGGCCCCAGAGCATTTGGCTTTGAAGGCCAGTGGGACTTCAGTGCAGGAGCTCCACACGACTGGGGGAAATAGAGACTCCACTCTTGGAGGGTGTAGACAAGGTTTCATATGCACTGGGACCCAGGGCAAAGCAGTGACTCCATAGGATCCTGGGCCAGACCTACCTGCATGTCTTGGAGGGTCTCCTGGGGAGGCAGTGGTTGGCTGTGGCTCACTGTGGGGGCAAGGACACTGGTAGCAGAGGTCCCAGGGAATATTTATTGGTGTGAGCTCTCCCAGATGTTGCCATTTTGGCACCGAGATCTGGCCCTACCAAACAGTTTGCAGGCTCCAGTGCTGGGATGCCTCAGGCCAAACAAGCAGTGGTGGGGGTAGGGGGGAAACACAGCCCCACCCATCAGCAGACAGGCTGCCTAAAGTTGTCCTGAGCCAACAATCGCCTATAAATTCACCCCTTGACACGGCCCTGCACATCAGAGGGACAAGACGCAGCTCCACCCACCAGTGGGCAGGCACTAATCCCTCCTACAAGAAAGCTCCCACAAGCCCCTGGACCAACCTCACCCACCAATGGGCTGACACCAGAAGCAAGAATTACAATCCTGCAGCCTGAGAAACAGAGACCACAAACACAGAAAGTTAGACAAAATGAGATGGCAGAGAAATATATTCCAGATGAAGGAACAAGATAAAACCCCAGAAGAACAACTAAGTGAAGTAGAGATGGTCAATCTACCTGAAAAAGAAGTCAATCTACTTCAATTTACCTGAAAACGGAGGGCATGGCATGATATATTTAAAGTGATGAAAGGCAAAAACCTACAGCCTACAAGAATACTCTACCCAGCAAGGCTCTCATTCAGATTCAGTGGAGAAATCAAAAGCTTTACAAACAAGCAAAGGCTAAGAGAATTCAGCACGACCAAACCAGCTTTACAACAAATGCTAAATGAAATTCTCTAGCTGGAAAAGAAAAGGTCACAACTAGAAACAAAAAAATTACGAATGGGAAAGCACACCGGGAAAGGCAAACAAACGTACAGTAAATGTAGGAAATCATCCACACACAAATATGATATCAAAACCAGCAACCATGAAGGCAGTACAAATGCAGGATATTGGAAATGCATTTGAAATTAAGAGACCAGCAACTTAAAACAATCTTGTATATATATAGACTGCTATATCAAAACCTCATGGGAGAAATGTCTATTTAGGTCTTCTGCCCATTTTTGGATTGGGTTGTTTGATTTTTTGTTATTCAACTGCATGAGCTGCTTGTAAATTTTGGAGATTAATCCTTTGTCAGTTGCTTCATTTGCAAATATTTTCTCCCATTCTGAGTGTTGTCTTTTGGTCTTGTTTATGGTTTCCTTTGCTGTGCAGAAGCTTTTAAGTTTCATTAGGTCCCATTTGTTTATTTTTATTTCCATTTCTCTAGGAGGTGGGTCAAAAAGGATCTTGCTGTGATTTATGTCATAGAGTGTTCTGCCTATATTTTCCTCTAAAAGTTTGATAGTTTCTGGCCTCCAAAGAAGATATACAGATTGCCAACAAACACATGAAAGAATGCTCATCATCATTAATCATTACAGAAATGCAAATCAAAACTACAATGAGATATCATCTCACACCGGTCAGAATGGCCATCATCAAAAAATCTAGAAACAATAAATGCTGGAGAGGGTGTGGAGAACAGGGAACACTCTTGCACTGTTCGTGGGAATGTAAATTGATACAGCCACTCTGGAGAACAGTATGCAGGTTCCTTAAAAAACTACAAATAGAACTACCATACAACCCAGCAATCCCACTATTGGGCATATACCCTGAGAAAGCCATAATTCAAATAGAGTCATGTACCAATATGTTCATTGTAGCTCTATTTACAATAGCCAGGACATGGAAGCAACCTCAATGTCCATCAACAGATGAATGGATAAAGAAGATGTGGCACATATATACAATGGAATATTACTCAGCCATAAAAATAAATGAAATTGAGTTATTTGTAGTGAGGTTGATGGACCTAGAGTCTGTCATACAGAGTGAAGTAAGTCAGAGAAAAACAAATACCATATGCAAACACATATATATGTAATCTAAGAAAAAAAAAGGTCATGAAGAACCTAGGGGTAAGACGGGAATAAAGACACAGACCTACTAGAGAATGGACTTGAGGAAATGGGGAGGGGGAAGGGTAAGCTGTGACAAAGTGAGAGAGTGGCATGGACATATATACACTACCAAATGTAAAATAGCTAGCTAGTGGGAAGCAGCTGCATAGCACAGGGAGATCAGTTCGGTGGTTTGTGACCACCTAGAGGGGTGGGGTAGGGAGGGTGGGAGGGAGGGAGATGCAAGAGGGAAGAGATATGGGAACACAGGTATATGTATAACTGATTCACCTTGTTATAAAGCAGAAACTAAGACACCATTGTAAAGCAATTATACTCCAATAAAGATGTTAAAAAAAAACAAAACACCTCATGGGAACCACAAACCAAAAATCTACAATAGATACGCACACAAAAAATAAAAAGCAACACAAACACAACACTAAAGATGGTCATCAAATCACATGAGAACAAAAGAGAAAGAGAAGGAAAAATACCTACAAAAACAAATCCAAAACAATTAACAAGATGGCAATAAGAACATACATATGGATAATTACCTTAAGGGTAAATGGATTAAATGCTCCAACCAAAAGACACAGGCAGACTGAAAGTGAAGGGATGGAAATATCCCATATAAACGGAAATCAAAAGAAGGCTGGAGTAGCAATACTCACATCAGACAAAATAGACTTTAAAGACTGTTATAAGAGACAAAGAAGGACACTACATAATGATCAAGGGATCAATCCAAGAAGAAGATATAACAATTGTAAATATATATGCACCCAACATAGGAGCACCTCAATATATAAGGCAAATGCTAACAGTAGTAAAAGCAGAAATCGACAGTAACACAGTGAAAGTGGCTTTAACACTCCAGTTTACATGAATGTACATATCATCCAGACAGAAAATCAATAAGGAACCACAGGCCTTAAATGACACATTTGACCAGATGGACTTAATTGATATTTATAGAAAGCAGCAGAATAAACATTCTTCTCAAATGCACATGGAACATTCTCCAGGATAGATCACATGCTGGGCCACAAATCAAGCCTCAGTAAATTAAAAAATACTGAAATCATATCAAGTATCTTTTCTGACCACAACACTATGAGATTTGAAATCAATCACACACACACACACACACACACACACACACACACACACACACACACCAAAACTGTAAAAAACACAAACACATGGACGCTAAACAATATGTTACTAAACAAACAAAGGATCACTGAAGAAATCAAAGAGGAAATAAAAGAATACCTGGAGACAAATGACAATGAAAAGATGACAATCCAAAAACTATGGGACACAGCAAAAGCAGTTCTAAGAGGGAAGTTTATAGCAATACAATCTTACTTCAGGAAACAAGAAAAATCTCAAATAAACTTAATCTTACACCTCAAGCAACTAGAGAAAGAACAAACAAAACCCAAAGTTAGTAGAAGGAAAGAAATCATAAAGATCAGAGCAGAAATAAATGAAAAAGAAATGAAGGAAATGATAGCAAAAATCAATGAAACTAAAAGCGGGTTCTTTGAAAAGATAGACAAAACTGACAAGCCTTAAGCCAGTCTCATCAAGAAAAAAAGGGAGAGGGCTCAAATCAATAAAATTAGAAATGAAAAAGGAGAAGTTACAACTGACACTACAGAAATACAAAGGATCATAAGAGACTACTACAAGCAACTATATGCCAATAAAATGGACAACCTAGAAGAAATGGACAAATTCTTAGAAAGGTATAGCCTTCTAAGACTGAACCAGGAAGAAATAGAAAATATGAACAGACAAATCACAAGTACTGAAATTGAAACTGTCATTAAAAATCTTCCAACAAACAGAAGTCCAGGACCAGATGGCTTCACAGGTGAATTCTATCAAACATTTAGAGAAGCCTTAACACTTATTCTACTGAAACTCTTCCAAAAAATTGCAGAGGAAGGAACACTCCCAAATTCATTCTATGAGACCATCATCACCCTGATACAAAAAAACAGACAAAGATACCACAGAAAAAGAAAATTACAGGCCAATATCACTGATGAATATAGACACAAAAATCCTCAAAAAATAGTAGCAAAGATGAAGTGGGAGACTGGGATTGACATATATACACTACTATGTATAAAACAGATAACTAGTGAGAACCTATTGTATAGCATAGGGAACTCTACTCTGTGCTCTGTGGTGACCTAGATGGGAAAGAAGTCTGGGAGGAAGAGGATATATGTATACATATGGCTGATTCACTTTGCTGTACAGCAGAAACTAACACAACATTGTAAAGCAACTATACTCCAATTTAAAAAAAAACCAAAAACTATGATCACCTCAGTAGATGCAGAAAAACCTTTTGACAAAATTCAACACTGGTTTATGATAAAAACTCTCCAGAAAGTGGGCATAGAGGGAAACTATTTAAGCATAATAAAGGCCATATATGACAAACCCACAGCTAACATCACTCTCAATGGTTAAAAGCTGAAAGCATTTCCTCTAAGATCAGGAACAAGACAAGGATATCCACTCTCGCCATTTTTATTCAACATAGTTTTGGAAGCCCCAGCCATGGCAATCAGAGAAGAAAAATAAAAGGAATCCAAATTGGAAAAGAAGAAGGAAAACTGTCACTGTTTGCAGATAACATGATACTATACATAGAAAATCCTAAAGATGCTACCAGAAAACTACTAGAGCTCATCAATAAATTTGGTAAACAAAAAAGTTTTAACTTTGTATGGAAACACAAAAGACCCTGAATAGCCAAAGCCATCCTGAGAAAGAAAAACAGAGCTGGAGGAATCAGGCTCCCTGACCTCGGACTATACTACAAATCTGCAGTAATCAAAACAGTATGGTACTGGCAAAAAAACAGAAATATAGATCAATAGAACAGGATAGAAAGTCCAGAAATAAACCCTTGCACCTATGGTCAACTGATCTACAACAAAGGAAGCAAGAATATACAATGGAGAAAAGACAGTCTCTTCAATAAGTGGTGCTGGGAAAACTGGACAGCTACATGTAAAAGAATGAAATTAGAACACTCCCTAACACCATACGCAAAAATAAACTCAAAATGGGTTAAAGACCTAAATGTAAGACTGGATACTATAAAACTCTTAGAGGAAAACATAGGCAGAACACTCTATGACATAAATCACAGCAAGATCTTTTGGATCCACCTCCCAGAGTAATGAAAATAAAAACAAAAATAAACAAATGGGGGCTAATGAAACTTAAAAAGCTTTTTCACAGCAAAGGAAACCATAAACAAAACGAAAAGACAACCCACAGAATGGGAGTAAATATTTGCAAAGGAAGCAACCAACAAGGGATTAATCCCAAAATATACAAACACCTCATGCAGCTCCATATCAAAAAACAAACAAACCAAAAAAAAAAAAGGGCAGAAGATCTAAACAGATATTTCCCTAAAGAAGACATACAGATGGCCAAAAAGCACATGAAAAGATGCTCAACATCACTAATCATTAGAGAAATGCAAATCAAAACTACAATGAGGTATCACCTCACACCAGTCAGAATGGCCATATGAAAAATTCTACAAACAATAAATGCTAGAGAGGGTGTGGAGAAAAGGGAACCCTCCCACACTGTTGGTGGGAATGTAAATTGGTACAAAAGAATGTAAATTGGTATAACCACTATGGAGAACAGCATGGAGGTTCCTTACACAACTAAAAAATAGAACTACCATATGATCCAGCAATCCCACTCCTGGGCATATATCCAGACAAAACCATGATTCGAAATGATACATGCACTCCAATGTTCATTGCAGCACTATTTACAATAGTCAAGACATGGAAGTAACCTAAATGTCCATTAACAGAGGAATAAAGAAGATGTGGTATAAGTACAATGGGATACTACTCAGCCATAAAAAAGAATGAAATAATACCATTTGCAGCAACATAGATGGACCTAGAGATTACCATACTAAGTGATGTAAGTCAGACAGAAAAAGACAAATATCACATGATATCACTTATATGTGGAACCTAAAAAAATGATACAAGTGAACTTATTTACAAAACAGAAACAGGCTCACAGCCTTCGAAAACAAACTTATGGTTACCATAGGGGAAAGGTGGGGGGGGGGAATAAGTTATGAGTTTGAGATTAACATATACACACTACTATATATAAAATAGATCATCAACAAGACCTACTGTATAGCACAGGGAACTATACTCAATATTGTATAATAATATATATTGGAAAAGAATCTGAAAAAGAATGGATATATGTATATGTACAACTGGATCACTTTGCTGTACACCTGAAATATAACATTGTAAATCAATTATACTTTAATATAAAATTAAAATTATATTAAAAATAAGTAAATAAAATTAATAAATTGAGAATAAATACTGATATAATTTAATGTAGAAAAAAAACCAAATGCAAGAATCACAAATATTTTCAACCTGCTCATTAAGTACTAAGTTAATACCAGTTAAATAGCAGTAAGTTAATATCAATACCTGGGGGTAAAGCCCAAGCATCACTATACTCTAAAAACTTCCCAGGAAGTGTAGCCAGTGGTGGGAACCATTGCGCCAGAGGGGTGCCAGGCCTCTTCCAACACTTAACGTTCCACTGCTGATCACTCCTGAACTTTCTGAGGACTTAATCCTCGAATACAATTTGCGCAAACGTTCAGTAAAAACTATGGGGGCCCCTTAAAATGAGAATTCTCCCTAGATGAATATGCCATTCATATAAAGAAATCTTTTAGAGTTCACACCAATCAAGAGGCAGTGAATTTACATTTAATTAAGGCCTCATTCTGCATGGAGTTATACTTTGCAGAAATACAGAACAACTAGGAATCAATGTAAGACAGTATGCAAATTCATTTTTTTAAATTAGAAAATCAAGACAATAAAATAGCCAAATTATTTTAATTATTCCAGACACTTGAGAAATAGATTTCTGACCAGCTAATGCACATGCCTGCTTCCTACCCCATCTTGCCAGCTATGGCTACATGGAATTATCATCTACGATCACAATGACTTCAATATGAATGGTAAGCAGGCCACAATTTATATTCCAGTTTCTTGAATATAACAAAGAATCACACAGTTGTCATTACATTCATTTGAAATTCAAATGTATACACTTGTAAACATACCTTGTGAATATTATTTTCTAACAACTATTTCCATTTCTAAATGAATACACCTAAACAGTGCATATAATTTCAAATTCAATTCTACTTTTATTTTATGAAGCTAAATGCCAGTATCAAAAATCTGTTTTGCCTATGAATAACAGTAACAATTTAAATAAAGCATCTGATCACCAGAAGAGATCATGCCGACAGAGCTACTAATCATAAATTAATTTTTATAAACAGTAACATTTTAAGTTGCATATGGAGGGAGAATCTACACTTGAAAATTTTATTTTAAAAAATACAACTCTGAGAAGCTACATCACAGTTCCCCTACAGTAATGAAACCTGCATGGCTTGATCCAACAAGGTCTTCTTACCCGGTCAGAGTGGCCAGTGGCTGAGGCCAGAAGTTTTCCCTTCCTCCAGTCCCAAATGCAGACTGTGTTTTTGGCATCCAATCCCACAGAGGCTAAACGCTAAGAATAAGAACAATAATTTAATACCAGAAAATGATGGGAAAACTTCCTATTATCCATTCTGTCTTTCGATAAATAGTTCTTATTACCTACTATGGGCCAAGTATTGAATTTCTTGTGAAAAAAATGATTTCTCAAAACCCATCTTAAATCCAAAACTAAAGATATCCCAGTAGATATTATTCCATTAGCATACACTAAAATTTCAACAACCTAAAACCTACAACCAATTTGTCCTTCTTAAACCTAGGAAACATGCAAAATCTCATGAAGTCTTTGATTAATCAGTGGAAACCATAGGAACAGGACTATAAGGCAGGATTTAAAATTTCAAATTTAAGATCTTAATATGGTTTTAAGAGCATCTAGGATTCTGTAGTCTAAAAGCCTCACCAAACTGTTAAAATGAAAGGGTTTGACAAACACATGGAGAAGAAATCCCATAAATGAATATTATCTTCATTCTTCTTAATTTTCATAATTTCACAAACATTTGGAGTGAATACAGAAGGATACATAATTTTAGTAAAAGTACTCTGGTACTTCATCTCTCAGTCTAAATTCATTGGATTCAGATCAGACCTTGTCCTCAAAGGGAAAAAAAAATCCCACACCTGAGTATATACAAAATTAATAGGGTCAAAACACATATTAGGGACACCAAAATCAGAGCTTCTAGCAGCATAGAAACAAAACTATGTAATCGAGAGAGGTCTGGGCTGGGAGTAAGTAGATTTGGCTTCACTTTTGACTTCATGATTAGCCAGACATAAGACCTTAGAAAATTAAACTCCTTAAATTTCAGTTTTTTCAACTGTAAAATATTTTTTCTGTCTACAAAGTAGTATTGTTGTATGGATCAGTGAAATAATGTAAGTCAAAAGGTTTTAAAAACATCACTACCCAAGTATAACAGTATGTGAGCTTATGTATTTCACTGTGTGTGTGTACGTGCATATATATGCAATGATAGATAGCCATATATGGCTAAATACATTTAGTGTTATGCAGAGATTATTCAGGTTTCTTCACTAAAGGTAGCTTCCATTAGGAATATTCAGTATAAAAAATATATAGCTGGAGGTTTTAAAATAGGTGCTTATTGAAAGGAGGTCTTTGCTGTAATTTTCAATTGAGAGTTCCAGTAATGGAAATGATTTTAAGACATGGTTGTATTTTTATCTATATATGAAAATTTGAAGTGGGTGAATTCCATTCAGCTTATTTTTTTCTTTTCTCTTTACTTAAACAGAAAAAGCAGTTAACATAAACATGGGCACTAAAGTAAAACCCACATAAGAAATGTGAAGAAGACTGAGAAAAAGCCAAAAGAAATCTATTCTGTTCATTTGCAGTGACAGGCCCTATCGCTACCTGAAAAGCATTTCAATTGCCTTTTGATGCTTGTGAGGTGATGGTCCATTTGTTATTTTCTAAATATCGCTCGATTCCAGTGAACTCTGTCCAGGGACAAAGGCAGATCTGAAGCAATAGGCATCAACAAGCCACGAAATCCATCACAGCAAACAAATAGGAGGTTATTTTTCTCAACTGACAGTTGTGGAAGTACCATGCAGTTCATCCCTGTCTCTATCTTCAAAATGGAACCTAAAAAAATAGCTAGGATTCTAACACAAAATAACATGAACAAAGAACTAAAAGTTACAGCTGGATTTCCCCCTGCTACATTACATTTTTCTTGTGATTTTGATAAAGAATGTTTGCTAGAATTTTGATAAAGAATGTTTGCTAGAAAAGCAAAATCAGATAGAGAATGTGCATGTAAGTTCACATCAAAGCATTCATTTACACTTGTACATACATATGCATCCTGACACATTCATTCAGTTTAGTCAGGAAGTCAATAACTGCAAATCTGAACACATGTTACTATCTAGCTATTTCTCTTTAGACCTGGATATACAATAGAACTTATGCATTATCCTGACTAAACTGGACAAGATTATAGAGTAGTTAAATCAAAAACATATTTACCAGGGGTCCACATATGTATTGAATCTAATTCTGGAAAGAAAAATGAATAGAATGATCACTACTCTCTCAAAATAGCAGAAAACACAAAGTAAATCTTAACTGTTTCAAAAGTGACCCAAACCAGGTCAAGTCCTATCTGAACTACCTGGAAACTCTCAGTTTGGTCAATCTTCTATGAATAATTTCACAGGTCTTTCCACAATATGGACTTAGAGAAGTAACTCTAAAATTTACCAAAAAATAGACTGAAGGAACTAACTGGCATTAATACAAGAGTGAAAGAGACAGAGGAAGGGCGTCCTAGGAACGAACGTGGAGAAGGCTAGGAAGAAAAGGCATGGCCTTCGTGAGGAGGTAAATGCAGGGGGAGCCAGGAATGAGGCCTTTACGCTTCCACTCCCTTCTCTTTAACATCTTTTAAAAATTGAGATAGAATTGGTATCTATAACACATTAACAAATCTGGAAGTCCACAGAAAGAGAGACACCTTGTTGGAATGGGAGACTGGGAGGGCTTCATGAAGACCTATGAAGTGTCTTGGAAGAATGAATCACTTTAAGGGGCAAACAGGGTGAGCAGGGCACTGGAGGTGAAGAGGGCAGCATGAGAAAGTGTCTGGAGGTGCCAAGGTACCTGGTCTGGTAGAGGAATCTCTCTGACTTGTCCAACTTGACTGCAAGGGAATAGTGAAGAGAAGGCTAGAAAAGTTGGTCAGCCTAGAATGCTCAGCCACAAAGTGTGGACTTCATTCAGGGGGTACGCCAAGCTTCTGTTGTTTTTAAACAACGTTCTGACACTTTTTTCAGTTGGTGAAATGCATTAGCAAGAAATTGACTGTGTGAAGACCAGTTAAGAGGTTACTTAAACTGTCAGGCATGACACAGATTTGGAACTTAAAGGATGGTGGCAGGGAGAATGGGAAGGAGAGAATGAATGTCAGAGTCACTGTAAAGAAACTAATAAATACACATGGATCAGTGACTGCTTGAATTGAGGTGAGTGGGTAGGGGAAAGCAGTTAGAAGTCACCTCAAGGTTAAAGAATCAAATAGAATCTTCTCAATGAATTATTAGGAGGTGATGCTATCTTCTGAAAGCAAGGGGAACCAAGGAGATCCTCAGGGCTTGAGGTCAGTGAAAAAGGTTCAGTCCAACCCTCATTCCAAATAGGAAGCTAACAATGGAAGACAAAGTAGAATCAGAGTCACTATGAACCCAATCAACATGAAGTTCACAACTTCCTTTCTGGAGGCTTTTTAACCGAATAGTGAGACTGGGGGAACCAAAAC
This sequence comes from Monodon monoceros, assembly GCF_005190385.1. Classification (NCBI taxonomy): domain Eukaryota; kingdom Metazoa; phylum Chordata; class Mammalia; order Artiodactyla; family Monodontidae; genus Monodon; species Monodon monoceros. Next base: position 43,016,986 of record NW_021703775.1, read on the forward strand.
TAGGTCCTATCCAGAGCTGGATCTCAGCACCATGAGTGTGGAAAAGGACCAAACATATGAGGATTCTAAGAGGCTGACAAGGGGAGATAGGGAGGGCTGATAGACCTTCTGAGCCTATACGCTATGTGCATTATAATTCTAGGTGACTTGTGAGAAGTCATTAAAGAAAAAGAAAATGCAAAAAGACACATACCTGTCCATCCGAGTCGAAAGCCAGGCAGGCGACTCCATGTGTATGGACATCTTTAAGAATAGACACAGTCTGGACATTATAGGAGTCCCATATACATATATATGGCTCCTTCCCAACTTGGCCAGTTGCAACAAGGGTTTTATCTGGGTGTAAGGCAAGGCTGAAAAAGAAAAAGGCCTCTTTCACATCTTCCTATTGAACAAAGTTAAGAAAAACATTGATCATCTTTTATCCACATTTCTCATTTTAATCATCTAACAAGATAATCCCAAGAGAAAGAGTCCAAACTGTCGCCAAAGTAATGAATTAGCTGATTGGTCTAACAGAAACATTCAACTTTGGCAAAGAGAGGCTTAGCACAGTTTAACGATAATTTCATCTCATCTTACCCGCTTGGTAACCTTGAAAATCAGACAACTGTTATAATTCTGTGATTCTATGTTCTATCATTGCCTTATGTTATGGTATTTACTTACTGATTTTGAAAATATTACTCAGCTTTCAAATTAACTTTTGACTTTAAATTGGAAAAAAAAAATGCTGTTGCCAGGAGAAAGCATACTTCTCAGAATTAATTAAACCTGCTTGCAGAAGCTCTGGATACCATCCTCATTAGGATTTCAAAGCATGGAGGGGGGTTTCAGAGTCAAGTGCTGTTTCTGTATCTGCTGCCATAGATTATGTATTTTAAATGAAAATTTCTATTTTACACAAATCACTGTGACACTAAGAGAACCACAAATTACTATGCCTGCGGTTTGTGTAGAATTTTTCCTACATCTGTAGTGCAATCAAAATAAAACTGTCAAATGCCAACTAGAATTTCAAGGAATCTGTAGCAGTTAAGAGGGAGAAATGTAATCATTATTACTCCTAGATGAGAAATCACTTGAACGTTTTAAATTCGTTGTGTAAAGGAGTTGTGCCTTTCTAAAAATAGGTGTTGGGAATTAAACGAAAGACCTATATAAAAAACTAGCAGATGACTGTTTACACAATAAACAAAAGTAGAACTTTTTTCCTTTTCAATTTCAGCATCTGTTTACAGTTAACAGAAGCAGAATTGTTTTTTCCTTTTCAATTTTCAGCTTGATTTTGATAAGAATATATGCTCTGGAATCAGAGTATTTGGATTTACACCTGGATTTGCACATTGGCTGCCCCTCAATACCTCTAGTTCCTTGGACATATTACTTGATCTCTTGCCCTCAGGTTCCTCATCTATGAAATGAAGATAATATATGAAAATAGATGATATAATGAATACAGAGCAGTTAGCACAGGGGAAGCACTCAAGTTTCATTATCATCATTATTTGTGTAACTGGCAACAGATACAACCAACATAGGCATGTTTCTGTGGATACGGGTGTTCCTTTCAGAAACAAACTACTTTCTGCTTCTCCCCCCGCCCCCAATTCTGCAACCACCAAGCCCCACAGTCTGTTCTGGTGTCTCTCATCCCACTGTGCTCACTTCCTGGGTCTCCCACCAAACCTAGTACCATCTTTTGCACAGGACCCCGAGTGCTGGCTCCCTTTCCTTACCGTCAGTGCTCCCAGGCCCTTGCACCCTGGCGCCGGGGTGCAGCTGGCCTTCCCAGGAGCTCCCAGTGCCCCCATCCACAGGTCTTCAGTCCCCGTGATGCCTCCTAAGCTGGAGGTCGGCTCCATTTGCACTCTCCCTACGAGGCTGGATGCTTCATCGAGTTTTGGTTTTTCCTTTTTCTTTGTAAGCAAAAAGGGTGGAGTTGGAGCTGCCTGGAGGGTGAGCTTTGTGGTTTTGGCTGCAGGGTGGGGGAGGGGGTGAGTGTGGGTCCAGATGGAGGGGGAGGAAGAGGATGGGTTGGGAGCGCTGACCTTCGGGTCGTCTCACAGGAATCAGGCCCAGGCGCTTCTGCCGCCACCGCCCTTCCAAGAAACAGCCCCATCTCACGAGATCTCGGGAGTTCTGCGGAGGCGGAGGCTTCCTGGGATGAGAAACACCTGCGTGCTCCAGGTGCCAGTGAGGACGCTCCAGTCAGAAAGGAGTTTGGCTCACACCACCAATCAAGCAAATCTCAATCTGCCTCACCTGCCCTCCCCCCACCCCCTGTCCCCTACCTCCCACCGCCAGCCATAGTCACAGGGCACTCTCCCCAGGGGCCTGGCAAGGCGCTGGGGACCAGGCTGTGGCCCAAAGGCTGTGCAGTGGGGAGACTGCCTGAGTTCAGAACTTGGGAGTGAAATGCACGCAGGCGGGCCGAAAGTCTATCATCTTTCAGGAAGAGGAAGGACAAATCCAATATCTGCCATGGTCCAAGGCTGCAGCAACCCTTATGCACCATGTCACTGCACGTCCTCGGGGGGGGCCAGTTGTTCCTCCTGGCAGCAGCGAGCTGTCTAGAATTCACCCCAGGAGACCATGGCTGCCTTTTCCTCAAGCCTTTCCCCTGCAGCACCACCTCAGGCATTGCTCTCCCTTTCTGACCCAGTCCAACTGCCTGCGCCCTGCGATGGGGGAGCCGGCCTCTCCAGGCAAGCCCCTCCGTCAGGAAACGTGCTCCTCTTTCGAACTCTGTCAGGGAGTCTATGGGCCTGGGGCTGCTCTGGACGGGGGAGTGTGGGGTTTCCCGGGAAGGCAAACAAGGTGCAGGTGATTTCCTGGCTTCAGCTGTGATGGGAGTGAACGTGGGTCCTGATGGAGGGGAAGGGAGGAGAGGATGGGCTGGGATGAGAAACACGTGGGTGCCCCGAGTCTGAGTTGGCCATCTTAGTACTTGCTGGAAAATATATCCTCTGGGATCGTTATGAGGAGTAAAATAAAAAGAAGACACACATAAAAGGGTAGCTTTTTCACAATAGGTGACTGTTAGAGGCTTTAAAACATTTTAAGCTTGTAGAACACTTCAGCATTCAGAGTTGGTGAGAGAAGACCAATAAAGTATAAAAGTACCCTCTTAATATCAATTTTGCTGGGATACCTCTGGTCCTTGATACTTTCTAGATGTCCTAGAAAATTGCAAGTAGATTATGGAGTGTCATACTTGTTTCATTAAAATAGTGGATGGAAGCAGTCTATGAAAACCCTATGACAATTTAGTATATTTTAGTTCATTCATTCATTCGTTCAACAAACCCTTATTTAAGGACCTATGAAATGTCAGGTGGTGCCATAGATAACAGAAACAGAAAATACACTGCCCTTCTTTCAAGAAGCCCACCTTAAAAGGAAGGACAGACACATAAAATAATAACGGGCAGGCCAGGGCAGCCTTGAAAGCCCTTTTAATCGGGCCAGAAAGTTAGGGCATCACTGACAGTCATGAGCAGGATACAACATAAATAGTTTCACATGTCAGGAAGGTAACCCTAGTAGCAGTGAGGAACAGTGTGAAGAACAGATGGGTGAGGGCTGTTAGGACAGGAAGCAGAGAGGCCAGAGACTAGGTGAGAGAGAGTGAGGTACGACGGGGGCAGAGAGGATGGAGAAGAAGAGTCAAGAGATATGTAAGGGAAAGAGAGCAAGAGAGAGACAGGGTGAGGGTGTTTGAGGCTAAGGAAAAGCTTGAACATGTCAAACCTGACAGTTTTTTGCTTAGGCAACTGGGTTGATAAATCACAGAGCTTGGCAGCGTTAGAGTCTGAAGCCTGATCCTGGGAAAAAGATGGCCTTAACTCGACCTTAGTCTCTGCCAAAGAGACTCCCCAGGTTACACCACACCTGAAGTCCCAAGAGCTAAGAAGAAGATTTGATGAGACTGTCTGTTCCATGAGGGCAAGGGCTGTTTCTATCACTCTACATGGTTCCTGGAACATTGTGGCAGAGTAAGCATTAACAAGGTGCTTGCGAGAGGAATGCTGGACATCGAGAGGTGAGAAGGGAGGATGGCCACAGCGTCACCATGCTGCTCCCCCATCCCATGCCTTGGGCCCCCTCCCTTGGGAACAAACAGATGTCAGAAACTGAGCTGGAAAAGATAAAAGTCAGACCAGCTGAGCATTTTGAAAATGACAAAAATAACATTTCTTGGTTGAAGGAAGCCATGTGGTTGATAGGGTCTTGGTGCTCTGGCCGGGTGTCAGGCCTGTGCCTCTGAGGTGGGAGAGCCGAGTTCTGCACGTTGGTCCACCAGAGACCTCCCGGCTCCATGTGATACCAAACGTTGAAAGATCTCCCAGAGATCTCCATCTCAACGCTAAGACCCACCTCCACTCAACGAGCAGCAAGCTCCAGTGCTGGACACCCTATGTCAAACAACTAGCAAGACAGGAACACAAACCCACCCATTAGCAGAGAGGCTGCCTAAAATCATGTTAAGGTCACAGATACCCCAAAACACACCACCGGACTCAGTCCTGCCCACCAGAAAGACAAGATACAGCCTCATCCACCAGAACACAGGAATCAGTCCCCTCCATCAGGAAGCCTACACAGCCCACTGAACCAACCTTAGTCACTGGGGGCAGACACCAGAAACAATGGGAACTACGAACCTGCAGCCTGCAAAAAGGAGACCCCAAACAGTAAGTTAAGCAAAATGAGAAGACAGAGGAACACACACAGATGAAGGAGCAAGGTAAAAATCCACCAGACCAAACAAATGAATAGGAAATAGGCAGTCTACCTGAAAAAGAATTCAGAGTAATGATAGTAAAGATGATCCAAAATCTTGGAAATAGAATGAAGAAAATAAGAAACATTTAACAAGGGCCTAGAAGAACTAAAGAGCAAACAAACAATGATGAACAACACAATAAATGAAATTAAAAATTCTCTAGAAGGAATCAATAGCAGAATAATTGAGGCAGAAGAACGGATAAGTGACCTGGAAAATAAAATAGTGCAAATAACCACTGCAGAGCAGAATAAAGAAAAAGAATGAAAAGAATTGAGGACAGTCTCAGAGACCTCTGGGACATCATTTAACACACCAACATTTGAATTACAGGGGTCCCAGAAGAAGAAGAGAAAAAGAAAGGGACTGAGAAAATATTTGAAGAGATTATAGTTGAAAATTTCCTTAATATGGGAAAGGAAATAGTCAATCAAGTCAAGGAAGGACAGAGAATCCCATACAGGATAAATCCAAGGAACAACATGCCAAGACACATATTAATCAAACTATCAAAAATAAATACAAAGAAAAAATATTAAAAGCAGCAAGGGAAAAACAACAAATAATCTTATGGGGATTCCCCTGTATGTTAACAGCTGATCTTTCAGCAGAAACTCTGCAAGCCAGAAGAGAGTGGCAGGACATATTTAAAGTGATGAAAGGGAAAAACCTACAACCAAGATTACTCTAGCCAGCAAGGATCTCATTCAGATTTGAAGGAGAAATTAGAAGCTTTACAGACAAGCAAAAGCTAAGAGATTTCAGCACCACCAAACCAGCTCTACAACAAATGCTAAAGGAACTTCTCTAGGAAGGAAACACAAGAGAAGGAAAAGACCTACAATAACAAACCCAAAACAATTAAGAAAATGTAATACGAACATACATATATATCACTAATTACCTTAAATGTAAATGGATTAAATGCTCCAAAAAAAGACACAGACTGGCTGAATGGATACAAAAATGAGACTCATATATATGCTGTCTACAAGAGACCCACTTCAGACCTAGGGACACATACAGACTGAAACTGAGGGGACGGAAAAAGATATTCCATGCAAAGGGGAATCAAAAGAAAGCTGGAGTAGCAGTTCTCATATCAGACAAAATAGACATTTTTTTGTTTTTTGTTTTCTGTTTTTTTTGTGGTACGTGGGCCTCTCACTGTTGTGGCCTCTCCTGTTGCAGAGCACAGGCTCTGGACGCGCAGGCTCAGCGGCCACGGCTCATGGGCCCAGCCGCTCCGCGGCATGTTGGATCTTCCCAGACCAGGGCACGAACCCGTGTCCCCTGCATTGGCAGGTGGACTCTCAACCACTGTGCCACCAGGGAAGCCCCAAAATAGACTTTAAAATAAAGAATGTTACAAGAGACAAGGAGGACACTACATAATGATCAAGGGATCAAACCAAGAAGAAGATACAACAATTATAAATACATATGTACCCAACATAGGAGCACCTCAATACATAAGGCAACTGCTAACAGCTATAAAAGAGGAATTGACAGTAACACAATAATAGCAGGGGACTTTAACACCTCACTTACACGAATGGATATCATCCAGAGAGAAAATTAATAAGGACACACAAGCTTTAAATGACACAGTAGACCAGATAGATTTAATTGACAGTTATAGGACATTCCATCTAAAAACAACAGAATACACTTTCTTCTCAAGTGCTCATGCAACATTCTTCAGGATAGATCATATCTTGGGTCACAAATCAAGCCTTGGTAAATTTAAGAAAATTGAAATCATATCAAGTATCTTTTCTAACCACAACGCTATGAGACTGGATATGAATTACAGGAAAAAATCCGTAAAAAATACAAGCACGTGGAGGCTAAACAATACACTACTAAAGAACCAAGAGCTCACTGAAGAAATCAAAGAGGAAATCAAAAAATACCTAGAAACAAATGACAATGAAAACACAACAACCCAAAACCTACAGGATGCAGCAAAAGCAGTTCTAAGAAGGAAATTTATAGCAGTACATTCCTACGTCAAGAAACAAGAAACATCTCAAATAAACAACCTGACCTTACACCTAAAGCAATTAGAGAAAGAAGAACAAAAACACCCCAAAGTTAGCAGAAGGAAAGAAATCATAAAGATCAGATCAGAAATAAATGAAAACGAAATGAAAGAAACAATAGCAAAGATTAATAAAACTAAAAGCTGGTTCTTTGAGAAGATAAACAAAATTGATAAACCATTAGCCAGACTCATCAAGAATAAAAGGGAGAAGACTCAAATCAATAGAATTAGAAATGAAAAAGGAGAAGTAACAACTGACACTGCAGAAATACAAAAGATCATGAGAGATTACTACAAGCAACACTATGCCAATAAAATGGACAACCTGGAAGAAATGGACAAATTCTTAGAAAAGCACAACCTTCTGAGACTGAGCCAGAAAGAAATAGAAAATATAAACAGACCAATCACAAGCACTGAAATTGAGGCTGTGATTAAAAATCTTCCAACAAACAAAAGCCCAGGACCAGATGGCTTCACAGGCGAATTCTATCAAACATTTAGAGAAGTGCTAACACCTATCCTTCTCAAACTCTTTGAAAAAATTGTAGAGAGAGGAACACTCTGAAAGTCATTCTACAAGGCCACCATCACCCTGATACCAAAACCAGACAAAGATGTCACAAAGAAAGAAAAGTACAGGCCAGTATCACGGATGAACACAGATGCAAAAATCCTCAACAAAATACTAGGAAACGGAATCCAAAAGCACATTAAAAGGATCGTATGCCAAAATCAAGTGGGGTTTATCCCAGGAATGTAAGGATTTTTCAATGTACGGAAATCAATCAATGTGATACACCATATTAACAAACTGATGGAGAAAAACCATATGATCATCTCAATAGATGCAGAGAAAGCTTTCAACAAAATTCAACACCCATTTATAATAAAAACCCTCCAGAAAGCAGGCATAGAGGGAACTTACCTCAACATAATAAAGGCCATATATGACAAACCCACAGCCAACATTTTTCTCAATAGTGAAAAACTGAAACCATTTCCTCTAAGATCAGGCACAAGAAAAGGCTGTCCACTCTCACCACTATTATTTAATATAGTTTTGGAATTTTTAGCCACAGCAATGAGAGAAGAAAAAGAAATAAAAGGAATCCAAATCGGAAGAGAAGAAATAAAGCTGTCACTGTTTGCAGATGACATGATATTATACATAGAGAATCCTAAAGATGCTACCAGAAAACTACTAGAGCTAATCAATGAATTTGGTAAAGTAGCAGGATACAAAATTAATGCACCTAAATCTCTTGCATTCCTATACACTAATGATGAAAAATCTGAAAGATAAATTAAGGACACCCTCCCATTTACCACTGCAACAAAAAGAATAAAATACCTAGGAATAAACCTATCTACGGAGACAAAAGACCTGTATGCAGAAAACTAGAAGACACTGATGAAAGAAATTAAAGATGATACAAACAGATACCATGTTCTTGGATTGGAAGAATCAATACTGTGAAAATGACTGTACTACCCAAAGCAATCTACAGATTCAATGCGATCCCTATCAAACTACCAATGGCATTTTCCACAGAACTCGAACAAAAAATTTCACAATTTGTATGGAAACACAAAAGACCCCAAACAGCCAAAGCAATCTTGAGAAAGAAAAATGGAGCTGGAGGAATCAGGCTCCTGGACTTCAGACTATACTACAAAGCTACAGTAATCAAGAGAGTATGGTACTGGCACAAAAACAGATTATAGATCAATGGAACAGGACAGAAAGCCCAGAGATAAACCCATGTACATATGGTCACCTTATTTTTGATAAAGCAGGCAAGAATATACAATGGAGAAAAGACAGCCTCTTCAATAAGTGGTGCTGGGACAACTGGATGGCTACATGTAAAAGAATGAAATTAGAACATTCCCTAACACCATACACAAAAATAAACTCAAAATGGATTAAAGACCTAAATGTAAGGCCAGATACTATACAACTCTTAGAGGAAAACATAGGCAGAACACTCTATGACATAAATCATAGCAAGATCCTTTTAGACCCACCTCCTAGAGAAATGGAAATAAAAACAGAAATAAACAAATGGGACCTAATGAAACTTAAAAGCTTTTGCACAGCAAAGGAAACCATAAAGAAGATGAAAAGACAACCCACAGAATGGGAGAAAATATTTGCAAATGAAGCAACAAAGGATTAATCTCCAAAATTACAAGCAGCTCATGCATCTCAATATGAAAAAAAACAAAACAACCCAATCCAAAAATGAGCAGAAGACCTAAGTACACATTTCTTCAGAGAAGACCTACAGATTGCCAACAAACACATTAAAGGACGCTCAACATCACTAATCATTAGAGAAATGCAAATTAAAAGTACAATGAGGTACCACCTCACACCAGTCAGAATGGCCATCGTCAAAAAATGTACAAACAATAAATGCTGGAGAGGGTGTGGAGAAAAGGGAACCCTCTTGCACTGTTGGTGGGAATGTAAATTGATACAGCCACTATGGAGAACAGTATGGAGGTTCCTTAAAAAACTAAAAACAGAAATACCATATGACCCAGCAATCCCACTACAGGGCATATACCCTGAGAAAACCATAATTCAAAAAGAGTCATGTACCACAATGTTCATTGCAGCTGTTTCCAACAGCCAGGACATGGAAGCAACCTAAGTGCCCATCAACAGATGAATGGATGAAGAAGATGTGGCACATATATACAATGGAATATTACTCAGCCATAAAAAGAAATGAAATTGAGTTATTTGTAGTGAGGTGGATGGACCTAGAGTCTGTCATACAGAGTGAAGTAAGTCAGAAAGAGAAAACAAATACCATATACTAACACATATATATGGAATCTAAAACAAAAAAAGTGGTTCTGAAGAACCTAGGGGCAGGACAGGAATAAAGACACAGACATAGAGAGTGCACTTGAGGATACGGGGAGAGGGAAGGGTAAACTGGGACAAAGTGAGAGTGTGGCATAGACATATATATACTACCAAATGTAAGATAGATAGCTAGTGGGAAGCAGCCACATAGCACAGGGAGATCAGCTCGGTGCTTTGTGACCACCTAGAGGGGTGGGATAGGGAGGGTGGGAGGGAGACCAAGAGGGAGGAGATATGGGGATGTATGTATATGTATAGCTGATTCACTTTGTTATAAAGCAGAAACTAACACACCATTGTAAAGCAATTATACTCCAATAAAAGATGTTAAAAAACAACAAACAAGGTGCTCGCTGAAGAGGGAGTGAAGGAGGCCAATGGTCATGGCTGCCGTTTTGCCTCTCCCTCCTGCTGCAGGCACAGGTTCTACCCGGGACTAGAAAATAAAGAGTCTGTCATACAGAGTGAAGTAAGTCAGAAAGAAAAAGACAAATACCGTATGCTAACACATATATATGGAATTTAAGAAAAAAAAATGTCATGAAGAACCTAGGGGTAAGACAGGAATAAAGACGCAGACCTACTGGAGAACGGACTTGAGGATATGGGGAGGGGGAAGGGTTAGCTGTGACAGGGCGAGAGAGAGTCATGGACATATACACACTAACAAACGTAGTAAAGTAGATAGCTAGTGGGCAGCAGCCGCATGGCACAGGGATATTGGCTCGGTGCTTTGTGGCAGCCTGGAGGGGTGGGATAGGGAGGGTGGGAGGGAGGGAGACGCAAGAGGGAAGACATATGGGAACATATGTATATGTATAACTGATTCACTTTGTTATGGGACAGAAACTAACACACCATTGTAAAGCAATTACACCCCAATAAAGATGTTAAAAAAAAAAAAAGAGGATTGAGCATATTTCCCCTAGATGCTGAGAGACACTTTCAAGAGACACAAATGAAACTCTTTTGCTGTGATTACAGCTTCTAATTAAAATGCTTGAGAGACTTGGTAAATTTCTGGGGTTCTAAAAAACAAAGAGTAAAAAAATTGCTATTCCAGTTAATTGTTCTAACTATAATTTCATGATTCTTTTCTCATTCCTTGAATGAGGGGGGAAATGAAAAAAACACTTTTAACAAATCTTTAGAGGCCTTCAAAATAATTTATCAGTGTATGTTACTCAATTATCAGTGTGACCCCAAAACATCCCATTATGGATTTGAAATATTTTTACTCTGGTTTTTATCGTCCTTTTCGTTCATCTTAAAGCACATAAATTTATCATATTTATGAAAATGTCCAAACTGGATTTTTTTCCCCAGAAGTTTCTTTAACACTGTTCCTTAAACCATCTTTTCCCAGCCCATGATATCCCATTTATCTAAGTTCCTCCTTTACCATTTGAATATATTAACAAAATTATCCTTTTCTCCTTTTATAAGCCAAGCCTCTGACCTCACTTCTCTGGCTTGCATGCAACAATGCAGTGACTCATAATGTTCTTATTTATCCACGTCCATGGCAAGAACAGGGCAAACAGACAACCACCTCTACTCACTTTGCCATTTTCCCATCAGCTTCCCAGAAACTTCACTCCTTCCACCTGGGTAACAGAATGACAGCATCCGTGTATCTTTTAGAGCAGAGCCAAGTGGCATTTACTTACTTTTGTTTTAAATATGTCATATCATTCAACAGCAGTTTTTAATCCTCGTAAGAAAGCAGGGGAAAACCCCAGCAACCTTAATCACTGGATTTGCACATCAGGTATCAGTAAGGGTGCAGTTACAGGAGTATTTATTTAATAAGCATATTTGAAGCTACCATCAAGGTATCTATATTCACTTCTCACTTCTCTGCATTTAGGAATTCAAGAATTTCATGAAAAGTCATTTTGAGCAGGATCTGCTTTCATCTAATCCCAAAACATATTTGGAATTTTAGTTCAGAAGTGTTTAAATGAGAGAGAGAGATAGATAGATAGATAGGTACAGATTCCAAATTGGCCCCCTACTGCATACTTCAAAACTGCTCTTTCTTTCTCCTACAGAGATGCCCTAAGCCTAAGAAGCTACCCTAAGTATTGCCTTTAGATCAACCAACAGATTATAGGAGGGTGTGTCTCCTTATCCTATTAAGGGGCCGTGATGAAAACTATCATGCCCCATGAATTCCTTCTGATAAGATTTCAACAGAAATGGCCAACTGTTGTGTTCTTCCATGAAGAAATTACAGAAGTGGAAAGTACCACCACTACACAAAATATCTGGTCCACTCTGGGCTTCCCATTGTCTTCTTTACCATAACACAGTGTTGGGTTCTTTCTGTGACTGGAAGTATCGATACCGCTTACTTATATTTTATGTCTTCCATTTGAGAGTCCATAAAGCCAAATCTCTGCTTTTCTAAGAAAACTTGCACATTACAAATTTTACAGATTATTATGGCTACAACAGTAATGTCACAGTGTTAAAACTTTCAAAATTGACTCCCTTTCACTGAGGGCCTCAATACGATGGAGGTCTCATTCCACACCTACATAAAAAGGTTTGGTGTCCTTTCCTTGGTAGTTTATTGCATTGATTGTATTGTACACATGGCAACAAAAAAGGGATCAAGCTTTTAAAGAACTGCTTTTCTCTGTGTATATATAAATCTAGTTCCATTGGGAAATCCCATCTTCTGTTGCCATAGCAATAGAAAGCACTGCAGAGGACTTTCATCACCCTATCAGGGAGAAGGAATTGATTTGTTTCTCCAAGGGCAAAAGCATGTCTTTCTGATGTCAGATAAGATCAGGAAGATTTCCCAATATGTTGTGTGGGGAGAAAATGAGAATTAATAGGGTCATGAAAAGAGGTAGCCTTATGAGGTTAAACAAAAAACTCTCAACAACACTAATCATTCTCAATTCCTGAAGGCAAAAAAATTATATTTGAGTACTTGTTCCAAGTGCAGCATTTTAAAAATGTTTATGATTTGGACTTTGCTTTTTAAAGCCTTATTTCATTTTTGCTCAGGCTGCTTTAGGGATTCTCTCAGTAATAACTTTATACGGTAGTAGCTTTTTTTTTTTCCAGTAGTCTCACCAGGAAAGCCTTGTCTCTCCTTTCTCTGAAAATAACCCTGAGATAATTTTCCAGTGTTGGAGGTATAAGTGCATCAAAGTGATGACTAGGCTGGACTGTCTGAGGGCAGAGGGGAAGGCTGCTGCTTTCTGGGCTGAAGAGGGAGTGGCCCAACCTCAGTGGATGCTCACCTGTGAGAAAGAAAAGGCAAAGGAAGACTTTTTTGAAAATAGTGGGTTGGTGGTAGTGGGACCTCAGATGGGGGTGGCTGTGCTTCAGTCCTTGCCCCCAGAGCTGCACTTGGCACTGGAGTACCACCACTGGGACTGGGATCTCATCTCACACCACAGAGAGGCCCTCTAGGTGGGCTTGGGCAGGACATATGGAAGTGAGAGCAATGTCAACAGACCACCAGGGTCCACTGCCATTGTCCCTGAACTGTGTAAGCCCATGGGTACCTGTATAATCCGTGGTTGAGCAGTGGTCCCTCAAATTGGACTTCTCAACAACCTTGATGAGTGGTACATCTAATGAGAATTAATGTGATTTAGAAAAATAAAGACACACAATATCTCTTGCATGCTGAGTGTTGCCACACGGGTATTGGTATGGAACCATATTCTAGTAATACCTTAATACCACATAAAAGAATGGCTAAGGACATAGTAGTTTGGCTGCCTGAGATCAAAGCATGCAGCAGCATGCTGGAGCCAGCAAGAACTGATTGTTAAATTTCAAAAATTTTGAATATCAGTTGTTAAACACAGCCACTGTTTACAATTAAATTATATAAACTTGCAACTAAATAAATTATATTAAAAACAAAGGTAACCTACCTAAGGAGGTAAAAGACCTGCACTCAGAAAACTATAAGACATTGATGAAAGAAATCAAAGATGACACAAACAGATGGCGAGATATACCATGTTCTTGGATTGGACGAATCTATACTGTGAAAATGACTATACTACCCAAAGCAATCTACATATTCAATGCAATCCCTATCAAATTACCAGTGGCATTTTTTACAGAACTGGAACAAAAAAATCTTAAAATCTGCATGGAAACACAAAAGACCCCGAATAGCCAAAGCAATCTTGAGGGGAAAAAAATGGAGCTGGAGGAATCACACTCCCTGACTTCAGACTATACTACAAAGCTACAGTAATCAAGACAATATGGTACTAGCACAAAAACTGAAATACAGATCAATGGAACAGGATAGAAAGCCCAGAGAAAAACCCATGCATATATGGTCAAATAACCTATGAAAAAGGAGGCAAGGATATACAACGGAGAACAGACAGTCTCTTCAGTAAGTGGTGCTGGGAAAACTGGACAGCTACATGTAAAAGAATGAAATTAGAACACTCCCTAACACCATACACAAAAATAAACTCAGAATGGATTCGAGACCTAAATGTAAGACCGGACACTATAAAACTCTTGGAGGAAAACATAGGAAGAACACTTTCTGACATAAATCACAGCAACATCTTTTTTGACCCACCTCCTAGAGTAATGGAAATAAAAACAAAAATAAACAAATGGTCCCTAATGAAACTTAAAAGCTTTTCACAGCAGAGGGAACTACAAACAAGACGAAAAGACAACCCTCAGAATGTGAGAAAATATTTGCAAACAAATCAATGGACAAAGGGTTTATCTCCAAAATATATAAACAGCTCATGCAGCTCAGTATTAAAAAAACAAACAACCCAATCCAAAAATGGGCAGAAAACCTAAATAGACATTTCTCCAAAGAAGACATACAGATGGCCACGAAGCACATGAAAAGCTGCTCAACATCATTTATTATTAGAGAAATGCAAATCAAAACTACAATGAGGTATCACCTCACACCAGTCAGAATGGGCATCACCAGAAAACCTACAAAAAACAAATGCTGGAGAGGGTGTGGAGAAAAGGGAACCCTCTTGCACTGTTGGTGGGAATGTAAATTGATACAGCCACTATGGAGAACAGTATGGAGGTTCCTGAAAAAACTAAAAATAGAACTACCATATGACCCAGCAATCTCACTATGGGGCATATACCCTGAGAAAACCATAATTCAAAAAGAGTCATGTACCAAAATGTTCACTGCAGCTCTATTTACAATAGCCCGGAGATGGAAACAACCTAAGTGTCCATCATCGGATGAATGGATAAATAAGATGTGGCACATATATACAATGGAATATTACTCAGCCATAAAAAGAAACGAAATTGAGCTATTTGTAATGAGGTGGATAGACCTAGAGTCTGTCATACAGAGTGAAGTATGTCAGAAAGAGAGAGACAAATACCATATGCTAACACATATATATGGAATTTAAGAAAAAAAAATGTCATGAAGGACCTAGGGGTAAAACAGGAATAAATACACAGACCTACTAGAGAATGGACTTGAGGATATGGGGAGGGGCAAGGGTAAGCTGTGACAAAGCGAGAGAGAGGCATGGACATATATACACTACCAAACGTAAGGTAGATAGCTAGTGGGAAGCAGCCACATAGCACAGGGATATCAGTTCGGTGCTTTATGACCGCCTGGAGGGGTGGGATCAGGAGGGTGGGAGGGAGGGAGGCGCAAGAGGGAAGACATATGGGAACATATGTATATACATAACTGATTCATTTTGTTGTGAAGCAGAAACTAACACACCATTGTAAAGCAATTATACTCCAATAAAGATGTTAAAAAAAAAAAAAACTACAATGAGGTATCACCTCCCACCAGTTAGAATGGGCATCATCAGAAAATCTACAAACAACAAATGCTGGAGAGGGTGTGGAGGAAAGGGAACCCTCTTGCACTGTTGGTGGGAATGTAAAGTGATACAGCCACTATGGAGAACAGTATGGAGGTTCCTTAAAAAACTAAAAATAGAATTGCCATATGACACAGCAATCCCACTACCAGGCATATACCCTGAGAAAACCATAATTCAAAAAGACACATGCACCCTAATGTTCACTGCAGCACTATTTACAATAGCAAGGTCATGGACGCAACCTAAATGCCCATCGACAGATGAATGGATAAAGATGTGGTACTTATATACAGTGGAATATTACTCAGCCATAAAATGGAACGAAACTGGCACATCTGTAGAGACGTGGATGGGTCTAGAGACTGTCATACAGACTGAAGTAAGTCAGAAAGAGAAAAACAAATATCGTGTATTAACGCATATATGTGGAACCTAGAAAAAATGGTACAGATGAACCGGTTTGCAGGGCAGAAATTGAGACACAGATCTAGAGAACAAACGTATGGACACCGGGGGGAAAGTGGCGGGGGGTGGTGGTTGTGGTGTGATGAATTGGGAGATTGGGATTGACATTTATACACTAATATGTATAAAATAGATAACTAATAAGAAAAAAAAGATAAGGTGATAGAAGGTAAAGCCTGGAGCTTTTGTAGTAGTAGAAGGAGTTGTTGCCCTATCCTCTGTGCCTAAACAAAACACTAATGAAAGACAGCAAAAACAAACACAATTTTGGCTTATGTTATAAAATAATGACTCAATCTTTAATGGTGTAGGAGCTGATCATAGAGTCTTCGTATCCACACTCCCTTCCTTATGTTTGTCAACTGCATCATATAATAGTTTCTATATAAGAGAAATTTCTAGGAAGGAAGAACTCCAATGACACACTAGTTGACAGATCTTATAATGGCCAAACACTAAACTTACAATTTTAATTCTTTGGGGTTGAGATCATTCAATGCTAAAGATCAACATTCATTAAATAAAGAACCTAAATCAGTGCCTGACATATATTAAATGGCAATAAATATTAACTATTACAATTACTATGATAAAAAAGAAAAAAAATAAAACAAAAAATAAAAACAAAGGTAATACATACTAAAACTCATCACTTCCTAATTATTTTACTAATTTTACTATTATATATAGTCTTAAGGATATTGATCGCCAGCCTATCTGTACGGTAGAAATACTATATAGAATGATGTACCTCTGCACATCTCTTTCCAACTGTTTTCAATGATGTCATATTAGTGGTTTGAAATCAGCTGCTCTGGGAGTTTTTACATCATGGAAATCAACAAATGCTGCAAATCAGCACTTGATTTGTTGTTTTATCAGTTGTCTAGACTTAAAATATAGAAGGATAAAATGTGAACAATGCAGAATAAACTTAAAAGTGTGTTATGTTTATAGCTGTTACATTATGAATAACACAAAAAATTGAGAAAATATTCTTCCAATATTCAAAAAGTATTATCCAGTTAGCAAGTAAGTCACTCACATCATTGGCTAATGATTAAAGTTCTGACATAACTCTTTGTTGCATCACTTTTCTCTTATCAATATAAGCAAAAATATCAACTAACATTCATGTCAGAACTATACTCATTTGTCAGTGATGTGAGGGACTTCATTTCTGAACTAGATAGTAATCAAGCATTTATTCCTCGTCTGATTTTGTCAAATCATGGTTGAACTGCAACCATAGGTTGGCCACAGATACAAGAGTTCAGCAGAAAAGCAAGGAAAGAATTTTATGACAATTAATTGGCTATATGGGATTTACAATAAAGAGTATTATATATTTCATTATTATTTGTAAATTGTGTGCAACACATTTATATCAGCAAAATTTACAAAGAACGTATGAATGTATATACATACATACATTTTCTCTTGGAGAGGTTGTTCTTAAACAATTATCAGTACATCACTGAAGCATATCTCCTCTACTTACTGGCATGTAAGTTTCTCACAAATCACCTTCAGCAAATTACTCAATCTCTCTGTGCCTCAGTTTCTCATCCATAAAATACGAATAATAACAGTACCTACCTGAAAGAAGGTAGGTACTATTGTGAGGATTTAATAAATTCTAAAACAGTAATTAAAACAAGAGTGCTTAAAACATAGTGAGCAGTATATATGTGTCATTAGTATTAACTAACTGCCATGTGATAGAATCTGCTCAAACAATCACATGTGAAAACCCTGAGGATTGGCATTCTAAGACAGAGAAACTCATGTACATAGAGAGCTACTGTGAACTAATCTCCAAAGTTTAAAAATAAGACTACCCTCTAAGAATTAAACTGGTAAAAACCACATGAAATGGACAAGATTGGTTATCTAAAGAAGTCATCGAAGGAGAAAATATCCTAGGCAAGAAGTTTGAAAATTGTATCCAATCATGATTGACAGTGAGAGAATCTGGACTCGAACACTGAAATCAATAAATATGAGTAGAATGTGAATAGAAGGGGAAGTTCTGTGTAAAGCCTTTGTAAAAAGGAGTCACAGTTAAGAAAGTAGAGTGTTGGCATAAGGATAGACATATAGATCGATGGAACACTATTGAGTCCATCAATAGACTCACACTTATATGGTCAATTGATTTCCAATGAAAGTGTTAAGGTAACTCAAAGGGGAAGGATAGTTTTTTCAATGAATAATGGAACAACTGGATATCCATATGGAAAAAAATAAACCTCAACACTTCTCATCATTCACAAAAATTACCTCAAATGACCAGAGATCTAAATGTAAGAACTAAAACCATACAACTGATAGAAAAACACTTGAGAAAACCTTTGTGACCTTTGAAAGACAATGATCTTTTTAGAGAAGAAACAGAAAGCATTAGCCATAAAAGAAAACAACTGATAAATTGGGACTTCAAAATTAAAACTTTTGCTCTTTGAAAGACACCATTAGGAAAATGAAAAGGGAAGTCATAGACTGGTAAAGAAAATTCTCAAAGGACTTGTACCCAGAACATACAAAGAATGCTTACAATTCAATAGTAAGAAGACAACCCAACTTAAAATATGGCCCAAAGACTTGAACACTGTCAAAGACAACTAAGTTGAAAAGGCTGACAATATCAAGAGTTGCTGAGGATGTAGAGCAACTGGAACATACACACATTGTTGATGGGGATGTAAAATGATCAATCACTTTGGAAAGTAGTTTGACAGTTTCTTATAAAGTTAAACATACAGTTACCATATGACCTAGCAATTTCATTCCTAGATAATTACCCAAGAGAAATAAAATTATGTCTCTAAACAAAGACATACACAAATGTTCATAGCTGCTTTATTTATAATAGTCAAAAACTGGGAATAACTCAAATATTCACCAACAGGTGAATGGATAAACAAATTATTGTATATTTATACAATGGAATCGTTTTCAGCAATAAAAAGGAACGAACTAAGTACTGATACACACAACAACGCAGATGAATCTCAAAAACATTGTACCGAGTGAAAGAATCCTGGAGCATTCAGTGGAATACTCATGTCACTAAGATCTTCATCATACAAAGTTAGGAGCCCAGAGACACTGTCTATAGTTGACCCCAAAAATAAAGATATAAAAATGTAAAAGCTACAAAGGTAAGTGTTAAGGGAATTAAAAATATGAAATAACCCTTTGAAGAGGATAAGAGAAGGGATGTAAGAATGGCATGTGTAAGCTACATTCTCATGTGTCTTGAAAGGAAGCTGACCATGTCTAAAACAGATAAATCAAAAAATAGCAATTAATCAAATTTTTTTGAGATGTAGGTACATAATCACCAGAAAAAAGTCATAAGAATTAAAAGTGTTCCTTTGGAAAGTGGATTGGGGATGGGAAAGGGTGGGGCAGGGGCAGTTTTTCATTATAAAGCCTTCTGTAATTTTTGATTTGTGGGTCAATATTGCTTTGATACAAATAAGAAAATTAAAAGAGATAAAAATAAAATAAAAAGTTACAGAGAAATAAAAGTTGATTAACTGGTGCAAAAAAGACCATATCCTGTGGTTGAGAAGTTTTCCACAGGCAGGAAGTAGGAAGGGATGTCTGATGACTATATCAGATTTATCAACCACCAGATGTTCTCATCAAGTATAATTGTTACCGATAAAATGAATTTAACCAGCATGGTTAGTCTTACAATTCATTCTTTGAAAAACAAGAAATAATACCTTAAGACTGTAACACAACAATTTGGTAATGAGAAGTTTCACTAATGAAGGCAGTCTATGTGAAACTCAGCTTTCTGGAGCTATTCATCTCTTTTTTCTTCTTCAAGTAAGGAGCATGACTCAAGCATTGAGGATTATATTTGGCAGAAGTCCTGTTAATTTAGGATAATTAAATATGCCAGTCATGTGTTTCAGTAAGGTCTGATTAAATACTTCAGAGAAGTCATTAGTGAATCCATCTGGTCTAGTGGCTTTGCCAGATGGCAAAATGTTACTACCTCCGTTTTGTTCTTGGAATATTCTATCAATACCTCTATTGTATCATACATAGCATGCAGTTATTTTCAGGGTAAGTCCTAATTTGCTACTTTACATTATCAAAGAATCTGGAAGGTGGAAGGCAAGCCTGACAACTGTGTTACACCATGCCAACTGAGCCACAAGATTTCAAGGCTGTGTTAAATGGCCTGTTGTTCTACTGTTAAATTCAAATGATTTCATCATTTCTGTTTCCTCAAAAGGCTCTCATCAAACATTTCAGATGGTGCTCCATTTGTGACTAGAGAGTCAGAACCACAGTGAGAAGTAACCAGTTATATTTCACACCCATGAGATTATAATACTCCAAGATGAGGAGAACCCTGGAAGTACTTCCCCCATGGGGACAGTCATCTAGATGGAAAAGTGACCAGTTTTGATTCTTTAAAATTACAGAGTTGTACAGCTTTGTGAGAACACCTTAAAATGACAATCTTAAGTTGTTTTGGTTCTTTGACCATGCCGAAGTAACCTTTGACTTAGCAATTCCCTAACCAGCTGGGTCAAAATGCAAGGTATTCTCCAAAGCACTGACAATGGCAACTTTAATACAGTCACTTCACCGGTTGGTGTCTAAGGTAAACACTTAAGCCCAGGTGTAAAGTAACTAGGGGCTTGGAGCTGCTGGAGGAGGGTCTGAAGGTGGCTTGATGAAGATATGAAGCAAAGATAAAGCCTAGAAAAGAGCCCAACATTTTATTGCCACTCAACCTCCAACCCCTCAAGTATATTCTAAGGCTAAGCATTAGGTTGAGCTGAAGCCCCACTCTTTCCTAATAAAGGCCAGAGTTGCATATCTAATTGATTGAGTTGGCTGTGATCAGATGGAATTTATATTCGGGGAACTGTTGCTTCCAAGGCTATCCCCTGAGTATCTGGGAACTAGGAGTACCACACTACAGCAACTCTTGCATTGAAGGCTCTTGGTTACCAGTATGACCTCTTCCCTTTGTTTTTATCTTATTCCTCTTCCTTCCCCTCTTTCCTTCCCTTTAAAGTTTTACTCTGTCTTTACATTGGGTATTATATTTTATCCAGCATTTCTATGTGTTTGGATAGGAATGGGGAGGGTGGGAAGGTATGTGTCTCTGTCACCTCTGTACCACATGTTGCCAGAACTGGAAGTCCATGCTTGACACTTCACCATCGCCCTCAATTTTCAACAGCTGAATTTTATCATTGTGGAACTACCACTGTGAACATGGCATAAATGACTAACTAATTCAAACCTTTTTAAGATTCCATGTGCTTAAGAGCATCTGTATTTCCACCGAGTACAGAGATTGTTGCAGACTGATGCCCCCGCCCCTGCTACTCTCTCATCACTGCAGACACCTTCAGTGAAATATGGGCAACAGGCTAGAGAGATCAAAATGGGGTTCAGGGTCATCCATCTTCAAACCACCTGTGCCCTATAGTAAAGTGAGAGTCTGTGAGAGGCCCAGGCAGAAGGGGCCAGGATGAGCAAACTGGCTTTTTCATGTGGGTCCACATTAGGGTGAGGAAGGGGTGATTTCCATAAGAAAGTGCTGAGCAAGTGCCTAGCACCTCTGCCCTTAGGAGATGAGATGCAGAAGGGTACTATCAAACCTCCTGGCTCTCAGGACAAGGACTAATGGCAGCATGGACTCTGCTGTGCCAGAAGAGAAGGGCGGAGCACCCAGTCACCCTCTGATGACTGGGCTTTCAAAAGACTGCTATCCACCAATAAGGGGTTACTATCCAAAATATATAAAGAACTCATGAAACTCAACAACAACAACAAAACAGACAACCGATTTAAAAGTGGGCAGAGGAGCTGACTGGATGTTTTTCCAAAGAAGACATACAGATAGCCAATAGGCACATGAAAAGATGTTCAACATCACTAATTATTGGGGAAAATGCAAGTCAAAAACCACAATCAGATATCGTCTCATGCCTGTTAGAATGACTATTATCAAAAAGGCAAGAAATAAGAAGTGTTGGCAAGGGTGTGGAGAAAAGAGAACGTTATATGCTGTCAGTGGGAATATGAATTGGTGCAGCTGCTATGGAAAACAGTATGGAGATTCCTCAAAAAATTAAGAACAGAGCTACCATATGATCCAGCTATCCCACTCCTGGGTATTTATGCAAAGAAAATGAAAACACTAATTTGAAAAGATACATATACCCCTATGTTCATTATAGCATTATTTACAATAGCCAGGATATGGAAACAACCTAACTGCCCATCAAGAAATGAATGGATAAGGAAGATGTCACACACACACACACACACACACGCACACACACATGCACAATGGAATACTACTCAGTCATAAAAAAGATGGAAGCTTGCCATTTGCAACAGTATGGATGGACCTTGAGGGTATTGTGCTAAGTGAAATAATTCAGACAGAGAAAGACGCTGTATACTTTCACTCACATGTGGAATATAAAACAACAACAACAAAGAAAAACACAAAAAAACACAAATACATGAACAAACCAAACAGAAACAAACAGGTAGTTACAGAGAATAGAGTAGTGATCACTGGAAGGGAAGTGTTGGGTGCAGGGAGGGTGAAATGCGTAAATGGGATCAACTGTATGGAAATGGATAGAAACTAAATTTTTGGTGGTGAATGCACTGTAGGGTATACAGAAGTAGCAATATGTTGTACAGATGAAACTTACATAATATTATAAACCAATGTTACCCTAATAATAAACAAAAAGACATATCCAATCTCTGAAATGTCTCTTGAGCTGTTACTTCCTTTGTTATTTTTCTGACTGATCTATCAACTACAAAAAGGAGTGCCAATACCTCTCACTGATTGCAGATGGGTCAATTTCTCCAAGTAGTTCTGCTTTACATTTTTAGGCTATGTTATTAGGTACATACAAGCTTAGAACTTTTTATCTTTGTAGTAAGTAAATTTATCATGTAGTTACTCTAATATTTGATCTTGCTTTAAATTCTATTTTATCAGATATTAACTGAGCTGTATCAGCTTCCTTTCAGCTAGAATTTGTCTGGTATACTTTTCCTATCTTTTTACTTTCCATTTTTCCATGTTCTTAACCTTTAAGGGTGTCTCTTGCAAAAGCATATAGCTGGATTTTACGAGTTCAGTCTATTTGTATTTAGTGTAATCACTGAAATATTTGGGTTTGTTTCTACCACTTATTTTATGCATTATTCATCCTGTTTTTCTTTTCTAGTTTTTCTTCCCTTTTTTTGAATTTAGTTTTCTTATTCTATTTTTCCACTGTACTAGTTTAAAAGTTGTTGGTTCTTTTTCTATTCCTTTTGTGATTATTCTAGAAGGGTTAATATGCCTTCTTACAAAAATCTAAAGTTGAGAATTATCTGTACCTTCCTCCTTAACCATATAAGAACCTGAGAACACTTTAACTCCCATCTTGCCTAGCTCACATTCTAATTCTACCATTATTTGTTGTTGTTTTTTTTAACATACAAGTTACACATTATTGTTATTGTTTCATGCAATTGATGTTTATTTAGTTATCTACACATTTATCAATTACTTTGCTCACATTTCTCTTGCCTCTCAGACAGTTCATCTAGGATCATTTTCCTTCTACCTGAAGTATATCTTTAACATTAATTTAGTGGAGGTCTGAAAAAGTTCATGTTTAACTGAGACACTGTTTTGTCCCTGTTCTTGAAATACAATCTCACCAGATACATAATCCTTATATGCCCTCTCATTCTATCCTCCATATTTTTAAACCTCTCTGTCCTAGACAATTTATTTAGATATATCTTCCAATTCACTAAGTCCTTCTTCAATTGTGTTTAACCTGCTATTTATTCTGAAGTTCTATTGGTTCTTACTCAAATCTTAGTTGTTTTAAAGAGTGTCTTGTTCCTAATTTATATTTTAATTCCTTCTTTTATTTTTTTTAAACATATAAATCATACTCATTTCCAATATCTAAAGTTCTTTGTGGACCTGATTCTGTTGCCTGCTTTTCTCCTGTCTGCTCTTATGGTGTCTTATTTTCTTATAGGTAGCGTGATTATTTAAAATGAAAGCTAATGCTTCTTGGAATTTTATCTGTGGGAATTCTGTGAGACTCAGGGTAAAAGTGCATTATTCCTCCAGCAGATCTGCATTTGCTTCTCTGGGCACCTGGGGACACCATTGTCCTAGGATCATGTGTGAGGTTTTGTTAGACCACACAGGAAGTGTGAATTTGTGTTTCAAGTCTATGACAGCCAACTTGTGATCATGAATTTTCAAGAGGAAAATTTTATTTTCCCTTCCCTTGTGCAAGGGAGATTTTTTGTTTTGTTTGTTGGCTAATACACTATTATAATTTGGGTCCAAGTCTTCATGGTTCTAACTATACCAGCATCTACCATTGGATGCCCTGTTTTGTCTCCTGTACCCTACATCCCACAAGGCCCTCCAAATGGAAGGCACATGAACTCTTCCAAATGGAAGAGTTCAGCACATGCCCCAGAGGTAAGACCATCTTGAGCATTGACTTATCTTTCTGGGTTTCAATCTTCAATTCATTTTCAGCCTCTTTGTATTCCTTGATTTATCATCTCAGAAATAAATTTTGAACTGCATTTTAATATTTTATCTAACATTTTAAATTGATCTCAACGGGAGGACTGTTCAGGTTATCTGATGGTGCATGCTACTAAAAATATGAAGTTTGTCTGTCCCTTCCTTTGCAATCCCACTACTACTGCTGTGGTTTAGGCTCCTTCCTACTGTTTAGAAATCCATTTAGATCCATAAATCTTTTACTCCACTTATCACAATCTACCTAGAATTATAATTAGGCCTGTTTTAAAACATGTATCTCTCATGTTGTGAGCTCTACAGGGACAAACAGTACAATTTATTATTATTTCACAATGCCACCATCCACACAAGCACACACACTTACATACTCACACTTACACATGCACACTCACCCACTCACACATACTCATCCACTCACCCTCATACACACAGACTTACATGTTCTTATCCACACACACTGCATAAAACTGCACCGTGCATAGGAAATGCTCGATATAGCCTAGTTGAATCAAATTTCATTTTCACATCTTTAACTTCTAATACCTAACTTAAGTCTAGATCGCTGGTTTTGTGAACTCTGTGATTTCTGGATTTGGCCATCATCTGGGATTTTGTTCCGAGTACATATTATAATTTCATTGATTTCTGCTTCTTATCTGTGACCCTGCTTGGAGAGAGTGTGTGCAATGGATAAGACAGACCTGCATTTGGTTTGAATCTCTACCATTTACTGACTGTGGGAAGGTCAAAAGTTAAATTATGTCTCTGGGTCTCAATTTTCTCATCTGCCAAATGGGGTAAACGTAAACACTTAGTACAGGATCTGGGACTCAATGAGTACTCAATACATAGTAGCTATAAGTGACAAGTCCTTTTAGCATGACAACTAAAATTATTTATTATCAAGTGAACGAAATTAAAACTTAAACATACTAGATAAGTTACTTATTTTGATTTTCAGACGTGGAAAATAAAAACTGAAATGAATATCTTTTTCTCACTTTTTCTCTTACTGGGATCATTAGTTCCAATTCAGTGATTATCAGTATTTTAAAAGAATGTTAGCTACAAGACGGCGGGGATTTTAGTCTGTCTTTTTTCATTAATGACATTGGAATAGCAGAGTGCCTAGTATCTAATGGATGCTTTATGAATATTTGTTGTATGAGTAAATAAGTAAACATACATAGTTCCAGATACCTGAATAAAAGATGGATGAAAAAACACATTAAATGATATAGGCACCTTTCATGCATATAATTCCTGACAAGAAAGATCATGAAAAATGTCATTTGTACTCAATATTAACAGTTCCTCAAAAATATTTATTTAAAATTATCCAGTAGCTCAAAATCCAATTTTTAAAAGTGCCATTCTGAGAATGATGGCATAACATTGTAATTCATAGGGACTTACACTTTTCTAACTAAATTAGGTTACAAAATAAAAAACAACCATGTTTGTGACACTGGTTTTGAAAACTAGCATATTAGATTCCTTACGTTTGCATAGCAAAAAATGTTAAATAGCATTGAAGAAAGGGTCTTTGAAAGCCAAGAACACTGCAAACAAGCTTCATTCAAGGTCACTGATTTTCCTTTGTACTTTAGTTCAGCACGAATGGTTTCATGGGGAAAAGGAGCTTTATCTATACTCTATTATTCCACAAAAAAGGACAATCATGTCCTCCTCAGCACAGGGGCATGGAGTTAGGTCCCCTTCAATTCCCACATCACACTGGGGAGTCCAGCATGAAAAACAAGTGTCCTTCCAGTGATGGGAATTCATGTAAGCAGCACTTCAATGCCCAGGATGGCCTAGCCTGCTTGCATTACTTCATATTCCCAGACACTGGTTCATCCATCTACCCATCCAAATATTTGATATGCCAGGAGTTGGAGTGAGAGTGCAAGGAACACAGGCTGTGATGAGGACCAGCTGACCCATGAGAGACTTTACTATCTTGGAGGGTAGAATTACATCCTTGAGTTATCCTCTAAGTCAATTCATGCTAGTTTTAAGAAAAATAATGAAAGCACCCATGTGGTGGGGGTTTCTAAAGACTGTGATTATGTTAGAACATTTTTGATGATGAAAAATGTCCATATTTTTTAAACTGGTACTCCAAAAAACTTTGGTCAAACTGTATTCCTTAACTCAAGCTTCATTTTGATAGAATAGTGGATGATAGCTTTAACACATAAATCCTGAGCTATCTAGGAAGCTACCTGATCCTTCTTCAAATATGCAAAGAATAAAGTGGAGAGTAGTTAAGTGGTGTGCCCAGAATCTCTCAGTTAGTGGCAGAGCTCTAGATCAGCTTTACCCCTAGCCTGTAGTTCAGCTCTGTTGATAGCCTTTGAAAAGGCTGGATTTTCGGGGCTTCCCTGGTAGTGCAGTGGTTAAGAATCTGCCTGCCAATATAGGGGACACAGGTTCGATCCCTGGTCCGGGAGGATCCCACGTGCCGTGTAGCAACTAAGCCCATGAGCCACAACTACTGAGCCTGCACTCTAGAGCCTGCGAGCGACAACTACTGAGCCTGCATGCCACAGCTACTGAAGCCCGCATGCCTAGAGCCTGTGCTCCGCAGCAAGAGAAGCCACCGCAATGAGAAGCCCCGTGCACCGCAACGAAGAGCAGCGCCCCCTCGCCGCAACTAGAGAAAGCCCACACGCAGCAATGAAGACTCAATGCAGCCAAAAATAAATTAAAAAAAAAAAAAGTCTGGATTTTCAATGAGCAACATGTTCTCTGGAGAAATGTACCACATAAATAACCAGATTGTGAGCAAGGGATCTGAGCCAGTAACTGTAACAACCATTGTTATTGCTAATCCTCAGCATAACCTTGGGAGATTGTTATTACTACTCTCACTTTATAGATGGGGAAACTGAGGCTCAGAATATGAGGGGACTTGTCTAAGCTCAGTCCATAGATGCAAGCTATCCAAACATAACTAATATGAATGTGCAAAGAATAAAGAGATGTCTTGCTCAGACCCTTTGGGCTAATATCAGCCAGAACTTTAATCTCAAAAGAAAAAAAAACAATTAAGTCCCTAATGTGTGCCAGTTGGTTTGCTAGGCATTTTCTCATTCACTGTCTTATTAAATAATTTCTGTTCAGGATCAGACAGCTCCATTTAGTAAGGAGTTGACTGAAGATTCAAACTGAGGTTTGCCTGATTCTGAAAATGTAAGAGCTAATTAATTTTACCTTTTAACATCAGCTTCTTTTACATTATACTCTTCCTGAAAAGGATCAGATAATAAATATTTTAGTCTTTGAAGGCCACAGTGTCTCTGTTGCAACTACCTGACTCTGCCATGGTAGTGTGAAGGCAGCCACGGACGATCCATAAATGAATGAACACATCTGTGTTCCAGTAAATATTTATGGACACTGCAATTTGAATATCATATAATTTTCATGTGTCACGAAATACTATTCTTCTTTGAATTTTTTTCATTTAAAATGAAAATTATGTTTTAAAATGAACTTTAAAATGTAAAGCCATTCTTAGCTCATGGGCCATACAAAAACAGAGTCCACCAGATTTGTCCTGTGGGCTGTTGTTTCCCAACTTCTGAGATACCATCCTTCTTTTAGTATCTACTGGATGCCAACAGCCAATTAAGAAGCCAATTAAAAAATCTAGTTTGTCAAAAGGTAATTTTACTTCTCAGCAGGAAAATCCACGATTTTGACATTGAGCACATGGCTTACAAGAGAAAATAACTTTCTTTTCTCTTATATTTCAAACATATAAGTACAAATACATGCTCACACACACATGTGAAGGAAAATAAAATGAACACTGGTGGGCTCACCACTCACTTTAAGAAACACATTACCAAACAATGATGCTCCTACATTCCCCTCCCCAGGCACATCCTCCTCTCTCCCCATGAAAATGCCACTATCCTGAATTTTGTCTTCATCATTTCCTAGTGTTTTTAATATATAGTTTTACTCTGCATGTATGCAGGTTTTTGTTTGGACTTTATTTAAATAGTATATGTATTCTGGAACTTGCTTTCTTTCACTCAACGTCATGTTGGAGATTTTATCCACATTCGGTGTAGCTGTACGAAAGGAAGGAAGGAAGGAAGGAAGGAAGGAAGGAAGGAAGGAAGGGAGGAAGGGAGGGAGGGAGGGAGGGAGGGAGAGAAGAAGGGAAGGAAGGAAGGGAGGGAGGGAGGGAAAAAGTAAGCAAGCAGCAATGTGTCTATTCACAAGAGAATGGATAATGACAGCATGGTATATGAAATACTACTCAGGAGTAAATTTAAATGATATAAAGATAGATTTCTAACTAAAGAGTCTATTAGTTAGATTTCTAATAAAGAGTCTATTAGGGGGCTTCCCTGGTGGCACAGTGGTTGAGAGTCCGCCTGCCGATGCAGGGGTCACGGGTTCGTGCCCCGGTCCGGGAAGATCCCACATGCCACGGAGCGGCTGGGCCCGTGAGCCATGGCCACTGAGCCTGCGCGTCTGGAGCTGTGCTCCACAATGGGAGAGGCCACAACAGTGAGAGGCCCACGTACCGGGGGGGGAAAAAAAAGAGTCTTTTAGTCTATTTCTAATAAAGAATACATTTTAAAATAAATGCCAAAATCTTTTTAATAAAAACATGTCTCCTGGGGAGTAACAATCACAAATATGATCTGTATATCTGTATACATAGGGTTCACTGATAGAGAAGCTGCAGGTGAATTCCTTTGGAGAGTGTAATGCTGGGGGCAGCAGTTGGGGGGAGGGCACAGATTTTCATTCCCTGAAAGTATCTCCTCTTCTGGGAAAAGGGACTTACAGAGCTGGGCCATGGAGGCCCAAATCCAGCTGCTCAGAAGGTACATTAGTGAATCATAGACATGACAAATTGAGAAAGTCAAGTGATATAAACCATTAGTCTTCTTTTCAAGCCAGTAAAATGAATAGCTCTATTAGTGCTATTAAAATTGTACATTTATCTCATTAGAATGACTCAGGTCCTTTGCCTTTCTCCATAAAAAAATTTAACTCTCTAACTTAATGTTAAAACAGATATCTCACTAATAAATCTAGAAAAGAATATCAGTACAACAATACTGCATTAATTCATACTAATGACTTTAAAATTCACTGCAAATCACTGGTTGACTTAGAAATGAAGAAAAAGTGTTTAGAAAGAAAAAGAAAAAAAATGTGGCATGTGCATCTTATAACTTCATGAAAAATATGTTGGGATAAACCTAAGCTTCAAGTGTCTTTCTAGAACTTGTTTGCCAATGTTAAAAGCACAAAGTCAATGTTCCCTAGTGACACTGCCAGTGAGGTGGCTAAGTTAATCCATCTCAATGCCTGGACCGTGTAGCTCTTCTTTTCTTCCTGAAATTTGTCTCCTTATAAGGGTCAGGTAGTAAATATTTTTTAAATGTTTGTGAGTTTAAATAATATTTAATAAATTAAAATTTTTAAATTAAAAATCTAAGGGTCTGAAATGGGATATTTACTCCAACATGTACTATGTAGTCTTTCTAAAATAGTATTCATTCCCAGCTCTTCCCAAATTCATATCCTTCTCCAGTGTTCCAGGAAGATTCAAGTAAAACTACTTTGAGCACCCACTAGGTGCAGGGAGGTTAGAAGTGAGTGTGGGTATAAAGTGAGTTAGATGCAGAGCCTGCCTTTAAGGGATTTATAATCCAGTGAGGAAGACATACATATAAACAACTGCATAAGATAGGCTAGGTTATGCTTCAGTCACCAAGAACCTCATAGTCTCAGTGGCTTGTTCCCTCCTTGTGCTACATGACCACGTGGGTCAGCAGAGGGACTCTCTCAGGGACCCAGGCTGGTACAATGGTCACTATCCTGAATACACCAAGGGGGAAAACACATGGTGAACACTGGCATTTAAAGCTTAAGCAACACATGTTACTTCTACTCATATTTCATTGGCTAATGCAAGCCACATGGCCACACCTAACTCTAAGTGGGCAAAGAGGTGCAATCCCACCCTGTCCCAAGAAGGAGAGAGTACTGGAATATCTGTGAACAGCATCAATGACAACACAAGGACCAATTACTGTATAATAAGAGGAAAAATAATCAAGGTACTGAATGGTGCTAGAGAAAAGAAGGATTATTAAATCTGACTGGGACACAGAGGTCTTCAAGAAGGCCAGTGGCACTTAAGGGGAACTTGAAGGATTGTATTTGGTGAAGGCTGTGGGGTGGGAAGACAATCTAGGCTGAGGAACAAGGTAAGCAAAGGTGCTGGGCATGCACCTGCAGGGGGTGTCCAGAGTGTCCAGGAAATGGGAAGCAGTAAGTATGTAGAAAGTTCAGATAGATGTAGACAGAGGGGAAGGTGAATGGTCCAGACCGTGCTGAGCAGAAATACTCTAACAACAAATTTCAATTTAGAAAGCAGGAGCCCACACACACAAAAAATGTTTTGTGCATTAGTAACAACATTTAAGCAGCTTGGTAATTTTTTGAGTCATGTTATCTACATTTAACCCTCACACAAACCCTGACAAGATACAGTGTTGACACCCCTACTATAAATATGAGGCAACTGAGGCCTATGTCACAGCATAGAGAAGGAGGGGGCTTGAATTCAAATCTCATGCCAAATCACACTAACCACATTACCAAGGTTTTTCATTCATTCATTCACTCACTCATTCATTCAACAAATATTTACTGACTGACTCTGTGGTAGGTGCTGGGGATATACTCATGAGTAAAATAGTCTGTAATTCCACATAGCTGAGAGTATCCTTAAGGAGACAGACAAGCAAACAAATAAAATGAGTTTTGGGGTCCATGTAGCAAAGAGTAAGCACAGGAGAATGGAGAAGCAAGAGAGTGGAGACTGGGACCTTTCAGAAATCTATTGAGAAATGGGGAGTTGCTCTTCCAAAGGTACAGAGTTTCAGTTATATGAATATACACATAAATCAGATGAATAAGTTCTAGAGATGTGCTGTACAACATCGTGCCTATAGTTAACAATACTGTAATGTACACTTAAAACTTTAAGAGGGTAAATCTCATGTTAAATACCACGATTTTTAAAAAGAAAAGAAAAAATAAAGAAAGCTATTAGGAAGTCCCTGAACCGGGCAGTGTTAGAAGGGATGAAAAAGAGAGGATGGGTAGGGAGGTAAAGCAAGGAGATGGGACCATCAGGAGGGGTGGATAGGGCAGGGGAATTGCTCCCAGGGCAGGACTGGGAAGGAGCCCAGGAAGGGGGAAGCCCATAGGGAGAAGATGAACTGCAGGCAGGGACCGTGCCTCTTGTGTTCCATGCCTGACACACAGTGGGGTCTGACGATACCTGCTCAAGTAACGAATATACTTCCATTTTGGATATGCTGAGTTTTAGGCAGCTTCAGAAGGTCTAGCAAGGGTTTTGAAATTTCATTCTGGTGCTCTGGAGAGGGGTGAAGGCTGAAGACATGGAACTGAAGTTACATAATGAAGGTCATGTCAACACCAAGGGACATGTCTTCAGTCTTATAAGCCTGGCCTTCCTGGTTTTAGCTTTCTCAGTGGTTTCGACATGCCTTGGTTTGCTTCTCTTCTTCACGGTCATCCTTAAAATGTCCTATTAAGTTATAGCAAATACTCTCCTTCTGATTGTAGGAGACTCTAGGGCACTGTTCTTTCAGCCTACACACGGCCACTGCACACTGAGGCATTCCAGCTCCGACGCATTCTTTCTCATTAAGCCAGGAAGATTATGATATG
The DNA here is from genome assembly GCF_005190385.1 of Monodon monoceros. NCBI lineage: Eukaryota > Metazoa > Chordata > Mammalia > Artiodactyla > Monodontidae > Monodon > Monodon monoceros. Next base: position 43,049,356 of record NW_021703775.1, read on the forward strand.
TTGTGAAATGACAATGGTATTTATTTTCCTCCAATAATAAACATACATGGATTAATCAATTCTTATCAATTAACTCAGGATTATTATTATTACCTCAAATGTGACAAGATTGTGTTTCCAGAAGTAGTGGATTTGATAAGATTAGTATGTTGTGTTAAACAACGCTTGGAAAGAGTACTTTATTAAATGTTAACAAAATCTATACAAAATAAATTTTTATGAAAAGGAATTTGTCATCCATTACAAATCCCCAAGAGAAATTTCTACCTCATATAATAAAGGAAACTAAAATTAAACAATATTTATTGAGCTCCTCTTTCGGGTACAGGCATCAGATGCCTATACATCTGAATAAATTCACAGATTAGGTTCTATTGTGCATGAAAAGATTAAACAGATTCAGCATAAATAATTTTAAATATCTGACATATTATTGAAATTTCACCATCAAAGAATATTATTAGATTTCAAATTTCTAAAGTTGTACAAATAGTTTGGAACACTTATTTCTTGGGATGTGGCAAAGCCAAGCCATTTACTTGAAGCGAAGAAGGCTTTGGGCAGAAAGGTGTGAAGCAGCCTGGGACTTCACTGGGAGAGCCAGGAGCTGTGCAGACATGGCTACAGGGGCTCACAGTGAAAGACAGACAAGCAGACATATGAGAGGAGACCCAGGTTCCCTGGGAGCTGTGGTTTGGCAGGTGGGGAGATGGATGAAGAACAGCCAGGCATGATGCTCCAGAACCATGGCAGGCAGGGAGGGCTGAGGAAGAATAATCTGTGTTCAGCAAGGCCCCAGGCACTTGGTGAGGTTCAGGAGCAAGGCCCTGGTATTAGGGAAGGAACTAATAAGGACATGATAAAGCCCCAGTTCTCCAGAGTCCCTGGGAGGCCTTAGGGGAATGTAAAAATGGAGTGCACAGTAGCAACTTCAATTCACAGGTATGGATGTGGGGAACAGTGCACAAGTCCATAGGTAGACGGTTCAAGGAGCCACGGAAGAGGCTAGAACTACCTCCATCAGAGTTGTCTCAGGAGCTAAGCCAGAACAGTCTTCAGATTGAGGATGCAATGGACTTAGATGTGGGTGACATGGGTACTGCAGAGCCAGGGGGAAAAGAAGGGTAGACAGGAGCTCACAGATGGATGGTTTCTAGATTATGGGTTGAAGCTAAAGTTAACTCAGATAGATGTAGACAGTTTTGAATTGAGTGCAAGATATTCTTTTAAACTTAAATCTAAATGTTAATGGCAAAGACTAATCATTTATTGCGCAGATTCATATAGAATTTTCATGACATATAAAGTCTAATAATGGGCCAAGTTTCTTATTCACTGCATTTCTCCAAAAGCTGCACTCTCTTTAATGATTACATCTGCAGAAAAAGAGAAGATGTAGGAGTCCTACATAATTATCAAACAGAAATTTTTTTCACTCACTCGGGTTTTATCTGAATTGCTAATTTAAATAGGAAAGAGTCAAATTTTTTTCTTATCTAAGCAGTGTCCAGGGAGTAGATAATATCCCTTAAAGTATGAATGGGCAAACCTATCAGAAAATCAAAACCTCTCAAAAATTATAAATTTTCAGAACTACCTAAATGTCAAATCATGGCGAGTAAAAAGAATTGAAAATATTGGAATATACTACCCTCAAAATGGCTTCTGCAAATTATTACAAAAATAAGAGGAAGGAAGAAACAAGGAGCAGAAATCAATGAAATAGAAAACTGAAAAATGATACAGAAAATTAACAGAGCCAAAAGTTGGTTCTCTGAAAAGATTAATAAAAATGATAAGCCACCAGATGGGAATTCCCTGGTGGTGCAGTGGTTAAGAATCCGCCTGCCAATGCAGGGGACACAGGTTCAATCCCTGGTCTGCGAAGATCCCACATGCCGCAGAGCAACCAAGCCCTTGCGCCACAACTACCGGGCCTGCGTGCATAGAGCCCGTGCTCCGCAACAAGAGAAACCATCACAATGAGAAGTCCGAGCACCTCAACGAAGAGTAGCCCCCACTTGCTACAACTAGAGAGAGCCCACACACAGCAAAGAAGACCCAACACAGTCAAAAAAAAGAAAAGAAAAAAGAAAAGCCACCAAAATACTGATTTAAGAGAGAGAGAGAGAGAACAGAAATTATTAAAAATTATCAGGAATGAAAGAAGGGATATCACTGCAAATTCATAATCAAAAACTTTCCCACAAAGAAAACTCTAAGCCTGGATGGTTTCATTGATGAACTGTAACCGACATTAACCAATTCAATGCAATTTCAATCAAAATTCCAACAGGCCCATTTTTAAATTGGGTGGTTTGTTTTTTTGATATTGAGCTCCGTGAGCTGTTTGTATATTTTGGAGATTAATTCTTTGTCTGTTGTTTCCTTTGCAAATATTTTCTCCCATTCTGAGGGTTGTCTTTTTGTCTTCAAACCTTTAAGTGGAAGTACAAAGGTTCTAGAACAGCCATAATGATCTTGAAAAAACAACAAATTTAGAGGACTCACACTATTGATTTCAAGATTTACTATAAAGGTACAGTAATTAAGAAAAGGTGGTATTGGCATAAGGATAGACAAATGTATCTATAAAACGGAAGTCCAGAGAAGTTGACTAACTTGCCCAAGATCGCAGAGCTGGTAAGTGGTAGAGATGGGATTTGTACTCCAGTCGTCAGGTTCTAGAGCTTGTGCTTCTAACCACAGACTTCTTCTCCACTACACAGTCTCACTACAAACCAACTGCTTCCCATAGAACCCTTCCTATCAACAGCAGCCTAAAAATTTTTGATGTTAATAATAATAATAGCCAACATTTGTTAAGCACCTACTACATATCAGTCATTGTGTTAAACAATTCACTTATATTTAACCGTCACAACGGTCAAAGAAGCACAGCTATTATTATCCTAATTTTACAGATGACAAAACTGAGGCTGAGAGAAGATAAGTGACTTGTCCAAGTCACACAGTGTATCAGTAAAAGGGTTGGGATTTGAATCCATACCTGCTTGATTCCAGAGCCAAGTGTAATAAGCTGTTTGGTAGCTGAACCAAACTGTAGGAAACCAAATAGCCACTAAAATGTAGAAAGTATTTACAGCTTACAAGTTCTTTTCACACATACACATGTAAATGAATTATTCACGGCAAGAATGTGTTTATAGTTGCCTTTATTTATATTCTTATTTTTGATACTTTTGATGCATTACTGTAAAAATCAATGTACATTTTGTTTTAAAGTGACAGATAGATCTTAAAGCATTAGCCCCCGTTAGCATGCATAAGCACTTATCAAAACAAGAATATTAAAACCCCTAAGGTGTTTATACAAAGGTCTGGTCACTCCTGAGTGAGGCAACAGCGTCTCACCTGAACTACTCCCAAGTTAAGTAACGCAGTTCCCATTTCATTTACATTAATTACTCTAAGTCAATGTCGTTCAAACTTCTAAAATGTGACCTTCAGTGAAATGCCAATGGGGACTATCTAAATTGATTTCACTGGCCACTGATTGGTCTCAACCAGAACTTTGAAAAACTCGTCCAAGTATAGTAAAGAATTTGGTCTTGTCCAAACAGAAGGTCAGAACTTTGCCCTCTGCTTCTGGGGTTAACCTCTGGATCCTTAGAATGTCATGCCTGGTAAGAATGGCTTTGTTTGCCAGGGAACACTGGGTGATGCAGTCTAATGATATGACTTAGGGTGGGGGGTGGCCACACCAGAGAGACCAACAATATGGCTTTAGGTCCCACGGTATCAGTCCATCTGGAGACTGAGATCAAACACATGGGCAACCAATCAATCATGGAGCTCCAGTAAAGACTCTGAACACTGAAGCCTGAGTGAGCCTCCCTGGTTGGCGACATTGTATGTATTCTCACGCATCAATAGCAGGAGAGTAACACGTCCTGACTCCACAGAGAAGTCAATGAAAGCTCTGCATTTGGAACTTTCCTGGATTCTGTCCTATGTGTCTCTTCCTTTGGCTGATCTTAATCTGTATCCTTTCCTGCTAATAAACCATAACTCTGAGTGTAACAGTTTTCAGTGAGTCCTGTGATTCTTTCCACTCTCAAACTGAGAATGGTTTTGGGAACCCCACACTTCAGTTGGTGCCAGAGGGAAGGGTGGTCTTGTGTGGAGGCTGTATCCTCCAACTGTACAGTTGGGCCTAAACCTCCATGCACTGCCCAAGACAATCATGTTTAATTAGATAATCAAATATGAACAGCACCAAAAATCCTCGAGACAGGCACTAAGAAACTTCAGAACACTGACCACCAGCCTGTAAAACAACTCCCAAGGAAATTCTAAGTCACTACATGATTTCCCGCTGCCCTCATGACCTACTTACATCCCAAAGGCCCCACCTCCTAATACCATCACCTTGGAGTTTAAGATTTCTACATATGGATTTTGGGGGGACACACACATACATTCAGAGGGCAGCCCCCTCATGAATGGGATTAGCACCCTTATAAAAGAGGCCCAAGAGAGCTCCCTCATCCCTTCTGCCATGTGAGGACACAGAGAGAAGTCAGCAGTCTGCAACCCCAAAGTGGACACCTACAGGACATTGAATCTGCTGGCTCTTGATCTTGGACTTTCCAGCCTCCAGAACTGTGAGAAATAAGTTTCTGTTGTTTATAAGCCACCCAGTCTGTGGTATTTTTGTTATAGCAGCCTGAACAGACTAAGACTAGATAGATAGATAGATAGATAGATAGGGATATATATGGTCATGATGCTTTAATGTGTCTGCTTAAATGTGTGTGTGTGTGTGTGTGTGTGTGTGTGTGTGTATACTAAGCAGAGAAATTAAGACGTGACTATTCATATTACTAAAGCTAAAGAGGGTTAGGGAGAGGTTTCCATGCCAGATCTTATTAATTCTCCCTGTTTTACAATCCTATGATTGTGACTGTTCTACACTAGCTCCTTGCTACTCAAAGTGTGGTCCTCAGACCAGTAGCATTCACAACAGCTGAGGCTTATTAAACACAAATACAGAGCCTCAGGCCCCACCTCAGACCTATAAGATCAGACTTTATCTTTTAAAAAGATTCTCCCAGTGACTTGAGCTTTAAAGTGAGAAGCATTTCAGGGTGAGAATTGTTGGTCTGAATCACTAACTCCTGCACTTAATCACATACGGCCTGGTGATGCTCTAAACCGTTTATTCTACACATCCACTTCATGTCACCACAACAGAACTGAGATTTTCTCCTAAGTAAGGCCTGCATTAATCCCCCGAAACTTGACTGATATGTTAAGCCTACTAGGCTTAAAGCCTTCTGGTGCTGAATCAGTGATAGCTACTTAAATGTGTGTGTGTCTGTGTGTATATGTGTGTGTGAATGTTTAATATATTCAATTTTCATTATAAAAGGATTAGGCCTTCCTTTATTTATTTATAAATTTATTCATTTACTTATTTATTTATTTTTGGCTGCGTTGGGTCTTCGTTGCTGCACGCGGGCTTTCCTTAGTTGCGGTGAGCAGGGGCTACTCTTCCTTGCAACGCACAGGCTTCTCTTGTTGCGGAGCACAGCCTCTAGGTGTGCAGGCTTCAGTAGCTGTGGCACGCGGGCTCAGTAGTTGTGGCTCACGGGCTCTGGAGCACAGGCTCAGTAGTTGTGGCGCGTGCACGGGCTTAGCTGCTCCATGGCATGTGGGATCTTGCTGGACCAATGGTCAAACCTGTGTCCCCTGCATTGGCAGGCAGATTCTTAACCACTGCGCCACCAGGGAAGTCCCAAGGCTTCCTTTAAAATAGCAAACTCTCCAAGTATATTTAAAATAGGATTCAGTTTACAAAAATATCCACCAAAACCATAACAAAACCCTCAATTTACTTAATGCTCTTCAAGAAGGCACAAATTACATAAATGAGAAGTCTACCTTGAGTGGGAATATTTCATTTCTCCTTTAAGAAATAGGTTCTCTAAAGAAATAGGTCATTTAGCTTCTTTATGCTCCTATTGTGTTATTCTGAGTGTAATAAGTAAAGACAATAAAATAGAGAAATTCAGAAGGAGATATTTTATCTCTCATCAGTCATTTTTAGAATCCATTAATCAGACTGATTCCCAGGGGGATTTCTTCTGGTTAAAATTAGATATAGATATATAGACACAGAGATGCCATATATAGATAGATACCATAGAGATTTTATTTATATACTAGATGGGTTTTGTATCTACTTGCATTTTCTTTTTTAGAATCTTTTGAAATCTTTATCTCCTTAAACTTTCTCACAAAGGAAGATTATAGTTTCATTTATATAATTTTATCAAGTCCCAATGTTTTTTTAATAAATTTAGATAATGAGAACGTCATCTAGACTTTGGAGCTGACTTTTTAATGCTAACAATTATAACTTGCTGATAAGCATGTCTATGAAATGGAAATTATGCAAATTCCACAGAAGTAGCTTCTTTTGAAGCCAAATGAGTAACATTTGTCTTAAATGCTGAAGTACCTCCTTAACCTGCTCATCTGCATGTCATCACTGTTTTCTCCAGGGAATTGGGCTCACTCAGTTATCAAGTTTTGAATATGAGGGAGTCTCATCTTCTACGAGAGGTTGGATTCTGCAATTTGCTTATGGTCGGTCCCTTAGCCCACCATCAGGGATAGTATAGTGCATGCACGTGGTCTGTGTCTTTGACTCTGTATAGTACTGAGACCCACTGAGGAAACTAGACAGTCCTTCAGGGCACAGACTCCTTGCAAGAGGTGGCAAGAGCCCCAGCCATGCTGTTTAAGTCGTTCTCTCTCCCCATCCCCCTCCTCTCCCTCTCCAGGAAAGATGAGGGAAATGTGTGTTTGATGAGACTCACTATACTACTTTTATACCCACAAGAAGCTTACAACCTAGTTGAAGAAGGAAAACCAACTTAGAGAAATAGTTGCCCAATAGTAGAATGGCATGGTAAAATCCTGGGGTAAGGGCTATAAATGAGAAAGGAGTTTAAAGAAGCATAGGTCAGTGGCAGCTGGTGTGGTCAAAGAAGATTAACAAATGAGTCAGCATCCTGAAATGTTTAGTTGCTGTCATAAAGACGGGGCCAGTCTTGGCATCAGAACCTAATGAAGACTGCAAATTCGTCTCCAATGACCCTCCTCCAGGCATTTACTAAACATGATAAATATGACATTAGTCATGTAAGAATGCTTAGGATCTTTTTATTATTAAAGTTAATCCCTGAGCTCACTAAACATTTATAGATGACTGAGACTTTATTCCACTTAAAGGAAAAAGAGGCTGTTGGACACTGAGAAGCTTTTATGGGGAAAATGTTAGGCAGACAGGATCCCTAGTGGGGCCTCTGGACCAGTCAGTTTAAAGAGCCCATAGGGGTGTAGTGGGAGGGGTTTGAATTAAGGAGAACTGAATAGATGCTGCCCTACCATCACTCCCATCCCCCAAACACACACTCCCAGATGTTTCTGCCAGAGAAGAGGATTGAGGACTTGTGTTTTAATAATGAAATCACATGGTCAGCAAGTGGTCAAAGTAAGACTTTTGCTATGAAAAAGTTTTATAATACGGGATAAGGATATTCAGGGACAGAAAAAGAGGTGAATAGGACTCCATTATGCTGAATTGGTGTCTTTAAATGATCTAAATGTAGTGACAAGTGTGTGAGTGAAGATGAATAGGCAGCATAGTGTAATGGCACAGTCTGGAAGCAAAAAAGCCTCAGCTGAAATGCCAGCTCCCCCGCTGTGTGACAAAGCTGTAAGGCCAGCTAGGTAATCTGGCCTAGCCATTGAATTGCTTTATCTGTGAAATGTGGGTACTAACTGGATTTTCTTCCTAGGGATGTGAGCTTTGTATGAGATGACGTATGGAATGTGCTTAGTGCACTGAGGGAAAGTGAAAAATGCTCAGCCAGGATCAGCTTTGGTCATGTTTACTGGGCCAGGCAAGTCAAGGGGGCTGACCAAAGAGCCATTAAAGGGAAACCCATGATGAAGACTGCTCCATCAACTGTTAAGTAAAGGCTTCTTCTCTCAGTGAAGAGGGAACTGTGTCCTAGGGGTTTATTGACAAGGGGCAGGGGAGGCGAGAGAATCAACCTAGGTTGGAGCTCCAGCCATCACGCCTGTATTCCAGGCAGCAGGAGTGGGGAAGACACAGAGGTCCCACGACTCCCACCAGCCTAGCGGAGCCAGCTCCCACTATAAGTGCCTTCCTGGAAGTCCACACAACACTTATGTAGTCACCCAGCCACAGCTGAAGGCTGTGGAATGAAGGCTGGGGAATGTCACTGGGGGGGGGGACACATTGCTTCTCTGAAAAAAATTTGAGGTTCTGTTGCTAAGGAAGGGGAGACTAGATATTTGTACACAACTGGCAGTCTCTTCCACAGTCCCTGAAATTATAATTGCTGTGTTGGGTGTGTGTAAAGAAGTTCAACAGGATTTAATGCTCACAGTAATCATGTGCTCTTTGAATTGCACAGAAAAATTAAATATACATAGATTTGCTTTCATAATATAAATGTTCTTTGAAATGAAGATGATCAAAAGTAGCTTTTATTAAATAACAAGTGTTGGTGAGGATGTGGAGAAAAGGAAACCCTCATGTACTGTTGGTGGGAATGTACATTGGTGCAGCCACTACAGAAAACATTATAAAGGTTCCTCAAAAAACTAAAAATAGAACTACCATACAACACAGCAATTCCAATTTTGGCTATTATTCCAAAGAAAACAAAAACACTAATTCAAAAAAATATACGTATGCCTATGTTCATTGCAACATTATTCACACTAACCAAGATATGGAAGCGACCTAAGTGCCTGTCAGTAAATGAATGAATAAAGAAGATAAAGTATATATATACACACAGTAGAATGTTACTCAGCCATAAAACAGTGACATCTTGCCATTTGTAACAGCATGGATGGACCCTGACGGTACTATGCTAAGTGAAATAAATCAGACAGAGAAAGGTAAAGAAAGGATGATTTCACTTATATGTGGAATCCAAAAAACAAAACAAAGGAACAAACAAAACAGAAACAGACTCATAGATACAGAGAAAAAACTGGTAATTGCTAGAGAAGAGATGGTTGGGAGGGGTGTATAGGTGAAGGATATTAAGAGGTACAAACTTTCAGCTGTAAAATAAATAAGTCATGGGGACATAATGTGCAGCATAGGAAATATAAACAATAATATTGTAATAATTTTGTATGGTGACAGATGGTACCTAGTCTTATCATGATGACCATTTTGAAATGTATATAAATATCAAATCACTATGCTGTACACCTGAAATTAATATGATATTGTATGTCAATTATACTTTATTTATAAACAAACAAATTTAAAGTAGTTTTTATTATATGCTGGGACCAAAAATCAATTCATAAGTATTTCCTTGTATCTTTTCAGAAAAACAAGGTTAATCTGTGTTTTATTACTTACTTTATGATTTGATTCTCCTTCCTCTCTCCTGTCCCCCAGGAATTGAAAGATTAAAAAATTTAAATCAACATATAAAATAATCCAGATGCCATACTTTAAAACTGTTTATATCTTGAGTGATCTCTTCAGTTGTCTGTTAAAAAAAAAAAAGACTGCTTCCAAACACCTTTGTGTTCTAATAACATGTCTTTTAAAAATCCTAAATTTCAATCTCTTAAATAAAGTATAAGGTCCTTGTGAACAATGTCTTATATTTATATAACATCTATATTTCTATTTTATCCCAGAGAGCCCAATGGAATATTAAGTATTAAAAAATACTTCAATAAATATTTGAAATATTTATTTCTTTCCAGATACTTTTTTTGAACAGTAATTTTTTTCATTTTTAAAAATTAAGCTATAATTTACGTAAAGGAAAATTTACCCTTTTTTAGTGTACAGTTCCATGAGTTTTGACAAACATCTGTGGTCATGAAACCACCACCACTGCAATCAAGATATATAACAGTTCTATCATCCCCCTACCAGTTCTGTCTGTGCCTCTTTTTAGTCAACCCCTCCCCTTTTATTTGACAATTACAAATACAGCTGCTATAAATAATTCTATACAGGTTTTTGTGTGAACATTAGTTTTAATTTCACTTGAGTAAATATCTAGGAGTAGTATTGCTGGGTCACCAGATATTTATTCAAAGCCCCAAATCAAGAGTTAGCTTAGATATCAAGTTTTTATTAAGCACTTTGACAGTCATCCCCAAAGATCTGCATAATAAGTTACTAAAATGAGAAACTGGCACCAATACTTTAAGAGATAGCCCAAGGGACATTAACAAAGTAGGCTAGAAGTAAAGGGACCAAATGTATCAAGATCCATTTTTCATAGTGCCCAACACAATGGAAATAAGAGGAAATATTAGATGTTGAAAAGCAATAAGGAAATACATGGTTTTAAGACAAATGTATTCCCAATGGTGCTGTAATTTATACTTCCTTCTATTACTCTTCCTACAAATCACATTTCTGAACTTTAAACAGACTGTTGAAGAGAAGGGGGATGACTTTAGGAGGTCATGGTGTATTCTCATATTTGCTTATGTGGAAGCTTCTAAAGAGGGGCTCGCTGTAATAAATGATCCAATAATAAAGAAATGCTGGGATTTTCTGAGTCAAAGAAGATATATCACTTCTGCCTAGAATCAGAACTAAAAGAAGACTCAAATATAATCTCATCCCACTCTCTCAGTTCACAGATTAGAAGAAAACAAAAGCCAGAGAGGAGAAATCACTTGCCCAAGAGCACAGCTACTTCATGGTAGAGCCCAGGGCTGGACCCGACAAGGGGAAGGTGAATAGAGGGGTGGACAGTATGGAACTTCTAATATAATCCTGTTACACGAAGGCAAACAGAATACACCATCCCATAATATGGCACAGGGATTATTTTAAGTTAAAGTTACTTAAGAAACAGCCAGAACAAGAACAGTACTGTGACCCTCCTTTGTCCCACTGAAAGCAACAAATATATTTCCCATGTGAGGGGTCACCCTCTCTGCATCTGGCAGGGATGCATCCTTATCGCCAGAGATGGGGAACTGAGGGTCGAGAATGCTGTTTAAACAAACCTTGTTACTTTTTCATTAATTAGCTGCCCTAAGCCCAAACCCCTCTGTTTTGCTACTTCTTCACAAATCTATTATTTCTTTGTCTAAAAGGTATAAAAGCTGCCTGCTTTGGTCAATTCTTTGAGTCTCATATTTCTATGAGCTCTTGTACATACAAATTTAAATTTGTTTTTCTCCTGGTAATCTGTTTTATTTCACTTAAATCATTAGACCAACTAAAGAACCTGGAAGGGAAGCAGAGAGAAGCTTTTTTTCCCTACATATATAAATATTAAATTCTCAATGGCTCTAGCACACAGGCCAACATGGCAGGTATAATGCTTACCTAGGGACATAGAGAGGAACTAAAGGGGTAGCTGTGTGGCTTTTTGTTTGTTTAAGGTAAATATTTTATTACAGCACCTCAGCAATTCTTCCTTTTAATTATAGAATGCACTGACTAGAACTAGAAGTGGGGGAAATCAATCAACTGAGTTCTCTATTGTTAGAGAACTCAACCAGGGAGGAATAATCTTGTATCACAGGTACAAAGTTGGGGAGTACTGCTGGATTTCTGTTAATTTTGAAGGTGCATAGATTTCAGTTAAAAAAAAACCAAAAACTTGGACTCATTCTCATCTTGGCAAACCACCAATGAAATCCCTAACTGGAAAGAATGTGGACATCTCCCTGATAAACTATCTTGAAAGGAGATGAGAAAAAGACCCTCCTGAATGAACATGCAGTGGGACTACAGGTGTGACTATAAAAGAGCTAATCTCATTCATGATGGCCCCACCCTCACGACCTAATCACCTTCCAGAGATCCCATCTCCTAATACCAACCCACTGGGGATTTGGTTCCAGTGCTTGAATGTGCGGGGGACACATTCAGTCTATAGCACCTTCTGATCAGGCATTCACTTATCATATCATCTGTGTTCTCATACACAACTCAGGAGAAGCAGAAAATAAAGTTGAAAACTTTATACCCCACTCTGAATATATGTCTATACCTATTTTATTTTGTAAGGTTTATTCAGAAGAAATGCTGGTGGCAATACAATAACTTAGGCCTGTGGCTGATGTTTTCAAGTTTAAAAAGTAAATTACAAATATGTATCACATATTATGGAGTCCTGATACTGACATGGATGTGAATGATCAACCACAGGATCCTGGTGCTAAGTATTTTTTAAATATAACCAATTTCGATTTTGCATCCAAGTGCATTAGAATTTATGTCCTTGGTTCCCAAATGTTCATATTTAAATATCATGATACAAGATAAGAATAGGCCCTCTAGCTTTGAAATGGGTGGTGACAATAAAGAACAGAAATGGTAGGGCATACACAGATTAAGAGTGGATAGTACGTAAATGTCATTTATAATTTCCACTCATCAGAAATTTCTTCTATTATTCAGAGCACAACTCACAGTTAAGATGCTTTTTACCCCCAACGGTAAATCTGAAATTAATTATCCAAACATTCTCTTGGGCACAATATAAAAAATTTAACCTAATTAACTCAGTAATATATCAACAAAAACAATATATACACATGTGGAAAAACTGTGAGAGATAAAATATTATTATAAAATGGGTGACTTGCCATTGTACACACAGCAAATTATCCAATTTTTTAACTGGCTTATTAGAAATAACTACCCACTATTCAATCTTTACTACATAAGACCACTAGTAATTAATGAGTTTTAAGATATATAAATTACTATTATTATCTATTCAATATTTTGGGAAAACCTTCTTCAAGCAAATAATGTACAGGTTATCTTTACATTTTTCATCATTTAAAAATAATGTAAGAAAAATGTGTATATAGCTTTGCAAAAGGAGGTGAAACACACCCCCCCACACACACACACCCTGAAGCTTCTTCTAACTTATGTGTCCAAGAGCCAGAGAAATCAATCAATACTTGTAGATATTCTTTATTCTAAAGTTTTCTTTGTACTTATTGACTAACAGATATTAAAAATGGAAGGGTTATTAAAACTTCAGGAGAATTAAATTTTCAGCTTCTGAAACAGATGTTTTAAAAAGTTTGGTCCTATTTTTTTTAAAAGCCAATTAATGTTCATCACCACTTTCCAACCAAGCAAGTACAGAAATAACACCTTTAGGAATTAATTTCCAATATCATGACTGGTCTACCAGTCTGTTAGACTCTACACACTAGGAAAACCAGCCAATTAACCAGTTGCTTTAGTGAAAAATTTTGTTTGATCGTTTTTCTAACTTTCAAAGACATTTAAACAAATTCCATTTAAACACTCAGGCTACCTTAGACAGGTGAAGCAAACTTTCTCCTATAAAATCTGAATTGAGAGACCTCAAGAAAGCCCGCACGTCAAAAGACAGCTCCACACATGTGACTCTAAGCTCCTCAACAGAAAGTTGCTCCACTTTATTGTTAAAGATTGCATTAAATTCTGTAAGCATTTATTAATCATTGAATGAGTATTATCTACTATTTATAGATCAATATGTGTTACTTTACACATGATCTCATTTAATCCTCAAGAACAATCCAGTGCAATAAGAATACTTATCCCCCCCTACACACAAGTATACTGAGACTCAGAAAGGTTAAGGAACTTGCCCAAGGTCACAACACCTACAGGTGGCAGAGCCGGGATTCAGATTAGGGTCTGTATGGCTTCACAGTCCTTTCACAATTCAGTCTTCCTCTGGTTCCTTCTTAAAATACAAATATGCTTAAAATTCTCATAAAACCTGACATCTAGGTACAAATAAAATTTTATTTCTCTCTTTCATCTCTCTCACTGACAAGGTCCAGACCACAGGAGAGCCACATTTTTTATATAAGTTAGGATACTGATGAGAAAATGAGAGCATTTGTCAATTTGAACACTACCAGCCTCTGAATGGCCTCCGCCAATGCCCTCTCCCTGCTATCCACAATCCATGACTCCTTGGAGACCTGCTGAGTCTCCACTGGCAGTACCTGCCTTGCTTGGGGACAAGGTAAGAGCACACCTGAGGCACCTACCTTACAAGGGGAACCTGCCTTCTCATGTTCCATCTCCACCTGCCCCCTTGTTTCCAGACCCATAATCAGAATCAGATACCAGCTGCACTGGGAGCCAAAAAAAAAAGGTCAAACCAGAGAGAAAAGGCTAACACAACAAAAGAATGGCAATATTTTGCAAACTTACAAACTTTATAAGTTTGTCAAGTTTCACTCATCCCGTATAAACTTGGGGAATCTATGTGGGAATCTGAGGAAAAGGAAGACCATGATTTTAACTTAGGCTTTATAGATCAACTGTCTTAACAGGGCCTCTAGACTCAATATGGAAGCTCAAGCAACTAGGAGTCATTCTAATCGTTTGCTCCATTTCTTCACTGAAATGTGGACTCAATGGTGAACTACACTATTTGCCAGAAACTCCCTAGTATAATGGAGAGGAAGGAACCCAAAGACTCTGAGATGTGTGTTGTGGATTTTATCTTGTGTGAACTGTTCACTGTCCCTCTGAGAAGGCACAGCTGACTCTTCTTTCACCAGAACATACTGCAGGGCTGGATAGGGGTTCAGTACAGCCCCTGAATTAGGGAGCCCCCTATGGCTGGGCACTGTTCTGGGCTGTGTGGTCTGTGGCTCTCCTAGAGATTCAGTGAATTCCTAATACCCTTTACTTCTCTGTTTATAGCACCTAGAGTAGATTCTCTTTGAGGCCAAGAACTCTGAGACCTCAGTCCAGGGCATTCTCTGCTGAAGCTAGGGAGATTAAGACAAGAGCAGCTAAGGAGAGCTGGAACCAAAGACGTAAGGAGGGAGGAGCCCTCCTTGAAGACAGAGCAGAGAGAAATCTTCTAGGGAAAGCAGAGGAGCCACAAGGTACAGTCATCTCCTCCTCTCTACTGCCAGCCCTGGGGTACCCCAAGTTGATTGTACCAGAGAAAACATAAGTTTCTCTACAATGGATGCTCTCAGTTAACTCTTTCACCATAGGTCTCTGAACAGCCCCTCCACCCCCTGTCATCCCTAACCATACCCAGCACTCCCTGTGCTGCTGCCCAGGCCTGGCCATTTCGTCTCTCCTACTGATGCTCCTGGTCACAACCGCCCTGGCCTCTTCCTGAAGAAACTGACTTGTGTGGGCCAATTGCTTATAAGACCAAGGCCCCTTGAGTATTCATTATTGTTCTTCGTCACCTCCTGTAATAAGGCAGAAGATTTTATTAACTAGGATTTTTGCTCTGTATCTCCTGAGAAAAAAGCAGGTAAAGCTGGAAACCAGACTGTACTTCCCAAGGGGCTGCACCCAGGAGGGAGGGTCATGAGTCAAGAGTTCCAGGGAAGAAGTAAAATTAAGGGAAAGAAAGGAAGGTGGGATAAAAACTCACAGGGGTGGCTATGAGGAGCCACTGCTCCTGGCTCGCTGTCCCCAGGAGGGGGGTTTGGGGGGATGTTCCAAGCACCTGCCAAAACCATTAGGTTTGGGGATTCTCCAGGGATTGAACCCACACCCCCTGCAGCGGAAGCGTGGAGTTTTAACCACTGGAGCGCCAGGGAAGTCGCAAAACAGGCTTTGTGACTTCACCTCTGGGGAACTGTAATTTATGCCAAAGAGACTTGTGGCTGACATGGTCTTGGTGCTCTGGCTGGGTGTCAGGCCTGAGCCTCTGAGGTAGGAGAGCCGAGTTCATGACACTGGTCCACCAGAGACCTCCCAGCCCCACGTAATATCAAATGGCTAAAGCTCTCCCAGAGATCTCCATCTCAATGCTAAGACCCAGCTCCACTCAACGACCAGCAAGCTACAGTGCTAGACACCCTATGCCAAACAACAAGCAAGACAGGAACACAAACCCACCCATTAGCAGAGAGGCTGCCTAAAATCATAGTAAGTTCAAAGACACCCCAAAACACACCACCTTTCCTGCCCAACAGAAAGACAAGATCCAGCCTCATCCACCAGAACACAGGCACCAGTCCCCTCCATCAGGAAGCCTACACAACACACTGAACCAACCTTACCCACTGGGGGCAGACACCAAAAACAACAGGAACTAAGGACCTGCAGCCCATGAAAAGGAGACCCCAAACACAGTAGGTTAGGCAAAATGAGAAGACAGAGAAATACACAGCAGATGAAGGAGCAAGGTTAAAAACCCACCAGGTCAAAATAATGAAGAGGAAATAGGAAGTCCACCTGAAAAAGAATTCAGAGTAATGATAGTAAAGATGATCCAAATTCTTGGAAATAGAACGGATAAAATATAAAAATGTTTAACAAGGACCCAGAAGAACTAAAGAGCAAACAAACAATGATGAACAACATAATAAATGAAATTTAAAATTCTCTAGAAGGAATCAATAGCAGAATAACTGAGGCAGAAGAATGGGTAAGTGACCTGAAAGATAAAATAGTGGAAATAACTACCACATAGCAGAATAAAGAAAAATAAATGAAAAGAATTGAGGACAATCTCAGAGACCTCTGGGACAACATTAAACACACCAACATTCGAATTATAGGGGTCCCAGAAAAAGAAGAGAAAAAAAAGGGACTGACAAAATATTTGAAGAGATTATAGTTGAAAACTTCCCTAATATGGGTAAGGAAATAGTCAATCAAGCCCAGGAAGTGCAGAGAGTCCCATACAGGATAAATCCAAGGAGAAACATGCCAAGACACATATTAATCAAACTATCAAAAATTAAATACAAAGAAAAAATATTAACAGCAGCAAGGGAAAAGCAACAATTAACATACAAGGGAATCCCCATGCGGTTAACAGTTGATCTTTTAGCAGAAACTCTGCAAGCCAGAAGGGAGTGGCAGGACATATTTAAAGTGATGAAAGGGTAAAACCTACAACCAAGACTACTCTACCCAGCAAGAATGTCATTCAGATTTGATGGAGAAATTAAAACCTTTACAGACAAGCAAAAGCTAAGAGAATTCAGTACCACAAAACCAGCTCAACAGCAAATGCTAAAGAAACTTCTCTGGGCAGGAAACACAAGAGAAGGAAAAGATCTACAATAACAAACCCAAAACAATTAAGAAATAGGTAACAGGAACATACATATCGATAACTACCTTAAATGTAAGTGGATTAAATGCTCCAACCAAAAGACACAGACTGGCTGAATGAATACAAAAACAACACCCATATATATACTGTTTACAAGAGACCCACTTCAGACCCAGGGACACATGCAGACAGAAAGTGAGGGGATGGAAAACGATATTCCACATAAATGGAAATCAAAAGAAAAATGGAGTAGCAATTCTCATATCAAACCAAATAGACTTTAAAATAAAGACTATTACAAGAGACAAAGAAGGACACTACAAAGAGACAAAGAGACAAAGAAGTAACGCTCAAGGGATCAATCCAAGAAGAAGATATGACTATTGTAAATATTTATGCACCCAACATAGGAGCACCTCAATACATAAGGCAAATGTTAACAGCCATAAAAGGGGAAATCGACAGTAACACAATCATAGCAGGGGACTTTAACACCCCACTTTCACCAATGGACAGACCAACCAAAATGCAAATAAATAAGGAAACACAAGCTTTAAATGATACATTAAACAAGATGGACTTAATTGATATTTATAGGACATTCCATCCAAAAACAGCAGATTACACTTTCTTCTCAAGTGCTCATGGAACATTCTCCAGGATAGATCGTATCTTGTATCACAAATCAAGTCTTGGTAAATTTAAGAAAATTGAAATGGTATCCAGTAACTTTTCTGATCACAATGCTATGAAACTAGACATCAATTACAGGAAAAAAAACTGTAAGAAAAACAAACACATGGAGGCTAAACAATACATTACTAAATAACCAAGAGCTCACTGAAGAAATCAAAGAGAAAATCAAAAAATACCTAGAAACAAAAGACAATGAAAACACGACAACCCAAAACCTACGGGATGCAGCAAAAGCAGTTCTAAGAGGGAAGTTTATAGCAATACAATCCTACCTCAAGAATCAAGAAACATCTCAAATAAACAACCTAACCTTACACCTAAAGCAATTAGAGAAAGAAGAACAAAAAAAAAACCCAAAGTTAGCAGAAGGAAAGAAATCATAAAGATCAGATCAGAAATAAATGAAAAAGAAATGAAGGAAACAATAGCAAAGATCAATAAAACTAAAAGCTGGTTCTTTGAGAAGATAAACAAAATTGATAAATCATTAGCCAGACTCATCCAGAAAGAAAGGGAGAAGACTCAAATCAATAGAACTAGAAATGAAAAAGAAGAAGTAACAACTGACACTGCAGAAATACAAAGGATCGTGAGAGATTACTACAAGCAACACTATGCCAATAAAATGGACAACCTGGAAGAAATGGACAAATTCTTAGAAAAGCACAACCTTCCAAGACTGAACCAGGAGAAATAGAAAATATAAACAGACCAATTACAAGCAATGAAATTGAAACTGTGATTAAACATCTTCCAACAAACAAAAGCCCAGGACCAAATTCTATCAAACATTTAGAGAAGAGCTAACACCTATCCTTCATAAACTCTTCCAGAATATAGCAGAGGGAGGAACACTCCCAAATTCATTCTACAAGACCACCATCGCCCTGATTGGTAAAACCAGACAAAGATGTCACAAAAAAGAAAAACTACAGGCCAATATCACTGATGAACATAGATGCAAATATCCTCAATAAAATACAAGCAAACAGAATCCAACAGCACATTAAAAGGATCATACAACATGATCAAGTGGGGTTTATCCCAGGTATGCAAGGATTCTTCAATATATGCAAATAAATCAATCTGATAAACCATATTAACAAACTGAAGGATAAAAACCGTATGATCATCTCAACAGATGCAGAAAAAGCTTTCAACAAAATTCAACACCCATTTATGGTTAAAACCCTCCAGAAAGTAGGCATGGAGGGAACTTGCCTCAATATAATAAATGCCATACATGACAAACCCACAGCCAACATCATTCTCAGTGTTGAAAAACTGAAACCATTTCCACTAAGTTTAGGAAGAAGACAAGGTTGCCCACTCTCACCACTATTATTCAACATAGTTTTGGAAGTTTTAGCCACAGCAATCAGAGAAGAAAAAGAAATAAATGTAATCCAAATCAGAAAAGAAGAAGTAAAACTGTCAATATTTGCAAATGACATGATACTATACATAGAGAATCCTAAAGATGCTACCAGAAAACTACTAGAGCTAATCAATAAATTTGGTAAAGTAGCAGGATACAAAATTAATGCACAGAAATTTCTCGTGTTCCTATACACTAATGATGAAAAATCTGAAAGAGAAATTAAGGGAACACTCCTATTTACCACTGCAACAAAAAGAATAAAATACCTAGGAATAAACCTACATAAGGAGACAAAAGACCTGTATGCAGAAAACTATAAGACACTGATACAAGAAATTAAAGATGATACAAACAGATGGAGAGATATACCATGTTCTTGCATTGGAAGAATCAACATTGTGAAAATGACTCTACTACCCAAAGCAATCTACAGATTCAATGCAATCCCTATCAAATTACCAATGACATTTTTCCCAGAACTAGAACAAATAATTTCACAATTTATATGGAAACACAAAAGACCCCAAATAGCCAAAGCAACCTTGAGAAAGAAAAACGGAGCTGGAGGAATCAGGCTCACAGACTTCAGACAATACTACATAGCTACAGTAATCAAGACAATATGGTACTGGCACAAAAACAGAAATATAGATCAATGGGACAGGATAGAAAGCCCAGAGATAAACCTACATACATATGTCACTTTATCTTTGATAAAGGAGGCAAGAATATACAATGGAGAAATGACAGCCTCTTCAATAAGTGATGCTGGGCAAACTGGACAGCTACATGTAAAAGAATGAAATTATAACACTCCCCAACACCATGCACAAAAATAAACTCAAAACGGATTAAAGACCTAAACGTAAGGCCAGACACTATAAAACTCTTAGAGAATAATGAACACTCTATGACATAAATCACAGCAAGATCCTTTTTGACCCACCTCCAAGAGAAATGAAAATAAAAACAAAACAAAAAAAAACAAATGGGACCTAATGAAACTTAAAAGCTTTTGCACAGCAAAGGAAACCATAAAGAATATGAAAAGACAACCCTCAGAATGGGAGAAAATATTTGCAAACGAAGCAACTGACAAAGGATTAATCTCCAGAATATACAAGCAGCTTATGCAGCTCAATATCAAAAAAACAAACAACCCAATCCAAAAATGGGCAGAAGACCTAAAGAGACATTTCTCCAAAGAAGATATACAGATTGCCAACAAACACATGAAAGGATGCTCAACATCACTAATCATTAGAGAAATGCAAATCAAAACTACAATGAGGTATCACCTCACACCGGTCAGAATGGCCATCCTAAAAATCCCTACAAACAGTAAATGCTGGAGAGGTTGTGGAGAAAAGGGAACCCTCTTGCACTCTATGGAGAACAGTATGGAGGTTCCTTAAAAAACTAAAAATGGAACTACCATGTGAACTAGCAATCCCACTACTGGGCCTACACTCTGAGAAAACCATAATTCAAAAAAAGTCATGTACCTCAATGTTCATTGCAGCACTATTTACAATAGCCAGGACATGGAAGCAACATAAGTTCCATCGACAGATAAATGGATAAAGAAGATGTGGCACATATATACAATGGACTATTACTCAGCCATATAAAGAAACGAAATTGAGTTATTTGTAGTGAGGTGGATGGACCTAGAGACTGTCATACAGAGTGAAGTAAGTCAGAAAGAGAAAAACAAATACTGTATGCTAACACATATATATGGAATCTAAAAAAAAAAAAAAGGTTCTGAAGAACCTAGGGGCAGGACAGGCATAAAGACCCAGATGTAGAGAATGGACTTGAGGACACGGGGTGGGGAAAGGGTAAGCTGGGACGAAGTGAGAGAGTGGCATGGACATATATACGTTACCAAATGTAAAATAGATAGCTAGTGGGAAGCAGCCGCATAGCACAGGTAGATCAGCTCAGTGCTTTGCATCCACCTAGAGAGGTGGGTTAGTGAGGGTGGGAGGGAGACACAAGAGGGAGGAGATATAGGGATGTATGTATATGTATAGCTGATTCAGTCTATTATACAGCAGAAACAAACACAGCATTGTAAAGCAATTATACTACAATAAAGATGTTTAAAAAAATGAAAAGAAAAATAAAGAAAGGAAGGTGGGACAGGGGTGCGGAGAAATGGAGACACAGAAGGAGGATATGATAGGAATACACATGAATGGTAAACAAAGAGGGGCAAGACTGGGGAAACCCTCTGGGAAGATGGATGAATGAACTAGAATTTTAGGATATTTTGCTCAATGACATGCAGTAAAGCCCCTGAAACTTCTTTAAGAAAACCTAGAACCAGGATTGATGTTATTCAGCAAGGTTTCCAGAATTGGGTTTGGTTGGAAGGGTGGCGGTAGAGAGCAGGTCTAGACAGGCTAGGGAGTAGAAACAGGTTGTCAATCAAACAAGTATTCTCAGTTTACACCTCCAATAGCTTCATTTTACAAACGAAACAGTCATGCAATAATCCTGCACAACAATTCAATGATCTTAATCGTGATAATGCAAAATACACAAATTGAGGTTAAATCATAGAAAATCATAGGAGATTCCCTAGGAAACTTACAATACTGTATCCCTTATGATCTTAGTTTTTAAAAATAGAATTAAAATAACACATTATGTGGCCTTTATGCTCACTTTATAAAAACTGAGGCACTGAAGAACTGAACTTATCTTTGCAAACAAACCAAACTAACCCACCCAGCCCAAGGTCTGTGTGTTACCCTTGGTGCAGTGCACTCTCAAAGGTCTGCTCTTATCCCTCCCACCATGGTCCTTATTTAAAACAAGCAAAGACCAGGCAAGGGGTGTCCAGGCCACAGATGCCTTGTGATTCATGCCTCATTCCTACTGAGAAAAGCTGCCGTCTTGGATGGAAGGCAGATAGTAGAATTTTGTCTGTGACATGCTAATCCATCCTGTGGTCTTCTGGCTCTACAAATACTGTGGTAGAGCTAAAATAACAAAAAGGTCCAGGATTCTAATTCACCATGACCAAGCAAGAGAGTTCCAAAAGCAATGATGAACTGTGTAGTAAACTGACACATTCGTCTACGTGTGCCCAAATCACAACCAATCACCAGAAAAAGAAATGTGACAAATACAGAGCAAGGGAAAAAAATGGAGAGTTAAGAAATAGCCAAAATATAGAGACAGAGAGATATACATATAAACTAATAGCTTATAAATTTTTATTTCTAAGACAAAGAACAAGGAAGGAGTATTTAAAATATTATCTTAGGTGGGGGAGTGAAAATGCACCAAAATAAACTGCAGAGGAAACTAAAACGCTTAAGTAAATACAATAATTTAAATTGTAGACTGGCAAAAATGTGGCATATCAGATATGTACAAGGATGATAACTTTTTCAGCTTTGAAGCAACAGACACCAAGAAAAAGATCATGATTTCCAAAAAGAAACCACAATTAAACATTTACACAGTAGAATAAGAACAAAACCAAAAAGTCAAAGATTGACAGAAATACTTGCATTAAATGTAACCAATGTCAAAATCTGTACGATGTGGAGGAGGAGTTTAGGGTTTTAACTCTGGAATCCTAGGGCTTGATGGCCAACCTCTGATTACCATTTATTAGCTGGGTAACTTTGAGCAACTAACTCCTCTTTAAGCCTCAGTTTCCTCATCTGTAAAATGAGGACATAAGAATTCTTAGTTCATAGGGCTGTTGGGAGCATTAGCACAAAGCCTGGCACATGACAAAGGACTGAGGAAATGAGAGCTCTGAAGGTGACAGTGCTGCTGGATAAACAGTTCACCCAAGGAGAAGTCGAAAGAAAACTGAAGTTTTTATTCCCTATCAACAAAATTAGAGTACCTTTAAATGCCATTTTATACTCCTAAGCTGCAAAAAAATATAACACCCAATGTAGGCAAAGCAATTCACTATTGGTGGTTCAGGGAAACATTACAACACTTTTAGAAATATGGTAAAATGTAGTAAAACCTTTATTAGTAGTTATACTCATTTATGTGATAACTACTCATAAGTATTTATTCTAATTCAATATAAAAGAGACAGGCACTATAAAGTTAATTGCTTGCTAATTGATTTAAAAGTTTATAACTACATAAAGATTGAACATTAAGGAAATTGTTTAATAAATTATGGAAAATAAACATGTTATGCCAGAATGCAGATATTTAAAATAATAATTACATTACAGTGATATTAATATTAAATGAAAACAGCAGAATACAAAATAGCATGTACAGTCTCATTAGAACTGTATTTTGACATATACCAATACAGATAGTATTATGCAAAAAGAAAAATGGTCAATTTTTTAGGGTAGTGAAAAAAATGAGTGATTTTAATCTCATATTTAAAAGCCTTGTCTTTCTAAAATCTACTTTTTTAAAAAAATCAAGCCTCAAAATTTTTCAATGTATATAATTCTGTCCTTGTGTGGTCAAGGTCACATCAATTCATTATACACCACAGCTAACTTTAGGGACATTTTTCTGTGCAACACCAGATATTCATGCTTAATTACATTTACAAAATCAGACTGAGAAGAGGTATATATCTCTATTTCATCTCCTTATCTAGTTAGACAAGCTCCTAAAATCAAATATAATTTTGTTCCAGACGTGGAAAAAGATTTTACAGACTGGGTACAAATTGACCGTTATGGCAATACAGAAAACTATTTGCAATGTTCTGAGGATTATTTAAAATATTGACTAAAGAGAAGATTTTAAAGTATAAATTAAAAACATAAGACTTAAGCTTAGTTTTTGCTTGTTAATGTTTCATCACATACTTATATAATATCCATAACAATAAAAAAGAAATATGCATATACATTAATTGCCATGGAATACGAATAATTTCTTGTTTCATAAAACAAGATACGAGGTCAGTGAGTGACATTTCGCAGGCATTATAATAAAGTATTTTCCATGTAGGATGTGATAGGGTATGTTATGAATTTTATCAGCTATTATTTACTGATTGACATAATGTATGCATGCATACATACATACATACATTAATTTCTCCATCAGGTAGAATAATCCACAGGAACAAAGCTAATGGTCACTGACAGCAATAAAAACATCTATAATTTACTGGACTTTTACTATGCATTGGTCAGGATGCTAAGCCCTTTACACGGATTAATTCGTTTAATCATCCCAGCAGCCCTGAGTCAGGTGCTAGCTTCATCATCTCTTTACTAATGAGACACCTGGGGCTTGCCATGGGTTACACAAGAGACAGGAGGTGGTGAAGGTCTAAAATACAATATTGTCTGACCCCACAATTATTAACCTTTATGCTTATATTCAGTATACAGTTTCCAGGGTAAAATGAAAATGCATTTAAAACAATTTCAAACCTGGGTTGCAATAAGAGTTTTTTTTTTAATTAGCTCTCAGCTAACTGAGAAGTTCAATTAATCAAAACACCCTAACATCCCCTGCAAACCTTCTCCACAGTGGAGGTTATGGCTTTTAATCAAAAAGTAAGGGGTTTACAAAATGGAGATAGTGGTGGGGATGCACAGTGAATGAAGGTAAGAATGCTGAAACATCTTGGAAAAGAAGACAGGAAGATAGAACTTAGTAAATAAAAAAAAAAAAGAAAAGAAAAAGAAAGAATTTAAGTTGATCCAGTGGAGTTATTTATAACCCTTATGATTTGATTAGACACATCCTTATTCTTGCTGCAAAAAGAGTTGAGAAGCTGAAAAAGTATCCAGTAGACCAAAGTAATTAACAGATAATCATTGCATATATCTTACTTGGGCTCTAGAAGCAAGAAGAACAGAGCCTTTGAATTTAAAAGCAAGCCTTGAATTTGACAAGAAAAATAAAATAATTCCAATTTAGAAAAATCATGTCTTTTTCAATTTCCCTAAGAAATCTTCCTAATATTTCAAAATACTATGTCAATTACTCTAAAATTTAACTTTTATTTATCATGCTTCCCAATATATAAGTTTGACTTTAAAAATACAAAATATTTCATAAGAAATAAAATGACATTTTGTAAATATTTTTAAAGTTTTTGTTTAGTATTAGGGAAACACCAAGGGAAAGGAACTAACCACCAATGAAGCAATGAAGGAAAATTTAATATTTGAGGTAAAATTTAACATAAGTGCAGAAGGATACTTATTAGGTGGTACAGAAATTTAGAATATAACTTAGTGAAAGCATAGATTTAAAAAAAAATATTTTATTATTTTATGTCTAATTTCTATATAATGGAGAATGAAGTTTGGTTGGCACAAAAGACATAAACCTTTTTGTTACATGTACTATAATTAAAAGTGGCATAGGTTTCCCTGGTGGCACAGTGGTTGAGGGTCCTCCTGCCGATGCAGGGGACACGGGTTCGTGTCCCGGTCCGGGAAGATCCCACATGCCGCGGAGCAGCTGGGCCCATGAGCCATGGCCGCTGAGCCTGCGCGTCCGGAGCCTGTGCTCCGCAACAGGAGAGGTCACAACAGTGAGAGGCCCGCGTATCGAAAAAAAAGTGGCAAAGATAACTCCATATTAACAAATTTTAAAATTTTTAAAATTTATTTGTAAATTTATACATGCATTTCACTATAACACTTGTATGTTTTTAGTATCAGACATAAGTTTTAAAACCTATTTAGGATTCTCTAACTTCAATAATTTATCAGCACTGTCTACATACAATTATATTTCAAATTTTTCACCAGTAGAGAAAAACTGCCATAATTTGGGCAAGCGTCTGACATTTAAGTGTGGTGGTAATATTTTAGTTTCTGTGTGAGCCAGTTATATAAGGATGAAAATGTTTCCCATTCCACAGCCACAACCTGCATCTTCTTGACCACTTTTTTCAAAATCACATGCCATTCACTGGCCACAGAAGGGTCTAGTCAAGAATGTGGGTGAAGGAGCTTCCCTGGTGACGCAGTGGTTAAGAATCCACCTGCCAGTGCAGGGGACACGGGTTCAAGCCCTGGTCCAGGAAGATCCCCCATGTCGCAGAGCAACTAAGCCCGTGCGCCACACTACTGAGCCTGCGCTCTAGAGCCCGCAAGCCACAACTACTGAGCCCATGCACCACAACTCCTGAAGCCCGCATGCCTAGAGCCCGTGCTCTGCAACAAGAGAAGCCACCACAATGAGAAGCCCACACACTGCAACAAAGAGTAGCCCCCACTCGCCGTAACTAGAGAAAGCCTGCACACAGCAACGAAGACTCAACGCAGCCAAAAATAAAGATAAATAAAAGTAAAAAAAGAATGTGAGTGAAGAGCTGGCTCATTGCAAAGCTGTTATCACTACCAGAAAAGTCTCTCTTGCCATGGGTTACACAAGAGACAGGAGGTGGTCTGTCTCTTGTGTAACCCATGGCCAGCTTGGCCACTCACTGGCTGTGGGTCCTTGGCCAGGATACTTACTCTTTCCATGCCTCACGTGTAAAGTGGGATAATAATAGGTATATCTAGTACAGTTATTGGAATCACTCAATGTTTAAGTGCTCAGAGCAGTGCAGGCACATAGTAATCACTCAATTAAGGTAAATTGTTATTATTCAGTAGTATATCCGCATGTACAGAGAACTGTACACTATGATTATCTTTTAAAATTTTACATACAAACACATAATACCAGAGATAATAATTCCTTTCCTACTGCCCAAAGAAAAATTAGAAATAAGCGTAGGCTTTGAAACTTTATAATTAATTAGCATGTCAAATGCTTAGTGGCAAGAATGAACCATCTATCAAACTTCTGCAACAATTCCAGCGTTCACAAAATTCAAATTATTATTTATGTGATAGACAGCAAAAAGGCAGCTTATTCTTAAGCACTATCCTTTAGCCATGTTTCTTTTAAAATATCTTGTTCAGGTCGTCTTTCCACATTTACTGCAAGGGTGCAATTACTCCACTAGAAAAGCATGTAGTACATTTGAGATATTTCCCTAAAGAATTGTAATTATTATACCTCATCTTAGAGAATGACATAATCACTATTTGTTTTTATTTGTTTTTTAACCTTGAATTCTCCTCCAGGTTTCCAGTATGATAGTCTCTTTAATTACTGGGAAAAACAGAGAATAAAGGGAGAAATAAGAGCCTTTTTTTTTTTTTTTTTTTTTTACGGTACGCGGGCCTCTCACTACTGTGGCCTCTCCCATTGCGGAGCACAGGCTCCGCACGCGCAGGCTCAGCAGCCATGGCTCATGGGCCCAGCCGCTCCGCGGCATGCGGTATCCTTCCGGACCGGGGCACGAACCCGTGCCCCCTGCATCGGCAGGCGGACTCTCAACCACTGCGCCACCAGGGAAGCCCGATAAGAGCCTTTTTTAACCAATGACAGCCCAGGACAGCCCCCTTTGGAAAGCAAGCATATGTAAAGACAATCTCTCCCTTGAAAGTCAATTACTCTCTTGGACAGTCGATCATCTACTTGTGTAAGTCTAAAGCTATAAACATCAGTTTTGTCAATGGATTCTAAATGCTGAGGGAGAGTAAATCACTCTGGTTTTTGAACTTTTTAAATTGCTCTAGTTTTTGAACTACCATTTTAAACAATCCAGTCTAGTAAATTGTTTAGGCTTATGTAAAAGTACAGACTGGAATCATTTTTATCATATCTAATTAATTATTCATTTCCAATTACATTTTAACAGATATTATACTATTTGGGTTAAAAGGCACTTTGCTGTGTAATATTTGTAATATTACAAATATTACAAAAACTGTAAATAACTAAATGTCTCTCAGTTGATTAAATGCATATGTGTTGGCATCTGCATAGATAAATGCCTCTAAAGATATACACCCAACTGTAAATAGTAGGGACTTTTAGAAAGCAGGATAAGCTGGTGGGGGGTATGGGGGGCGTCTCATCCCACACTGTACATTTCTGTATTATTTGAAGGTTTTACAACCATCTTGTTTCACTTTTTCAACTTCTGTAAAGATTTTTTTTTAAGATATTCTAAAAGAACAAGTTAGTGCCATGTCAGATAGGGTTGAGAAAAGCATGTCAAAAATCTTGGATTCTCTTCTGCAGTTCTACCACTGACAAGTTCATGAAACTGTGACCGAAATGGTTTTCCCCTCCTGTTGTGTCTTTCATTCAAAATATCTACTCAGATTTCACTAATACTGTCTTAAAGAAATAAAATTCTGAACATCTGTCATTTCTCAGGTGGGAGTACCAAGAATTTATTCATTCTTACTATCACAATTATAAAGAATGTAAAGTAGGATCCTTTATACATTTAATATAAATTAATTTTACTCTTTATATTGAACTTCTAGTTCTATTTCAGTCTTTTCCCTTCTTTCTTACCACAATAAAAAGAAATATGTGGGACCTGACTTAGCACATAGCTTCAGTATCTCAAGCAAAGTGATAAAACAGACTGTGATCAGCAATCAGACAAGAAAAAGAAACAAAAGCCATCAAAATTGAAAAAGAAGTAAAACTATTACTATTTGCAGATGACATGATACTTAATATACAGAAAAAGTATTTTTTTCTAAAGTTTCCACCAGAAAATTATTAGAACTAACAAATGAATTCAGAAAAGTTGCAGGTTACAAGACTGATATGTAGAAATCTGTTGCCTTTCTATACACCAATAATGAACTATCAGAAAGAGAAAGCAAAAAAAAAAGAATCCTGTTTAAAATCACATCAAAAAGAATAATACCTAGGAATAAACTTAACCAAGGAGGTGAAAGATTTATACTCTGAAAAAAATAAAACACTGATGAAGGAAACTGAAGATGATACAAAGATATGGAAAGATATCCTGTGCTCTTGGATTGGAAGAATTAACATTGTTAAAATGGCCATACTACCCAAAGCAATTAACAGATTCAATGCAATACCTATTAAAATACCCATGACATTTTCCATAGAACTACAACAAATAATCCTAAAATGTGTATGGAATTGCCAAAGCAATCCTGAGAAAAAAACAAAGCTGAAGGTATCATGCTCCCTGACTTCAGATACTACAAAACTACAGTAATCAAAATACCATGGTACTGGCACAAAAACAGACACATAGATCAGTGGAACAGAATTGAAAGCCCAGAAATAAAACCATGCACCTATGGTCAATTAATCTACCACAAAGGAGGCAAGAATATAAAATGGAGAAAAGATGGTCTGTTCAATAAGAGGTGCTGGGAAAACTGAACAGCTACATGTAAAAGAAGGAGATGAGAACACTTCCCCACACCATACACAAAAATAAACTCAAAATGGATTAAAGGCCTAAATATAAGACCTGAAACCATAAAACTTCTAGAAGAGAACATCGATAGAACATTCTTTGACATAAAACATAGCATACTTTTTTTGGATCTGTCTCCTAAAGCAAAAGAAATAAAAGCAAAAATAAAGAAATGAGACCTAATCAAACTTAAAAGCTTTCGCACAGCAAAGGAAACCTTCAACAAAATGAAACGACAACCTACTGAAGGGGAGAAAATATTTGCAAATGATATGATTGACAAGGGGTTACTATTAAACATATATAAACAGTTCATACAACTTAATATCAAAAAAATCCCTAAACAAACAATCCAATCAAAAAATGGACAGAACACCAGAATATTTTTCCGAAGAAAACATACAGATGGCTAACAAGCACATGAAAAGGTGCTCAACATCACTAATTACTAGAGAAATGCAAATCAAAACCACAATGAGATATCACCTCACACATGTCAGAATGGCTATCATCAAAAAGTTTACAAATAACAAATGTTGGCGAGGGTGTGGAGAAAAGGGAACCATTGTACCATTGTTGGTGGGAATGTGAATTGGTGCAGCCACTATGGAAAACAGTACGGAGGTTTCTCAAAAAACTAAAAATAGAACTACCATATGACCCAGCAATTCCTGGGTATACACCCAGAATAAAACGAGAACACTAATTCAAAAAGATACATTCACCCCATTGTTCACAGCAGCACTACTTACGACAGCCAAGATACGGAAGCAACTCGCGTCCATCAACAGACAACTGGCTTAAGAAGATGCCTCTCTCTCTCTCTCTCTCTCTCTCTCTATATATATATATATACACACACACACACACACACACACAAACACACAATGGAATATTACTCAGCCATAAAAAAGAATGAAATTCTGCCATTTGCAGCAATGTGGATGGACCTATAGAATATTATGCTTAGTGAAACAAGTTGGACAGAGAAAGACAAATACTGTATGATATCACTTATTTGTGGACTCTAAAAAATAAAGCAAATGTATATAACAAAACAGCTACAGACTTACAGATATAGAAAACAAACTAGTGGTTACCAATAGGGAGAGAAAAGGGGAAGGGGCAAGACAGGAGTATGGAGTTAAGAGGTACAAACTATTATGTATAAGATAGATAAGCAACAAGGATATATTGTACAGCACAGGGAATTATAGCTGTTATTTTGTAATAACTTTAAATGGAGTATAATCTATAAAAATACTGAATCACTATGCTGCCCACCTGAAACTGATATAATATCCCAAGTCAACTATACTTTAAAAAAACAGCAGACTGATCATAATCACCATTTGGAAAGGTAGCACCTCTTAGGGGTTAGAATTACAGGTCAGCCCCAATTTAGGAGGGAGTATAGAACTTTCTCATAATCCCAGATGGAAAACAGTTTTCTCTCTCTCCTCTCATCACTCTTCCTGTCTCTCCCTCTCTCTACATATATATATTTAGCACAAACCTCAGAGCCTTTTTTAGTAATAAATTTTAGCACTTAATCAGCTTTACTGGAATCTAATTCAAATCCTTCACCTGTCATCTTAAACTGATTTCATCACATTTTCTTTTGAGAATTAATTCTGGATTTGCACACTCTGACATAATCCCAAAGAAACCAAACATTTAGAGATTCACAAGCACATACAAACAGAAGCGAACTCTTACCCCTACATGCCTAAACAACCCCAAACAGTTGGGGAGAAAAGAGAAAATCTAGTCAAGTTGATATTTCCAATCTCTGAACATTGAGGTGATAAACATCTGATTAACTTTTGTTTTAAACATTTTTCTTCAACTTTTCTTTCTCTCTATAAGCTTACATTTGAAAATAGAACCATTAATATTTGTTCACATGTAAATATTTCCCAGTAATGTTATCAATAATTTTAGAAAGTCTATTTTGAAGGCAGTAGAAATCTGTTGCAAATAAATCACATGACAAAATAATTCACTAATTGAACTTTAAGACAGTTTATTTACCAAAGAAAATATGGGTACTTTCAAATAACTTTTTTTAATTCATTTTTTTATCTTCCAGTTTTACTGAGATATAACTGATATACAGCACTATATAAGTTTAAGGTATACATCATAATGATTTGACTTACATACATAATGAAATGATTACCACAATAAATTTAGTAAATATCCATCATCTCATATAGATATAAAATAATTGAAAAAGAAATAAATATTTTTCTTTGTGATGAGAACTCTCAGGATTTACTCTCTTAACAACTTTCATATATAACATAAGAAGTGTTAATTATATTAATCATGTACATTACATGCCTAGTACTTACTTATAACTGGAAGTTTGTGCCTTTTGATCACCTTCAGCCAGTTCCCCTTCCCCCCATCCCCCTGCCTCCAGTAACCATAAATCTGATCTCTTTTTCCATGAGTTTGTTTGTTTGTTGAAGTGTAATTGACCTGTAGCACTATGTTAGTTCCCGGTGCACAACATAGTAATTCAATATTTCTATACATCACAAAATGATCACCACTGTAAGGCTAGTTACCATCTGTCACCATATAGTGATACTGTATCATTATTGACTATATTCCCCATGCTATAAATTTCATCCTCGTGACTCGTTTATTTTGTAACTGGAAGTTTATACCTCTTAATCTCCCTCACCTATTTCTCTCATCCCCCTTTCTCACCTATTCTCACCCCTCTGTCAACTACCTGTTTGCTCTATCCATGACTCTGTTTCTCTTTTGTTATGTTTGTTCATTTGTTTCGTTTTTTATATTCCACATATAAGTGAGATCATATAGTACTTGCCTTTCTGTCTGACTTATTTCACTTAGCATAATATCCTCAAGGTCCATGCATGTTGTCACAAATGGCAAGATTTTGTTCTTTTTTACAGCTGAGTAATACTCCATTGTGTGTGTGTGTGTGTGTGTGTGCGTGTGTGTGTGTATGTACACCACATCCTCTTTACCCATTCACCTATCGATGGGAACTTAGGTTGTTTCCATATCTTAGCTAATGCTGCAATAAATGTAGGGGTGCATATATCTTTTCAAATTAGTGTTTTGGGTTTTTTGGTGAAAAATACTCAGAAGCATAATTGCTGGATCATATGGTAGTTCTACTTTAATTTTCTGAGGCTCCTCCATACTGTTTTCCACGGTGGGTATGCCAATTTACAATCCTACCAACAGTGCACGAGGGTTCCCTTTTCTCCACACCCTCTCCAATACTTGTTACTTCTTGCCTTTTTGATAACAGCCATTCTGATAGGTGTGAGGTGATATCTTTTACTAATATTTAACATTTCACGCCAGTTTGAAATGTCCAAGCAAGGAAAGGGCTCTTTCTGTCACTGGAATTGCTGAACTAACAGTGGGTCATCACTCTCAGTGTGATGACAGAATTCCAGTGCTGGATGGAACTCATGACTCTCTCTCTCTCAAATGGCCAATTACAACATACGGAAGTTAAATGAGGCCCCTTAAAGACACAACAAAATAATAAGTATGTTTCTGGTTTCCAGAGCTTTTGCTGCACTGTCAAAGATCACACTAGAATCTTGTTTTGCTAAAAAATTAAATACTGAGAGAGGGTGCTAATAGCAGACAAAAACTTTAGTGTATCGAGAACACAGAAAGCAATGGGTTCAAGTTTACATGGAACCCAAAGCAAAAAACCTGCAACCTAAAAATGGGCATAAAAGTCCAAGCTCAGAGTCAAACAAACATAAGAAGCAAAAGTGGTCTTAAAGTCATTGGGATCCTCAATTAAATGACCTACTGCAGAACAGCTGGACCAATTATAAGTTCCTCCCCATCACTGTGCCATCATAACTGCCCTACCCCCACCTGCCCGAAACAATTAGCTGACAGTGAAAAGGCATCTGGCTCCATGCTAAAACCTTAAGATTTGCACCAAATGAAGCATTTCAAGGCTGGGAGACTTCCCTTCTCTAAGTGTTGAGGTCAAAGAGAAGCAGGGTAGAGGCTGTTGTAACTCCAGACCTCCACTGGGTAGAGATGGAGGTGGACAGAAAAGCTGTGTCTAGGAGTACAGCTGTCCTTACTTTGACAACTGTGGTAGAATAAACAGAGACCCCAGTGAAATAGAGAATAAAACAACTACAACAACAACAACAACAAAGTAGACTTGATTAATAAAATCAAGGGTGGTTTTCTGAAATAATAATAAAGTAGTTAAAACTTCGCTAAGCTTAAGACCAATGAAAGGAAACACAAACAAGCAATATTAGGAATGATAAAGGGGACACAATTATAGATACAAGGAGATCTTAAGAGCCTACTATTTTAAAAATATATGAAAATCTAGATAAAAGGTAAACTTTTCTAGAATATAAAATTATAGAAATTGACTCAAGAAAAGGAAAATAATTGAATAGACCAAAACTTATAAAAATTATAAAGATGATCAAACTTCTACCCAGCATGAAGGTACCAAACCCAGGCAGTTTAATAGGCAAGTTCTACCATACCTAGATTAAACAGGGATTCCAATGTTATTTAAACTGCTCCAGAAAACAGAAAGAAATAGATAGCATCCCAAGTACTTCTATAAGGCTGGCATAACCATTAACACTAATGGGTATCAAAACTGGATGAAGACAGTGGAAAATTACAGAAAATCATCCTTACATGCCACTATGAAATAAAATACATAATAGCAAACTGAATCTTAAGAATAGTATATTAAAAGAATTGTATATAATGACCAAGTAAGGTTGTCAAAAGAATACAAGGATAGTTCAACATTAGAGATTCTATTACAGGCATACCTCATTTTATGTTGCTTCACTTTATTGCACTTGGTAGATACTGCATTTTTCTTTCGTTTTTTTTTTTTACAAATTGAACGTTCGTAACAACCCTACCTTGCACACGACAATTGGAGCCATTTTTCCAACAGCATTTGCTCACTTCATGTCTCTGTATCACATTTTGGTAATTCTCATAATACTTCAAACTTTTTCAATATTATTACATTTGTTATGGTGATCTGTGACCAGTGATCTTTGGTGTTACTATCACAAAAAGATGACAACTCACTGACGGCTCAGATGATGGTTAGCATTTTTTAGCAATAACGTATATATATATATTTTTTTGGCCATGCTGCATGTCTTGCCTTGCAGGATCTTAGTTCCCCAGCCATGGATCAAACCCTTGCCCCCTGCAGTGGAAGCGTGGAGTCCTAACCACTGGACCACCAGAAAATTCCCAGCAACAACGTATTTTTAAATTAAGGTATGTACATTGTTTTCTCTTAGACACAATGCTATTGCAAACTTAATAGACTGTACTATAGGAGGAGTCAAGATGGCGGTGTGGGAAGACGTGGAGTCAGCATCTCCCCACAACTAGGGCACCTGCCGACTGCTGGTGGGGAACACTGACACCCAAGGAGACGGGAGAACCCCAAAATGAGCCGGTAGGACACAGGGGGACTGAGGGGGCAGGAGAAGTGGAGGTCAGACAAGATCAGTGCCCCTGAGGCCAGGGAGATCACGAGAGGCAGGTGGGAGGAGCCATCCACGAGGAGCGGGAGAGGAGTAGAGGCGTTTGCCCTGCCCACGCAGGGCCGGGGGAGCCTACTGAGCTCCCAGGCTGATCCCCTGCCCTCCAAGGCCCCCAATTCCCCCCCGGCCACACTGGTACTGGGGGCACAGGAGGGAGGCTGGAGAGACCAGGAGAGGCAGGCAAGAGAGGCCCTCTCAGACCCCAGAGCAGAGGAGCAGGAGAGGAGAGGAGGGCGTTTCCCCCACCCACTCGAGCCCAGGAAGCCTGCTGGGCTCCCAGGTGAGGTCCCCTGCCCTCTGAATCCAGGAGTGGGGGGGCACACCTCAGCCCCTTCTGTTCCTTGAGCCTAAGCCCCACCCACCCACAGCCCCCAGTGCCTTTTCCAGTGCTGTGGGTCCTGAGCATTGGCCCCACCCACTGCCCAAACCTCACCCTTGCTTAGGCCCCGCTCTCCACAGCCAAGGTCTCCCCTCCCCCCCCCGCCTTTTTTTCTTTTCCCTCCTCTTTTTTTACTATTTTGGTACTGATGTACCTTCTGGTTGTTGATTCATCTATATTTTTATTTTTACATTCTTTCTAACATATCTGTTAGTTTCATAGCCTAATTTTATTTTTTAATTTGTTATTGTTCTTTCTTTCTTTTTTTCTTTTTTTTTTTTTTTGCCACCTCACGTGGTCTGCAGGATCTTGGTTCACAAGCCTGGGGTCAGGTGGAAGCTCCTGCAGTGGGAGCTCCAAGTCTGAACCACTGGACTAACAGAGGAACTCAGATTCCAGGGAATATTTATCTGAGTGAGGTCTCACAGAGTTCCTCATCTCAGCACAAAGACCCAGCTCTACCCAATAGCCTACAAACTCCAGTGTTGGAAGCCGCAGGCCAAACAACCAGTAAAACAGGAACACAATCCCACTCATTAAAAAAAAAAAAAAATGAGATAGCAAAAAATATGTCACAGGTGAAGCAGCAAGGTAAAAACTTACAAGACCAAATAAATGAAGAGGAAACAGGGAACCTACCTGAAAAAGAATTCAGAGTAATTATAGTAAAGATGATCCAGAATCTCAGAAATAGAATGGAAGCACAAACTGAGAAAATACAAGAAATGTTTAACAAAGATCTAGAAGAACTAAAGAGCAAACAAACAGAGATGAACAACACAATAACTGAAATGAAAAATACACTAGAAGGAATCAATAACAGAATAACTGAGGCAAAAGAGCAAATAAATGAGCTGGAAGACAAAATGGTGGCAATAACTGCCAAGGACCAGAATAAAGAAAAAGAATGAAAAGAATTGAAGACAATCTCAGAGACTTCTGGGACAACACTAAATGTACCAACATTTGAATTACAGGGGTCCCAGAAGAATAAGAGAAAAAGAAAGGGCCTGAGAAAATATTTGAAGAGATTATAGTGGAAAACTTCCCTAACATGGGAAAGGAAATAGTCAGCCGAGTCCAGGTAGCGCAGACAGTCCCATACAGGATAAACCCTAGGAAAAACACACCAAAACACATATTAATCAACTAACATAAATTAAATTCAAAGAAAAAATATTAAAAGCATCAAGGGAAAAACAAAAAATAACATGCAAAGGGATCCCCATAAGGTTATCAGCTGATTTTTCAGTGGAAATGCTGCAGGCCAGAAGGAAATGGCAGGATATACTTATAGTGATGAAAGAGAAAAGCTACAACCAAGATTACTCTACCCAGCAAGGATCTCATTCAGATTCGATAGAGAAATCAAAAGCTTTTCAGACAAGCAAAAGCTCAGAGAATTCAGCACCACCAAACCAGCTTTACAACAAATGCTAAAGAAACTTCTCTAAGCAGGAAACACAAGAGAAGAAAAAGACCCACCAAAGCAAACCCAAAACAATTAAGAAAATGGTAATAGGAACATACATGTCGATAATAATAATCGATAATAACTTGAATGTAAATGGATTAAATGCCCCCAATCAAAAGACACAGACAGGCTGAATGGATACAAAAACAAGACCCATATATATGCTGTCTACAAGAGACCCACTTCAGACCTAGGGACACAAAAAGACAGAAACTGAGGGGATAGAAAAAGATATTCCATGCAAATGGAAATCAAAAGAAAGCTGGAGTAGCCATACTCATATCAGATAAAATAGACTTTAAAATAAAGACTGTTACAAGAGATAAGGAGGGACACTACATAATGATCAAAGGATCAATCCAAGTAGAAGATATAACAATTATAAATGTTTACGCACCCAACATAGGACCACCTCAATACACAAGGCAAATGCTAACAACCATGAAAGGAGAAATCGACAGTAACACAATAATAGTAGGGAACTTTAACACACCACTTACACCAATGGACAGATCATCCAAACAGAAAATAAATAAGGAAACACAAGCTTTAAATGACACAATAGGCCAGACAGATCTAATTGATATTTATAGAACATTCCACCCAAAAGTGGCAGAATACACTTTCTTCTCAAGTGCACATGGAATATTCTCAAGGATAGATCACATCTTGGGTCACAAATCAAGCCTTGGAAAATTTAAGAAAATTGAAATCATATCAAGCATCTTTTCTGACCACAACACTATGAGACTGGAAATCAATTACAGGAAAAAAGCTGTAAAAACCACAAATACATGGAGGCTAAACAGTGCACTACTAAATAACCAAGAGATCACTGAAGAAATCAAAGAAGAAATTAAAAAATACATAGAAACAAATGGAAAACACGGCGACCCAAAACCTATGGGACGCAGCAAAAGCAGTTCTAGGAGGGAAGTTTATAGCAATTCAATCTCACCTCAAGAAACAAGAAAAATCTCAAGCAAACAATCTAACCCTACACTAAAAACAACTAGAGAAAGAAGAACAAAGAAAACCCAAAGTCAGTAGAAGGAAAGAAATCATAAAGATTGGAGCAGAAATAAATGAAATAGAAATGAAGAAAACAATAGCAAAGATCAGTAAAACTAAAAGCTGGTTCTTTGAGAAGATAAAATTGATAAACCCTTAGCCAGACACATCAAGAAAAAAAAGGAGATGATACCAATCAAAGAAATTAGAAATGAAAAAGGAGAAATCACAACTGACACTACAGAAGTACAAAGGATTACAAGAGACTACTACAAACAACTATATGCAAATAAAATGGACAACGATGAAGAAATGGACAAATTCTTGGAAAGGTACAATTTTCCAAGACTGATCCAGGAAGAATTAGAAAATATAAGCAGACCTATCACAAGTAATGAAATTGAAACTGTAATTCAAAATCTTCCAACAAACAAAAGTCCAGGACTAGATAGCTTCAAAGGCAAATTCTATCAAACATTTGGAGAAGAGCTAACACTGATCCTTTTCAAACTCTTCCAAAAAATTGCAGAGGGAGAAACACTCCCAAATTCATTCTACAAAGACCACCATCACCCTGATACTGAAACCAGAAAAAGATATCAAAAAAAAAGAAAATTATAGGGCTTCCCTGGTGGCGCAGTGGTTGAGAGTCCGCCTGCCGATGGAGGGGACACGGGTTTGTGCCCCGGTCCGAGAAGATCCCACATGCCGTGGAGCGGCTGGGCCCGTGAGCCGTGGCCACTGAGCCTGCGCGTCCAGAGCCTGTGCTCCGCAACGGGAAAGGCCACAACAGTGAGAGGCCCGTGTACCGCAAAAAAAAAAAAAATTATAGACCAATATCACTGATGAACATAGATGCAAAAATCCTCAACAAAACACTAGCAAACAGAATCCAACAGCACATTAAAAGGATCATACACCATGATCAAGTGGGATTTATCCCAGGGATGCAAGGATTCTTCAGTATATGCAAATCAATCAATGTGATATACCACATTAACAAATTAAGGAATAAAATCCATATGATCATCTCAATAGATGCAGAAAATGCTTTTGACAAAATTCAACACCAATTTATGATAAAAACTCTCCAGATAATGGGCACAGAGGGAACCTACCTCAACATAATAAAGGCCATAAAAGACAAACCCACAGCAAGCATCATACTCAATGGTGAAAAACTGAAAGCATTTCCACTGGGATCAGGAAAAAGACAAGGATGTCCACTCTTGCCACTCTTATTCAACACAGTTTTGGAAGTACTAGCCACAGCAATCAGAGAAGAAAAAGAAATAAAAGGAATATAAATTGGAAAAGAAGAAGTAAAACTGTCACTATTTGCCGATGACATGATACTATACATAGAAAATCCTAAAGATGCCACCAGAAAACTACTAGAACTAATCAATGAATTTGCTAAGGTTGCAGGATACAAAATTAATGCACAGAAATCTCTGGCATTCCTATACACCAACAAAGAAAAATCAGAAAGAGAAATTAAGGAAACATTCCCATTAACCACTGCAACAAACAGAATAAAATACCTAGGAATAAACCTGCCTATGGAGGTGAAAGACTTGTACACAGAGAACTATAAAACACTGACAAAAGAAATCAAAGATGACACAAACAGATGGAGAAATATACCATGTTTTTGGATTGGAAGAATCAATAATGTGAAAATGACTATACTACCCAAAGCAATCTACAGATTCAATGCAATCCCTATCAAACTACCAATGGCATTCTTCACAGAATTAGAACAAAAAACCTTACAATTCGTATGGAAACACAAAAGACCCCGAATAGCCAAAGCAATCTTGAGAAAGAAAAACGGAGTTGGAGGAATCAGGCTCCCTGACTTCAAACTATACCACAAAGCTACAGTAATCAGGACAGTACGGTACTGGCACAAAAACAGAAATATAGATCAATGGTACAGGATAGAATGCCCAGCAATAAACCCACGCACATATGGGCACCTAATTTACAACAAAGGAGGCAAGAACATACGATGGAGAAAAGACAGCCTCTTCAATAAGTGGTGCTGGGAAAACTGGACAGCTACCTGTAAAAGAATGAAATTAGAACACTTCCTAACACCATACACAAAAATAAACTCCGACTGGATTAAAGACTTAAATGTAAGACCAGACACTATAAAACTTTTAGAGGAAAACAGGAAAAACACTCTTTGACATAAACCACAGCAAGATCTTTTTTGACCCACCTCCTAGAGTAACAGAAATAAAACAAAAATAAACAAATGGGACCTACTGAAACTTAAAAGCTTTTGCACAGCAAAGGAAACCATAAGCAAGACAAAAAGACAACCTTCAGAATGGGAGAAAATATTTGCAAATGAAAAAACAGACAAAGGATTAATCTCTAAAATATACAAATATCTCATGCAGCTCAATATCAAAAAAACAATCCAGTTAAAAAATGGGCGGAAGACCTAAATAGACATTTCACCAAGGAAGACATACAGATGGCCAAGAGGCACATGAAAAGATGCTCAACATCACTAATTATTAGAGAAATGCAAATCAAAACTACACTGAGGTATCACTTCACACCGGTCAGAATAGTCATCATCAAAAAAGGTAGAAACAATAAACGCTGGAAAGGGTGTGGTGAAAAGGGAACCCTCCTACACTGTTGTTGGGAATGAAAATTGATACAACCACTATGGAAAACAATATGGAGGTTCCTTAAAAAACTAAAAATAGAACTACCATATGACCCAGCAATCCCACTACTGGGCACATACCCTGAGAAAACAATAATTCAAAAAGAGACATGCACCACAATATTCACTGCAGCAGTATTTACAATAGCCAGGACATGGAACCAACCTAAACGTCCATTGACAGATGAATGGATAAGGAAGATGTGGCACATATATACAATGAAATATTACTCAGCCATAAAAAGAAACGAAATTGAGTTATTTGTAGTGAGGTGTATGGACATAGAGTCTGTCATACAGAGTGAAGTAAGTCAGAAAGAGAAAAATAAATACCGCGTGCTAACGCATGTATATGGAATCTAAAAAAAAAAAAAAAGTGGTAGTGATGAACCTAGTTGCAGGGCAGGAATAAAGGGGTAGACATAGAGAATGGACTCGATGACATGGGGTGGACGGGCAAATCTGGAGCAAAGTGAGAGTAGCATCAACATATATACACTACCGAATGTAAAATAGTTGGCTGGTGGGAAGCAGCAGCATAGTGCAGGGAGATCGGCTCAGTGCTTTGCAATGACCTAGAGGGGTGGGATGGGGAAGATGGGAGGGAGGTTCAAGAGGGAGGGGATATGGGGACATGTGTATGCATATGGCTGATTCACTTTGTTGTGCACAGAAACTAACATGGTATTGTGAAGCAATTACACTCCAATAAAGATCTACTAAAAAAAAAAAACAGACTGTACTGTAGGGTGAACATAGCTTTGAATGCATTAGGAAACAAAATAATTCACATGACTCACTGATTGTGATATTCACTTGACTGCAGTGGTCTGGAACTGAATCCGCAATATCTCTGAGGTATATTTGTATAATTATTTACTACTATATTAAGAGAGAAAATTCTATCATTTTTATTGCCTCTTCCATTGGAAAGGGCCTTAGCTGTAGCCTATATATTCTATGAGAGCACAGTCCATGACTGTCTTATTTATCATTATATTCTGAGAAACTAGCATACTCCTTCCCGCACAAAAATTTACTGATACTCTTCTGGGACACACCAGTGAACAAAAACCAAGTCCTGCTCTCTCAGATCCTACAGTCTGGTCAGGGAGATAGACAATGAACAATAAACAAATGAATATACAATTGCAGGTAGTAATAAGAAGAAAAATTAAGTAGGGTGAGAGAGTGAGGGTAAAAGAGAGAGGGACCAGTGTGGCCGCTTTAGAGAGACAAGCCAGAAAGGCCTGTCTGATGAGGCAACAGAGGCACGGAGATCTGCATGAAGGGAGGGAGCCAAACATGAACCTAGGGGAAGAGCATTCCGGGCACAGAGAACAACAAGCACAAAAGCCCTGAGTCAGGAACTTGCCTGGACGTCAGAGAAACAGCAGCAGCCAGTGTGGCTGAAGCAAAATGGCTAGGACAGAAATGAGGTCAGAGAGGTGGCTAAGGGCCAGAGCATGCAGGGCCAGGACTTGGAATTTCACTACAAGTACACTGGGCAGCTGTTAGAGAGTTGAGAGTAAAGGGAGTGATAAGACTGATAAAAAATTTTTAAAGGATCACTCTGGCTGCTGTAATGAACAGACCATAAAGGGAGCAAAAATGGAAACAGGAAGACCAGTTAGGAGACTACTAGTGAGGCCCCAGTGCGAAACACTGGCTTGGATTGAATGGGATGGGCCCACCCACAGATGTGTGCTCAGTAAGTATACGTTTAATGAATGATTGTTTTCATTTCTTGATCTTATTTTCAGGAAATTTTTATGTAATAGATTTGTCAACAGAAGTGACGGATATCAGTAACACAGAATCTGAAACACAGGAAGCACTTCTGTATCTCCACTTTGGAGAAAACCAAAGGCACGAGCAATGTCAACAATATCTTTTCTAATGCAACTTATGAGCCTTGACTGAACACTGGCCAACATGAAGTAGAAAGTAAAGATTTGGCAACATAACATTTCCTAAGTTTGATCATTAGACCAGGGATGACCAACTCTTTTAGTCCCACAGGATGCTCTAGGAGAAAAATATTCTGTTAAAATAACTTTGGGAAATGTTAAAAACACAGCAAAGACTGACTGGGTGCTTACCATATGTCAGGTCCTCTGCAAAAGCCCTCTACGTTTTATGCTGTTCAACCCTCACAAACACTCTAAGATGTAGGGTAGCAGATATGCTAGTTCTCCCTTTCTCTCTGCAGTGGACGCAGAGTCACCCAGAATCCCCTTTCATGAAGGACTTGTTGGCCCAACTGGACCATCCTTCAGTTGTCAGTCTCTTCAGGGGTGACTTCAACTCCCAAGAGTTGCCTTGCCCAAGATCACACCTATTCCCAGGCCAGTCCATACCTAACAGCTGATCAATACAAGTATATAAAGGCCATCCCAGCTCCAGAGCAACCTCTGGGGCCCCCAGAGGCTGTCATGGGACCAGCATTGTGGCTTGACTTTTCCTTCTGTCCTCCCATCCATCGCCTTTGACCCACAGAGCACCCCTTAATAAACATCACGCAAGCTAAACTTGGTCTCAGTCTGCCTTCTGGGGAAATCAACCTACAATACTCCTCTTCTTTCTCAGAAATACAACATTTAAATGTCAGCTGGGCATGTGAATAAATGCCAGGAATAAAGACAACATTTCCCAGCTTCCCTTGGAACCAGTCAAGTGTGGCCATGCAACAGAGCTCTCACCAATGGGATGGACATGGAAGTTATGTGTGCAATTTCCAGGAAATGGGAGGAGAAGGGCCCTCCCCTCTGCCCCCTTTTCTCCTTCCTGTCAGCTGGAATGCAGACATGAGGGCTGGAGTGGGAGCAGCCATCTTTTTGAGGATAGCAAAGCAACAAGACAAAAAGGAGGCTCTGTGCCAGTCATCGGTGGGGGCATTTTATACTTAATCCTGTGAGGTAGGTAATATTGCCCCACTTTACAAGCGAAGAAACTGACCAAGAGTTAGACATTGGGTCCAAAGGCAAACTGAAAATAAGCAGCAAAACTAGATTTGAATCCAGATCTGATTCCAAAGTTTATGCTCCTGTGCCAGACTGAGCCTCTGGGAAGAAATCTAGTGATAATTTTGCTTAGGAAAAGTGCAAATTATGATTATCCATTTTTTCTGCACATAATTAAGAGATATGGATGTTCAAATCCAGTACACAGACTTTAAGTTAGCTGCAAGAAAGAGGTTCCCAGTTGTAAATATTGTAGGAGATTAGAGAAGAGAGGACAGAGAGATGGCTCCTTCTACGAAGAGCTGAGAGATTAGGCAATGTAAACGGGAAGTAATTATCTAGCGATGCTTTGCGTAGAGTTACAGATGTCAGCTCGGAAATCTCCTTCTAGGCCTGCCATCTCCTTCTAAACATGAGCAATGCCTTTTCCTATCTTGCGTAAAGCAGGGTGGAAGAAAGCTCAGACCTTCAGGAGTGGCATGGGGGAGGAAGGGAGTAGTGGTCATCCCAGCTATACTGGCCAGGCTACTGGCCCAGGAGAGGGAGAACAGGCTCAGTTAGGGATTTGAGATAAGCAATGTGACGGCATGGCTGAGAAC
Source organism: Monodon monoceros (assembly GCF_005190385.1). Taxonomy (NCBI): domain Eukaryota; kingdom Metazoa; phylum Chordata; class Mammalia; order Artiodactyla; family Monodontidae; genus Monodon; species Monodon monoceros. Next base: position 43,093,460 of record NW_021703775.1, read on the forward strand.
GCTGACAGAGAGAGGTGTAGGCACACAAGAAGCACCAGGGAAAGCAGTTCTGAAGCTTGTCTGAAACATCTTGCCCTCTCAGCTTTGGGCTACATACTGGGCCTCATTGCTGCGTGGTGCCTTCTGATCCTAAGGTCATTCACTATAGCTCTGGTTCCTCTGGAGAGAAAAGATTTCTCTTAGAGGAGCCAGGGCTCTGCAGCATCAGCACCTCAGGGAAGAGCCACAGCCTCTAGCTGGACAGTTAGCTCATGAAGACCATCCACATACTGACCCCTACTAAAGAGGTGCATCTGGGATCAGAGGGGCTCTCTGCTCTCTTAAGCATCTGGGCCTCATCCTGCATGAGTCAGTTACCCTCTGACATGGGAACAGCGAAACAAGCCAGTGTTGTCATGTCTTGGGCCTAAACTGTTAGTACCCAAGCCACCAAAATACTGAAAAGTGCCCGGTTCCAAGCCTCGTCCAAATGTAGCGTTTGGTTAAATTAATCCAGAATAGTACACGAGGACTCTGCCAATGTCATCACCTTCATCAATCAGCAGTCATGACTGCAACAGTTGTGTATGAAAGAGGCGGTATTTTGTGTGGGAGGGGGTCGGGGAGGGGTGTGGGGAGTGGTCTCTAAAGTAGAACAGACCTGGGTGTGAAGCCCAGCTTTGCCATTTACCAGCTGTGTAACCATCAGGAAGTCTCTTGACCTCTCCCATCTAGATTATATTGATAATCTTACCTACATTGCTGAGCTGCTGTTGAGTAGTTATCAGTGAATGTGCATAAGACATCCATTGATTGTAGGTGTTCAACAAATGTTTTTCATTCTCATGAACCAAAATGTAGCCTCAGTTCAGGAAAAATTTTATTTTGGAACAAAATTATCAAATCTCCTTAAAGGTAAACTATACAGTTAAAATAAAAATTGAATTGGTATCCATCGTATTTTACTTTTAATGAAATGTTTTGTAAGTTCCACAGTCCTGGATGACCATTCTCTGCCTGGTGAAATCCATCAAAGTCCAAATCTATTATCACCTATTTCCTTTCTTGTCCAAACTAACCAGATGGAATTAGTCCCTCTCCATCAATATTTCCACAGGACATCTCTCACATCACTAAACAAGTCACTTGAAGCTTGGTTTAATGTATAGCTGTTTCTCCTATTAGACTGGAAGCCCTTGGATGACAAGAATCATGAGCTAGTCATCCTTAATCCTAATTTCCCAGCACAGCGTCTAGCACAGAGTAGGAATTCCACAAATACCTGGCAAAATAACACTGAATTGAATAAATGCTGCGGATTCTATGGGTTTCATAAAAATTGCCCTGAGTTCCATAATCCTGATGGCAGCTGGGATCTTGGAGCACAAAGCATTTCAGAGACTATTTAGTGCCAGTACATTTCCCTGGAGAAAATATCATTTGAATGAGAGATTGTCAGTTTAGTTTGTCTAGCCCACAGGGTCCTAGTTAACAACTGAGTAAGAGAGATCCCATTTTTCATTACAAATCTGAAATTAATTCAATTTGCAGCTTTGCTTGCCTAGTCAATTTAATTCTAATCCTCATGTTGAAGAGGTAACACAAATGAAACTATCAGAGTAGAAAAATAGCCTTCAGTGTTGCTGCCCAGTGTAGAGTTATTTTATACATCAAGGAAACTATGTGGATACAACATCAGTCAACAGATTATTGGACAACTGCGAAGAACAGCCTCAACCCCAATTATGGATATGCCTATGTGTATGTTAACACACACACACACACACACACACACACGTGAGAGCTACCATTTTATAGAAGGTATTTTGGAGCAGACATTTTGAAAATGGCATTAACGGAATTCATTTTCACAGAAGGCATCTTGCATCTCGAATTACCTGCATTTGCATTTATTTATGCATTTAGCAATAGAAATGCAGCTGATAAACAGTTGGTGAAGATGAGTTGAGACAGAAAAGTTATATAAAGACTGGCTTTTGAATAACAGCAGACAGGATGTGAGATATCTACAGTTAATGTATCTGCTCCAGTATAAGTAAGAAATGGTTGCTTGTGGCACTACAGGTGACATGGTGACTCAGAGGATGACAGGGAATGAGTATGATAAGAAAGAAAGAATTGGATACCACAATACCAAAGGACACTTAATCTGGACAGTCCAGGTTAAGGGCTTCAGGGATAATCTGGTGAGAAGGTGGTGAACCCCTAACTGTAATTATAACTGCAGAAGTTTGTAGCATACCATTAAGATTAGTGGCACAGTAAATTACATAGGTTGGATGCTACGGCTCAGTTTTTCTTGACTAATTCTTTTGTCATCTCCACAAAGCACTGAGTTAATAGAACCTCCTTAGGAACAGGTAAGGGGAGTTAAGGAACCAATTTTCAAAGTGACTACTTGGGTGCTTAGATCAGTTTAACCTAGCAAACAGAATAAAATGGTCTCCTAACAAGTGGATCAGACTGCACATAAACATCATGGGGAAAGCGATGATTCAGTAACAAGAAAAAGCATGTACAAAGCTTACAAAGGCCTGCAGCAGGAAGACCATGCGGGGTGGAACGGGAAATAGAGGAGACAGACACAGAGCAATAAACAATGTTGATTTTGAAATGAAAATGGGTCACTGATGATGCTGAAGAGCTGCCGGGACACAAGTCATCCTGGTTCGCAGTGACCATTGTTCATTCATTCAACAAGAATCAAGTGCCCCACATGTGCCAGGCACTGTTCTATGTGCCAAGATAAGAAAGTAAACAAAACAGTCACGATCCCTGCTGTTAAGAAGTTTACATTCTAGTAGGTAAAGGAAGAGGGTGATGACAACAAATACCTACTTTATAAAGAAAGTACATAAAGTAATGGCATAAACAGTGATTTGGAGGGAGACTATTACTATCTAGTGAGGAAAGTCCTCTTTGAGGAGAGGAAGGTAGGCTTGAAACCTGAACAAGAAGGAATCAGTCATGCAAAGTCCAGGGCAGAAGGTGCAGCAGGTGCAAAGGCTGTGACACAGGGTGAGCTGGGTGGTGCTGAGGACCAACGAGCCAGTGCCCAGCAAATCAGAGGTGAGCAAGAGAAGAGGCTAAACAGAAAGCTAGAGGTGATGCAAGGAGTTTGGATTTGTTTTCTGTCTGCAATATGATGCCACAAGCAGATTTTGAGGAGGAAAGTAACTTAAAAACTCTAGCCATGATGTAGAAAATGGGCTGCAGGAAGGCAGAAGAGGACACAGGGAGACTTGTTAGAAGGTTACTGGCAAACTTTAGGCCGTCAATGATGGTGGTTTTCACCAGAGGGGTAGCAGCAGAGTGAACAGAATATTAAAGATGAAGTTGACAGGACTTGCTGGGAAGAAGGGAAGGGTGGCATTGTAAGGAATCAAAGATGATGGCCGGGTCTTGGGCCTGAGCAAGTGGATGAATGGTGGTGCCATGTACTGAAACGGAAAGACTGGGAGAGGATTAGGTAGGATGGGGGTGGGAGGAGATCAAAGGTTCTGTTTTGACCGTGTCCAGTTTATATCCTCAGATGAAGATGTCAAGTGGGCACTTAGATACATGAGTCTTGAGTTCAGTGGAAGGATCAGGATTGAAGATACCAACATGGGCGTCAACGTGAAGACGATAATCACAGGTACGAAACTGAGACTGTGGATAGGGGAGAGTCCAGGGGCATCTCGATGCTGAGAGGTTGAGCAAGAAGTCTCCAGCCAAAGATACTAAGAAGGCGACACTGGAAAGGGGAGAGAAGCCAGAAGAGTGTGGGGGTCACATAAATAAGGGGAAGAACACATTCTAAGAAGGAAGGAATGATCAACTGTATCAAATAAGAACAGAGATGTGACTACCCTGGATTTGTGAACATGGAGGTTACTAATGATGTTAATAAGGGCAGGTCTGGTGGAGTGGTGGCAGGAGAAGCCCAGCTGGAGCCAACTGAGAAGAGAACAGGAAGTGAGAAGTGGAAAAGAGGGATGCTAGACTATCCTTACATTAAGAATCAAGAAATTTAACAATCTGAGGTCTGAGTGCTAACAGGTTCCCCTAAGAATTACTGAAGATTCCCTATAAGAAAAACCAAAGAGCATGAAAGGAATCAGTCATCAACTCATTTAGTGAGTACCCAGGTACAGTAGAGCTCACAGCCCTGTCACCCAACAGGAACCAGAAACCATGGAACAAGTGGTCCCCTGTCATCTAAAGATGACAACCTTTAGAGTGACATATGTCTGGACAGTCCCAGTTTATATCTGTTGTCCCAGAGTAATTATTAAGGACTCTCAAAGTGTCCTGGTTTGGATAATAAATTCTATCTTTTCTCTATTTATAGTTCACTGTCTTCTTACCCAACACTGGACAAGCCCTATCACTTAAATGAAGTTAAGATCACTATTTAAGGGGCTTCCCTGGTGGCACAGTGGTTGGGAATCTGCCTGCCAATGCAGGGGATACGGGTTCGAGCCCTGGTCTGGGAAGATCCCACATGCCGCGGAGCAACTGGGCCCGTGAGCCACAACTACTGAGCCTGCGCGTCTGGAGCCTGTGCTCCGCAACAAGAGAGGCCGTGACAGTGAGAGGCCCGCGCACCGCAATGAAGAGTGGCCCCCACTTGCCTCAACTAGAGAAAGCCCTCACATAGAAACGAAGACCCAACACAGCCAAATATAAATTAATTAATTAATTAATTTTTTAAAAAAAAGATCACTAAGTTAGAAAACTGCCCAAGACTGGTTCCAGGCAAGAATCTAAGGGCAAATATCTGATTATGTTGGTAGATTATCAATTTACTGGGGAATTATTAAAGGTTCCATCATACTGTTTCATAGAATGCAAAATTATATTGTCAGGCACTGAATCCTAAATTACAATAACATAATGTAGCAGTTAATATTAAATCATAGTATACAAAAAATGGTGGTGTGCTTAGAAAAAGACCTAGGAAGACCCACATAAAACTGTTTATAGCGGTTACTCATAGGGAGTGAGAGTTCGGGTGGATGGGGGTAAGAGCTCTTACCTTTTATTTTATACTACTTCAGTAGTTTTCAATGTTTTATTTTTACAGTGAACATACACTACTTTTGTAATTCAAATGTTTAAAGTTTATTTAAACGGATACTTAACCATTTCTCAAAAATAAGAATCCAGGATAGATCAGATGCACAGTAACAAAATCTGTATTTCCAGATCTGGTCCCATAGTACCCGATGCTGTTGCCTCTGACACATAAATTGAAGTGAATCCAGATGTCCTCTGCAGCATCCTCTATGGCAATACTCAAGCCTTGAATTACGGTGAAGTCTCCTGACATCACTACTAATTCATCAAAGCCTCCTGACAACCCTCCAGGTACACACTGTAGCCGGATTGGCTCATATAAATCTTTGCCAGTTTATTTACAAAGTCCTGTCAGATTCTGGTGTTTCAACCAGCTTATGTGTACATTGTATTTTGATTAATTAAAATAAGTCACTTACCACCTTGGCTAGTGTGGTTCTTAGCTGCCCAGCTTTCAGCTATAGGCTAAGACCCACACAGCCAAAATCTTATGCAAAGAGTCTCTGCAGCTCTCACAGCCACAGGAGCCTGTCCCAACTCACCTCTGTGATGCAGAAGCAAGAAATTCCAGGGCAGCTATGTGAGCCCTATTTACAACAGAAACCATCCCATATTTTTCCAAGTCATGCTAAAAGTCTAAGTTATCATTATCCATATGTGTTGGCATTATGTAGATATAATTATGTATATTATCTCAATCGGAATCAATAAGTCATATATTTTGATTTAAAATTTTTATGTGATTTTCATCGATATAGAAGCCAAAATCCCATTAATTTGCTGAAAAAAGATAATTTTAAGTAGAATCAAAAATACACAAATATATATTGAACTAGAAAAGTTTTAGAGATGCAAAAATCCTTAAAGATGATCTAACCTATCTTTTTTATAGATGAAAAAACAGATTCAGAGGAGATAATGGCTTGTCCAAGATCACACACAATGTCAATAGCAGACCTTGGACTAGAATCTGGTCTCCTGACTCAGCATCTCCGCCATGTTGCTTACCACGAACAAAGTGAATTCTCATGGACACTCCATAAAGAGACATTTATGCATGTTGACTACACAATTATAAAATACAATCTACTTGATATAAATAAACTGTTTACAAGTGTTCTCATCGTTGTGTTGCCTGCCACCCTGAAAACTTTACAAGAGTCAATTCAGAATGCCTCCACTCACACTGGGAAGAATAGCAGTGGGGCAGGCTGAGAAAAGGCCTTGCACGTAGGACTCCTTGAGATGCTTATCTCTCAGTAGGTTCTAGCAATAAGAAGCCAGAATGTTGCTAAATCAATTTGATTCTTTGACAGTTGCTGAATCTTTTTAATTAAAAAATGAGTGGTATCTCTGAGATCAGCTAAAGCTAAATTTTTCTTAAAGACCATTTTTCTTAAAGACCAGTGAATCATCAAAGATGTTTTTCTGACCTATTTAGGACCTATGATGAGAACTGAACCAAGGTATCACCAATCATGAACCAAGGTGTCACCAATCAAGAAGAGGCCTTCGAATATCTCATCCATGCTACCTTTCAGGAGGTCGACTGAACCAATGTAAAAAATTTACTTAGAAGGCAATTCCATAATTTCTGCAAAGCCTAAGAATCTTTAACCAGAATGCAATCTCATGCAGATGTTTGTAAGCAGAACTTAAAATTAAATCAGAAGTACTTCTTCCAGTATTTTAATGCAAGTTAGTTATCACAATAGTTTGTGTGTGTATATCATATATACACGTATGTATATATTTTTCACATTACCTAATTACTGCATAGGCCCAATAAATATGCATTACACAGAACTGATTTGAAATAGAAACAGTAGAAATAAAATAATCTGCATGTGAAACAGCTTTTTAGACTTCAGACTAAAAGTATAAGCCCGAGTGGCTTTTTAGATAAAATACGTTTTCCAGTCTTGATAAAAATACCTATGTACATGTTATTTATTTTTATCTAGTAGATTCTACTTTATCATCATATAATAAAACTAAAAAACTGGGCTTCCCTGGTGGTGCAGTGGTTGAGAGTCCACCTGCCGATGCAGGGGACACGGGGTCGTGCCCCGGTCCGGGAAGATCCCACACGCCGCGGAGCGGCTGGGCCCGTGAGCCATGGCCGCTGAGCCTGTGCATCCGGAGCCTGTGCTCCACAACGGGAGAGGCCACAACAGTGAGAGGCCCACGTACTGAAAAAAAAAAACACAGGTTCGAGCCCTGGTCCGGGAAGATCCCACAGACCAAGGAGCAACTAAGCCCATGTGCCACAACTACTGAGTCTGCACTCTAGAGCCCACGAGCCACAACTACTGAGCCCACATGCCACAACTACTGAAGCCCGCGTGCCCTAGAGCCCGTGCTCTACAACAAGAGAAGCCACCGCAATGAGAAGCCCGCGCACCGTAATGAAGAGTAGCCCCCGCTCACCGCAACTAGAGAAAGCCCGCGCACAGCAATGAAGACCCAATGCAGCCAAAAATAAATTAATTAATAAATTAATTTTTTAAAAATGAAATAAATATACACTGCCAGCACAAACAGTAGCTAACTATTCACATGTGTGACTTAACCATTTCCCACTAATCAAACGTCAACAACCCCAGATGAAGAAAATCCACTAAAAGCTTTAATGGAAGCACTCAACGGATAAGTTTAGCATAAGTGATCTGGTAAATAGAAGAGGTTGAATAGGAGAAGCTGGCCTCTCCTACACTCACACAGGGAATGGAAATAAGGCTGAAAAAGCCACCTTGGCCCTTTGCTGCCCCATTTCTCCAACTTGGGTTTGATTCTACCCTGAGCAGAATATTATTTAACTAGTCACTGCACTGATAAGATAGGTGATGTTCTTAAAAATCAAGTTCATCTTTCAGCTCATCCTTGTATTTACTGATGAGGGCACAGTTTAATTTTGTGTCCCCCAAAGTGAAAGCTGGAGGACATCGCTTTAGCCATTGAGTAACTAAGCATTGATGGAAGCAATGCAAATAAGCCTAGATCAGCAACAAGAGGCAAACGAGCAATTTAAGGTTAATGTCCTTCAGATTCCTTACGCAAGTGGAGTGCCCCAAGGTTTCACAAGCAATAGAGATAATGAGTTTATTTATGATTACTTTTGGGGAATCAGATGTTGAGTTAATTATCAGTTTGACTTTTTTTCCTCTTGGCCTAATCTCATTAATTCCATATTTACTTTAATTGGATCTCATTTGAATATTCTGATTTCATAACATGTGACTAATAGTATTTCTCCATGTCCACTTTGTGCCAGTTTGTTTTATATTAGGAAATTATATGGGCTTGATCTTATTTTACATGCAGAAAGAGACACAGTACACATGGTTGCTCTTCACAACGTTTCTCAAATGGCAGAATGAAAAGAATTAGACGTGGAGTTTCAATTATGACCTTGGACAGGTTACTTAACTCTTAGTCATTTTTGCCAACTTAAAAAATAAAACGTTAACTAAAAGGCAAGAAGATATGATCAAAGAGGAGAAGACCAGAGGCCTGATAATGACCTTCTCTCTTAACTTTCACCCAAATCTTGGGTCAAAACCTTAACAGGTGGCACAGAACCACGAAGATAGTTTGAGGAGGGCTCCAGGTCTGGGGGTCTTGAACCTAACCTCCCAGCCTCAGCTTGGCAGAGTAGGAGGCCTGAAGGTGCGTCTGAGCCAATGCGCCCCCTAGTGTCCCACAAAGAAAGCACCACAGCCTTTTGGAGCACCCTGCTCCAAGACTGCTGAGGCTTTTCTCCAATGAAATTAATGTAATTCCCAATTTGTACCTTAACCATTTTGAACTACATTCACTCTTTTAGGCTCCTGATATTTCACTTGTACGTTTTACCTGTGTCTTGGAGAATAGTCAATATCCTCTACCCACATACCCGTGAAGAAGCAACACAGACACATCCAACCATACACTATGTTTGACTTTAAATTATCAATATGCCTTAGTAGCAGAATAGGAACTTAAAAATAAAAAGTAAAAGAAACTTGTAACACTCCTCTGAGTATATTTTGCTTTGTAGTCTTGAATTTTAGAATCATGTTAATTTTCCACATAGTCAAATGTAAAATTAAATCATCAAAGATGGGGGAAGGATCCTAAAACTGAATGCAAACTAAAATAAATGAACTCAACTATATTTAAAATGAATAACATTACCACACTGAATTTTTAAAAACAGAACTAATCCAAGTAACATCTGAACACAGAACTTTGACTACTCTCAATGTAAAGAAAAATAAAAGAACTGCAAAGAATCTTGAACTCTTCTTAGTAGGTTTGTTTTTTATAGTCCTTGGGTATAGCATCCTGAAACTATTTTATGTGTATCAAATGAGTAATCACAGTGGAAGAAGGGAGATACAAATAAGAATGGGGGGAGGCAAGGAAGAACTTGGGGTGGGGCTCTAAGTTGTAATTGTAAGTATCAGTATAAACTTGGGATTTAAAAATATATCTCCATCTTTTTAGCTGCATCTATGAGAGTGTGTAGTATATGTATTTCCAAGCTCTGTCTGTTGAAAAGGTCAAGAAGCGATGACATTCTACCACAGCAATAATTACAGTCCTCCCTAAAAGAACCAGGGCTCCTTGGAGAAACAGCTGATTCCAGTGCTGGGGCACAGAAAGTACTAGATGGACCTGGAACAGCTAATTATGCCAAACAGCAATAAAGTGCTTTAAAAAAATTACAAGAGCCTATCAAAAGGATGCAGGAAATAAAGGGGCTTCCTGCTGGCCCTAGGGATAATTTGAGCATCCAAATAATTAAGAGCAGGAGGCAGTGCTTTTTAGCAGAATGCTGACTAATATGGAGGGAATGATGAAGTTTTAAAAAATCATAAACTCAGACATAAATTAGCAGCAGTGGATACTAAATCTGGGGATGGGAAAAGTTTGATGAGGAATAAGATATTTATACAGTCTTAAAGTGTTTCTGCACAAATTACTTATTAATTACAAAAGAAAAAATAGTAACTACACAGTGGAGAAAACGGATAACACTTTAATGATAAAATTTAACATTGCCAATAATAGGTGAATAGGCACCCTGAAGCTCTGGATAGGAGGCCCTGAGGAGGACTCATGTCACTCCTGAGGCGCTCCAGGCAAAAATGCATACCCTGAATCTAATCATGAGGAAACATCAGATAAACCCAACTTGAACTTTATTCTGTAAAATAACTGCCTGGATTCTTCAAAAGTATCAATTTCCTAAAAAACAAAAAAAGGCTGAGATGCCTTTCCAGATGAAAGGAGATAAAGAGACATAACAACTAAGTTCAACACGTGATCTGAACTGGGACCTGTACTAGAAAAAAATGCCCTAAAGGAAATTACTGGGACAATTGACTAAATTAGAATATAGACTGATTTATAGAATTTATAGATAATAGTATTATGCCAATATTAAATTTCCTGAATTTAATAACTGTACTATGGCTTCATAAGACAATGTCTTTATTCTTAAAGTTGCATGTTTTAATATTAGGAATAAAGGGAATAATGCTTGAAACTTGCTTTCAGGTGATTCAGAAAAAAGCAATATTAATATATATCTGTAAAGAGGAAGACTGATAAGGCAATTGTGTCAAAAATACTAAAGATGGGTGAAATCTGTGAGCTATGCTTGCTATTTTCCTGTAAGTTTGAAATTATTCCAAAACTAAAAATTGAGAGTTTATAGTCTGAATTTAAAGTATAGGTAACCTACAACTAGTTTTTCTAAATCCTTAAAAATGTTTCCATGTTATAATTCAGACAAATTAAAGTCAAGCTATATCCACAGAGTTTATAATTTACATTACTGAAAGAAGCACTTTCAATCAAATTACATCTGATTCATCAGTCTACTTTATGTCTTTGTGATTTTTCAAAATGATTAACCAAATATTTTATATTTTAATTTGTTGCAGTCGTATGTTAAAGCATACTTTAAACTGGTAAACTGCTCTGAAAATGGAAAATACCTTACCTGACTTTCTTATTAGTAATTATAAACATGGAAGTACCAAAATGTTTAAAATTCCTGATACTTCCCCTAAGATTAGTGGAAAAAGGCACCTAAGTTTATGCTTTGTTTTCAATTAAGCATTTATTAAAAAACAAAGTATATCGTTTATTAGTCTACTTTCCGGTTTATAAAATTATGCAAAATTCGGGTTTATAACATTGAACAAGACCACTCCACAAACTGGGAGTATTAATGACATTTGTAATCCATTTGAAATTATATTCTCTATTTGAAATACCTGCATGGAAAACAATTCCCCAATTTCCCAGAAATGATGAGACTCATTGTCATTCAGCTGCACTACTAATGAGAATAAAGTGGGAATTAAAATCATAAAGCTAAGAAGGCAGAAATCCAGTTTTCAAAATAACTTGGTATTAACTTCACAAGCATAAACCTCAAAAATACTGATTACTGAACTTAGAATTTCCCAGATTAATAAAAACATCGTTGATCACCATTCATCATGCTAAGCCTCATCTCTTCTATATTCAGGACGTTTGTATTTCCAGGCTCCCCCAGACGCAGAGGGTAACCTCCATTCTTTCCATCTGTCCCCGATTCTTCTTCTAGTAAATGCATTCCCTTCATTTCAAAGCAATAGGAAGAGGTTGGGAGGGAGGGGCTTGAGGTGGGGGACATGTCTCATGTGCACCTCCATCATCTTTGAAATCTAAATTCTCGGGCAAGAGTAGCAGTTGGCTTCAAGAATCACTTTGAGAGGAAAAGACGGGACATTCACAAACTCACTTTTTCATACAAGAAAGGAAACCCAGATAGACTCACATTTGGCAAAAAGAATTAAATTTGATAAGATCATATACTGGCAAGGTAATAGGGAAACAGGTCCTCTTCAAGCCTGCTGCCTCTTGGTAGTGCAATTCTGCAGAATATATTAACCTGAAAATGGGCATTGCTATGACTAACTAAATCTACCTCCATATATCTCCCTAGAAGGACACTCCCCATGTATATGGGTATTTACCAAAACACTGTTTGAAAAGCAAAAGAACCTAAATCTCTTTCAGCAAGATAACTTATTTAGAAAGAGAAGAAACACATGCACAAAGAATTCTATGTAAATTCGGGGATAGATATGTGAAGATCTAGAAAGATACACATCAATCTCATAGCAGTGGTTACCTCTGGGGATTGTGGAGGGAGATCAGGAATGGAAACTAAAGTTTAAATCTGAGATGTTCTAAAGTTTCAAGGAAATGCATTTATGTATTACTTAAGTAATTAAAAATTAATTTTGAAAGATTTAAAAAAGAATCAAGTTAAACACCAAGTAAATCTAAGACAGAGATCACTTCGACTAGAAAATGATGGAAACTGAGAAATACTAAATAGACTAAGTTTGAACTACTAACATTTTTAATACATCAGCGCAATGGCTCAGAGTCAGTCTGAATCTTGACCTGGCTGCATATAATGAATCCTACCAATTCCTAAAGAGAGTTAACTATCTTACTTCTCATCTGTACTTAAAATTTTTAAGAAACCCATTCTTAAGAAGAAAGGAAGGGCTTCCCTGGTGGCGCAGTGGTTGAGAATCTGCCTGCTAATGCAGGGGATACGGGTTCGAGCCCTGGTCTGGGAAGATCCCACATGCCGCGGAGCAACTGGGCCCGTGAGCCACAACTACTGAGCCTGCGCGTCTGGAGCCTGTGCTCCGCAACAAGAGAGGCCGCGATAGTGAGAGGCCCGCGCAACGCGATGAAGACTGGCCCCCGCTTGCCACAACCAGAGAAAGCTCTCGCACAGAAACGAAGACCCAACACAGCAAAAATAAATAAATTAATTAATAAACTCCTACCCCCAACATCAAAAAAAAAAAAAGAAGAAAGGAAAGAGAAGGAAGGAAAAGAAGGAAGAAAGGGAGGGAGAGAAGTTTCCCCAAGTGTTAAGTCTAATTTTGTATATTTGTCTGACTTCAAACTTCAATATTGAATCATGTATAATATTTGAGTGGTGGGGAGAGGAATACCAGCAGAAAATTCTCTCCAAAAAGATCTTTGATTTAAAATAAAGCAAAATGGGCTTCCCTGGTGGCGCAGTGGTTGAGAGTCCGCCTGCAGATTCAGGGGACACGGGTTCGTGCCCCGGTCTGGGAAGATCCCACATGCCGTGGAGCGGCTGGGCCCGTGAGCCATGGCCGCTGAGCCTGCGCGTCCGGAGCCTGTGCTCCGCAACGGGAGAGGCCACAACAGTGAGAGCCCCGCGTACCGCAAAAAAATAAATAAATAAAAATAAAATAAAATAAAATAAAGCAAAACAAGAAGGCAGGGGGACATTCTCCTACAGAGACCTTGAGAATGCTAGACTCTAGAGAGTTGAAAATATCAACTCTTTTTCAATAGACAATATGGAAATAACTCCCAAAGCCTAGGGAAATATATTTAGGACATGTAGGCAGTTAGGAAGATGAAGGAATCCATTTATTTTTAATAATTTCCACTGAGAGATGATGGATACATTAATTTACATCTTGCTCTGAACTTAATAAGTAAAACTTAAGGAACCGTTTGCTCACATATGTCAATTTATTTCCTTAACTGCAAAAGAAAGTAGCAGTAGGAAGAGACGACACAGAGTAGCTGTGTTCGCAAATCTGCTGTCTTCTATAAAGCTGAGAAGTTTATTATTACATTTATTTCATGTGTTAGTTTGTAAGTTCTTCTGGTGGTTACCTCCATAAATTACAGCATGTAACCTTGACTCCTAAATCTTAATGTTAATCCATACTTTTCCCCTCTTTCCAGAAAAAACTTGGAACACTTTAAGCCCATTTAGTCCCTTTCAACTTAAATGGTATTGTTATGCATTTTTAAAATATTACACACATTTTAAAAACTTATTATTGTTTCATACAGTGTTTGTTTATGCACATATTTACCATTAGTCTTTCTGTTACCTCTCTTTCCTACTGGGATCATTTTCCTTCTGTGTGAAGAACACTAAAATTAAAACTGCGAGGATTTGCTGCTAACAGTAGACCCACATGAAAACAAATTCTAAAGGGTATTCTTCTTAGTGTGGGTCTGCTGGTGGCAAATCCTCTGTTTTTTGTTTTTTGATTTTTAAGTCTGAAAATGTCTTATTTCCCCTTTCTCTTCCATTGTCCTATTGAGAAGTCAGCCATCAGTCTAACTGCTTTCCGATAAAGGTAGCTGATGTTCTTTCTCTGGAGACTGTCCTGATTTTCTCTTCATCTTTGATTATCTGCAGTTTCACTACTATATGCCTAGGTGTGAATTTATTTATCCTGATTAGAATTCTTTTGGCATCTTATGTACCAGGGTTGATGTCTCCTATCAGTTATGGAATTTTCAGCAATTATATCCTAAAATATTGCTTCTACCCTCATTCTCTCTCTCTCTTCCTATTATTTTAAGTCACCAAATGAATATATGCTAGACATTTTGTCTGACTTTTGTTCCTTTTGTTTTGTCTACTCATATGCCTGGTCATCTCTGATTGTGACTGGACACTAAATTTGAAAGATTATTTGTAGAAGTAACTTGAAGTGTGGATGCTATCATTCTCCACAGAGGACTTTTGCTTCCTTCTTCTTGACTCCTGAGGCCCTCGAAGGCCTATCAAGCCAAGCTCCTCACTTCAGGTTCCCTGAATTACTTAAACGACGGGAATCCAGGATTCAAGCTGTATGAGGGCTACTTTGCTTCCAGTTCATCTTTATTCCAAGGGTGCAGCTCAAAGCAGAGGATTAATATACCAGGATTCATGAATTCATACCAGAGTCCAACTTTTGTCACCCTAACCCGTTACAGCCTCCAAAAGCCCAGCTTTTCAGCCTCCCATAGAGGCACCCCTGGGGGAAAAACAGCTTCTCTCCTCTGGACTCTCAGCTTCTCTGAAATCTCAGCCCCAGTAACTACTATCTTACTATCTTTTTGAAGCTTTTTAGAAGATTTTATTTTTATATTTCATCTAACCTTTTTGGTTGTCTTCATTGGGAGAACTAGCCCAAGTTACACTGCCTGGAATTACCAGTCATTACTGGAAACTTAAGAGTAAGGGTACTCAAAAACAGTTAAAGAATTACAGCAGCAGTAATCACCTTAGCACAGTCTAACATTTGGATGTAATTAAAATGTATCCAATTCCAAACAGGTTCTGATGCTCTCTCTCCTGAACATTCACATAGTAGCTTAATGATGAAGATTTACTGATGTAAATCCAACTTTTCTTTGGGTTTAAATGAGTTGGTACGTGTAAAGTTTTTAGAAGGCTGGCTGGCACCTAGTAAGCACTCAATAAGCATTAGCAAATACTATTATTCTATTTCCAAAAAAAGTGAATCCTTACAAGCTTACAAGTCACCACCATTATTCTTCATTCCACTATCACCATAAGAAATCCTCCAGAAAACCAAAGTCATTTATTTATTTAGCTATTGAAAAAATACACGAAAACCTCAGACAGTATTCCTAAACTCAAATTTTGAGGGTAGCTACAAGAAATACAAGTCAAAGTCACTGTAAACTGTGGGCCTAATTATCAGATATGCATGTATTATTTATCCAATACGAACTTGCCATTTCTTACTCCCCGAAAAGAGGGCACTATAGATACAACAACAGATTAGTACACAACTGTTCTGTAGTCACACATTTCACAAATGAAAAAGAATGGAAGCTGCTTCATTATAAGAGTGAGCCACACAGGAAGCTGTGCCATATGCTGAGTGCCAAGCATTCCATCACAATGTTTTGTTGTCAAGCTTGTGATCCATTGACTTATTATATGTGGACGTGATAACAGGAAGAACCTCTATATGCTAAAAATCAACTTACGAACCATTCACATTTTAGGCTCGGAGAGCAGCATCTCTGCATCACCTACACTGCCCCACACTTTGTATAAAGAGTAGTTAGTCCACCAGATAGCCTACACCCTACATTTCAGCTAGAGCGCAGCAAAACCAGGACAAGAACAAGGTCCTCAGACCAATCTGTAACCCATCCCCGCATCTTAAAATAAGATACAGCATCATACTCATTTAAGAAATATTTACTGACACCTGGTTTCAGCCAGATACTTTGATAGAAACTGGATATTTAACGGTGAACAAGATAACATGATCCTGGCCTCCCAGAAGTTAGTCTAGGCATACAGAAGAGAAAGAGAAATAAATGCATGACTGTACTACAGAATAATAAGTACAATGATGGAAGAAGTACAAGGCTACTGGAGGAGAATATTGGGAACAGGATATCAGGAAAAGTGTCCCAGGAAAATCACTCCTAAACTGAGACCTGAGAGATGAGTAACAGCCAAGCAAAGGTGAGAAAACAGTACATTCCAGAAACCACATGTGTAGAGGCCCAGAAATTAGGGAAACTGTAAGGGTGCATTCTGGTCAAGCAGAAGCAAAGGCTAAGCTTACTCTGTAGGAAGTCTCTATAATCAGGGCCAGCAGGATTCCCACCAAAAACAATGTTACATACTACAGAGGGAAAGAAACCACCTTGAGGAAGAGTCAGGAGACATAGCAAACAAGAGAATGAGCACACACACATACACCCAAAGACTTGGAAATTATAGAACAATTTGAAAGATTCTATGTATATTTAAAGTCAATAAAAAGATAAAAGAAGGTATAGACACCACAAGGCAAGAATAATACAGAAGAAAACAGAACAAAGAACACTGAAAATCAAATAGAATTTGTAGAAAGTATCATCACTGACATTCAAGAGCAATGCAAGACTTCTAGTTTTAAAACATTTATCTATGCTTCTTTCTAAAACCAAACTAAAAGGATAGGGAGTTATTTTAAAAGACATAAACTCACAAAGAGAACAGGAAAGGAGAAAATATACAAGAGAAACTTTAAAAAAAGGAGCCAGAAAGCAAATGATTAAGTGGTGACTGATTTTAGAGCCCTAGGAAAGCTGAAATCTAAGCTTAACCGGGCTTGGAGTGGGAGGAGGGAGGGGGAAGCCAGAAAGAAGCAGCCGGTTCACAGCCAGAAACCTGCAAAGGCTCAGGGCTTGGAGACATGAGATAGCTCTGCAGGCAGCAGTGGAGGGTGTGGGAAGGTAGGAGGGCCAGCTTAGAGTTTGTGGTTTGTAGAGGAGTTTGTCCACCAGATATCCTCCCACCTAGCAGACGTCTGGAGGTTTACTTTCTGGGAGGCTGCCCAGCTAAGGAGAGGGCTAAGGCGCATTCAGGCAGTGAAGCATGAGTCTGCTTAATCCTAGAGCCCTCCCCATTCGGCTCCTACAACCTTGGCATTTAGGCTTAGAGCCACCCATCCTACCCCAGGCAAGAGATTCAGGGATATCGTTCTAGGGAGACTGGCCAACACAAGAGATTCAGGGATATCTTTCTAGGGAGACTGGCCAACACAAGAGAAAATACCTCTCAGTTCTGACATGTTCTCATCCTTCAGTGAAAAGCCGGCCCACCAACTTAGCACTCTATGGTAAAGCCGCTCAACAAGCCCTACCCGCACACCGTGCTTCCAACCAGCTTTACAGAGTCTTGCTCTTAAGAACAAAAGGAGAGCCAAAAGTTGCGCAGTGAAAGCCTTGAACCTGAAAGATAAACACCAATACAAATGAATAGGGTGGAAAAAGGAATGCTGAGGTAATAGAGACAATGAAGGAGATAGAAGAAAATTTAAAAACAACATAATTAATATCCTCAGAGAAATAAGAGAAAGTATTGCAATATGCTGAAACAAGAATCAGAAGCTATTAGAAAAGAAACATTCAGTAAATGTAAAACAACATTTCAAAATATAAAATATGGTAATAGAAATAAAAATTTAATGGAAAGTCAGTACGATAAAATTGAAAAAAATTAACAGAAAATAGGAAACAAAACAATGATATGGAAAATATGATTACAATTACAGATCAACCCAGGAGGTCCCAAAACTCCTAAAGGGACTTTGTAAAAGAAAGAGCAGAGACAATGGAGAGGAAGACATTATCACAGCAACAATGCAAGAAAATATTCCAGAACTGAGGCTCACAGGTTTGGAGACTGAAAGTTTCCATGAGAAGCTAGAAAAATGAATAGAGATTCAAATAAAGGCATACTATTGTTAAATTTCAGCATGCCAAGAATAAAGAGAAGATCCTAAAAGCTTCAGAGAAAATAACAAACAACAACAGAAATAAATGAGTAATTCTACTTAAAAAAAATTCCAAATCTGGACTAGGATTTTTATAAAGTGCTCATCAGAGCATCATTTATGAAAAAGAAAGGAAACAACCTATATGTCCAACTATAAGGGAAATAGTTAAGGAAACTTTGTTATATACAACAATATAAAATCAGGACTCAAACTTGTATAAACAGGACACAGAAAGAATTAACCATAAAGTATAAGATTGAGAAAGACTGTTAAATTGAACTTCATTAAATTATGAACTTCTAATGATCAAAAGGCACTGTTTGGAGTAAAAAATGCAAGCTACAAGGTGGAAGAAGATATTTGCTATATAAATTTGACAAAGGATTCATATCCAGAATATACAAATAATTCCCATATATCTGTAAGAAAAAGACAACTCAGTTATTTTAAATGGTCAAAAGACCTGAACAGGCACTTCACAAAAGAGGGTACCCAAATGATCAAGAAGCCTAAGAAAAGGTGCCAGTATCAGTTTCCTATTGCTGCTGTAATAGGAAATTACCATAAACCTGGTGACTTAAAGCATCACAAATTTATTATCTTACAGTTCTGGAAGCCAGTTCAAAATAGGCCTCAATGGGCAAAAAGTGAGATATCCTCAGGGATGTGTTCTTTCTGGAGACTCTAGGGGAGGAACTGTTCCTTTGTTTTTTCCTTCTAGAGGTTGCCCACATTCCTTGGCTACTGAGCCCCTTGCATTTCAAAGCTAGTTGAGTCCTTCCCATGCTGCATCACTGCTTCCATCGTGACACCTTCCCTAACTCTCCTTCCACTCTCTTTCACTTATAAGGACCCTTATGATTACATTGGGCCTGCTGGGATAATCCAGGACAATCTCCCCATTCTAAAATCCTTAACTTAATGACATCAGTAATGTCCCTTCTGCCATGGAAAGTCACATATTCGCAGGTTCCAGGGATAAGGACATGGACATCTTCAGAGGGGACACTATTCTGACTACAATGTGCTCAACTTTATTGATCATCAGAGAAACTCAAATTAAAAACACAATGTTCTATACTAACCACAAGGATGGCTAAAACAGAAAAAGACACACAATACTAGCTGTTAGCAAGAATGTATAGGAACTAGAACTCTCATATATTGCTGGTGCATAAATTAATACAACCACTTGGGGAAACTGTTTAGTAGTGTATCTATTAAAACTAAACATGTACTGATACATGCCCTATGGTACACACCAAAAGAAAAGTACATTCATCCTCCAAAAGACACGTTTAACTATGTTCAAAGAAGCATTACTTCCAGTAGCCCCAAACTGGAAACCACCCAAATGTCCAGTAGTGAACAGAGTAAATTATATTCACACAATAGAATACTAGACAGCTACAATGAAAAAGAATGAACTACATGCAACAACATGTATGAATCTCATAGACAGACTGCTGACCAAGTCAAGTGCCACATAAAAGAGCACATACTGTATGATTCAATTTATATAAAGTTGATGGCGGAAGAGAAGGACGTGCTCTCACTCCCTCTTGGAGAGCACCGGAATCACAACTAACTGCTGAACAACTATTGACAGGAAGACACTGAAACTCACCAAAAAAGATACCCCACATCCAAAGACAAAGGAGAGGCCGCAATGAGATGGTAGGAGGTAGAATCTCTATTCTTCCCAACCTGGGGGTCCAGCAATGGGAGGAGGAATCCCTAGAGAATCAGACATTGAAGGCTAGTGGGATTTGACTGCAGGACTTCGACGGGACTCGGGGAAACAGAGACTCTACTCTTAGAGGGCACACACAAAGTAGTGTGCACATCAGGACCGAGGGGAAGGAGCAGTGACCCCAGGGGAGACTGAACCAGACCCACCTGCTAGTGTTGGAGGGTCTCCTGCAGAGGCAGGGGGTGGCTGTCTCACCGTGAGGACAAGGACACTGGCAGCAGAAGTTCTGGGAAGCACTCCTTGGCGTGAGCCCTCCAAGAGTCCGCCATTAGCCCCACCAAAGAGCCCAGGTAGGCTCCAGTGTTGGGTCACCTCAGGCCAAACAACCAACAGGGAGGGAACCCAGCCCCACACATCAGCATACAAGCAGATTAAAGTTTTACTGAGCTCTTCCCACCAGAGCAACAGCCAGCTCTACCCACCACCAGTCCCTCCCATCAGGAAACTTGCACAAGCCTCTTAGATAGCCTCATCCTCCAGAGTGCAGAGAGCAGAAGCGAGAAGAACTACAATCCTGCAGCCTGTGGAACAAAAACCACATTCACAGAAATATACACAAGATGAGAAGGCAGAGGGCTATGTATCATACGAAGGAACAAGATAAAACACCAGAAAAACAACTAAATGAAGTGGAGATAGGCAACCTCCCAGAAAAAGAATTCAGAATAATGACAGTGAAGATGATCCAGGACCTCGGAAAATGAATGGAGGCAAAGATCGAGAAGATGCAAGAAATGTTTAACAAAGACCTAGAAGAATTAAAGAACGAACAAACAAACAGAGATGAATAATACAATAACTGAAATGAAAACTACACTAGAAGGAATCAATACCAGAATAACTGAGGCAGAAAAACGGATAAGTGACCTGGAACACAAAATGGTGGAATTCACTGCTGCGGAACAGAATAAGGAAAAAAGAATGAAAAGAAATGAAGACAGCCTAAGAGACTTCTGGGACAACATTAAATGCAACAAGATTCGCATAATAGGGGTCCCAGAAGGAGAAGAGCGAGAGAAAGGACCTGAGAAAATATTTGAAGAGATTACAGTCGAAAACTTCCCTAATATGGGAAAGGTAATAGCCACCCAAGTCCAGGAAGCACAGAGTCCCATACAGGAATAACCCAAGGAGAAACACACTGAAAAACATAGTAATCCAACTGGCGAAAATTAAAGACAAAGAAAAATTATTGAAAGCAGCAAGGGAAAAATGACAAATAACATACAAGGGAACTCCCATAAGGTTAAAAGCTGATTTCTCAGCAGAAACTCTACAACCCAGAAGGGAGTGGCATGACATATTTAAAGTGATGAAAGGGAATAACCTACAACTAAGATTACTCTACCTGGCAAGGATCTCCTTCAGATTGGATGGAGAAATCAAAAGCTCTACAGACAAGCAAAAGCTATAAGAATTCAGCACCACCAAACGAGCTCTACAACAAATGCTAAAAGAACTTCTCTAAGTGGGAAACACAAGAGAAGAAAAGGACCTACAAAAACAAACCCAAAACAATTAAGAAAATGGGCATAGGAACACACATATCGATAATTACCTTAAATGTGAATGGATTAAATGCTGCAACCAAAAGACACAGGCTCGCTGAATGGATACAAAAACAAGACCCATATATATGCTGTCTACAAGAGACTCACTTCAGACCTAGGGACACATACAGACTGAAAGTGAGGGGATGGAAAAAGATATTCCATGCAAATGGAAGTCAAAAGAAAGCTGGAGTAGCAATACTCATATAAGATAAAATAGACTTTAAAATAAAGAATGTTACAAGAGACAAGGAAGGACACTACATAATGATCAAGGGATCAATCCAAGAAGAAGATATAACAATTATAAATATATATGCACCCAACATAGGAGCACCTCAATACATAAGGCAACTGCCAACAGCTATAAAAGAGCTATAAAATCGACAGTAACACAATAATAGTGGGGGACTTTAACACCTCACTTACACCAAGGGACAGATCATCCAAACAGAAAATTAATAAGGAAACACAAGCTTTAAATGACACAATAGACTAGATAGATTTAATTGATATTTATAGGACATTTCATCCAAAAACAGCAGATTACACTTTCTTCTCAAGTGTACATGGAAAATTCTCCAGGACAGATCATATCTTGGGTCACAAATCAAGCCTCAGTAAATTTAAGAAAATTAAAATCATATCAAGCACCTTTTCTGACCACAACGCTATGAGATTAGAAATCAATTACAGGGAAAAAAATGTAAAAAACACAAACACATGGAGGCTAAACAATACGTTACTAAGTAACCAAGAGGTCACTGAAGCAATCAAAGAGGAAATCAAAAAGTATCTAGAGACAAATGACAATGAAAACACGATGACCCAAAACCTATGGGATGGAGCAAAAGCAGTTCTAAGAGGGAATTTTATAGCAATACAATCCTACTTCAAGAAACAACAAACAACTCAAATAAACAATCTAACCTTACATCTAAAGGAACTAGAGAAAGAAGAACAAACAAAACCTAAAGTTAGTAGAAGGAAAGAAATCATAAAGATCAGAGCAGAAGTAAATGAAATAGAAACAAAGAAAACAATAGCAAAGATCAATAAAACTAAAAGCTGGTTCCTTGAGAATATAAATAAAATTGATAAACCATTAGCCAGACTCATCAAGAAAAAGGGGGAGAAGACTCAAATCAATAAAATTAGAAATGAAAAAGGAGAAGTCACAACAGACACCACAGAAATACAAAGCATCCTAAGAGACTACTACAAGCAACTCTATGCCAATAAAATGGACAACCTGGAAGAAATGGACAAATTCTTAGAAAGGTATAACTTTCCAAGAGTGAACCAGGAAGAAATAGAAAATATGAACAGACCAATCACAAGTAATGAAATTGAAACTGTGATTAAAAATCTTCCAACAAACAAAAGTCCAGGATCAGATGGCTTCACAGGCGAATTCTATCAAACATTTAGAGAAGAGCTAACACCCATCCTTCTAAAACCCTTCCAAAAAATTTCAGAGGAAGGAACACTCCCAAACTCATTCTATGAGGCCACCATCACCCTGATACCAAAACCAGACAAAGATGTCACAAAGAAAGAAAACTACAGGCCAGTATCACTGATGAACATAGATGCAAAAATCCTCAACAAGATACTAGCACACAGAATCCAACAACATATTAAAAGGATCATACACCATGATCAAGTGGGAATTATCCCAGGGATGCAAGGATTCTTCAATATACACAAATCTATCAATGTGATATACCATATTAACAAATTGAAGAATAAAAACCATATGATCATCTCAATAGATGCAGAAAAAGCTTTTGACAAAATTCAACAGCCATTTATGACAAAACCTCTCCAGAAAGTGGGCATAGAGGGAAGCTACCTCAACATAATAAAGGTCATATATGACAAACCCACAGCAAACATCATTCTCAATGGTGAAAAACTGAAAGCATTTCCTCTAAGATCAGGAACAAGGATGTCCATGCTCACCACTATTATTCAACATAGCTTTGGAAGTCTTAGCCACAGCAATCAGAGAAGAAAAAGAAATAAAAAGAATACAAATTGGAAAAGAAGAAGTAAAACTGTCACTGTTTATAGATGACATGATACTATACACAGAGAATCCTAAAAATGCCACCAGAAAACTACTAGAGCTAATCAATGAATTTGGTAAAGTTGCAGGAAACAAAATTAATGCACAGCAATCTCTTGCATTCCTATACACTAATGTTGAAAAATCTGAAAAAGAAATTATGGAAACACTCCCATTTACCATTGCAACAAAAAGAATAAAATACCTAGGAATAAACCTACCTAGGGAGACAAACGACCTGTACGCAGAAAACTATAAGACACTGATGAAAGAAATTAAAGATGGTACAAACAGATGGAGAGATATACCATGTTCTTATATTGGAAGAATCAATATTGTGAAAATGACTATACTAACCAAAGCAATCTATAGATTCAATGCAATCACTATCAAATTACCAATGGCATTTTTTATAGAACTAGAACAAAATATCTTAAAATATGTATGGAGACACAAAAGACCCCGAATAGCCAAAGCAGTCTTGAGGGAAAAAAACAGAGCTGGAGGAATCAGGCTCCCGGACTTCAGACTATAGAACAAAGCTACAGCAATCAAGACAATATGGTATTGGCACAAAAACAGAAATATAGATCAATGGAACAGGATAGAAAGCCCAAAGACAAACCCACACACCTATGGTCAACTAATCTATGACAAAGGAGGCAACGATATACAGTGGAGAAAAGACAGTCTCTTCAATAAGTGGTGCTGGGAAAACTGGACAGCTACATGTAAAAGAATGAAATTAGAACACTCCATAATACCACACACAAAAATAAACTCAAAATGGATTAGAGACCTAAATGTAAGACTGAACACTATAAAACTCTTAGAGGAAAACATAGGAAGAACACTCTTTGACATAAATCACAGCAAGATCTTTTTTGATCCATCTTCTAGAGTAATGGAAATAATAACAAAAATAAACAAATGGTCCCTAACGAAACTTAAAAACTTTTGCACAGCAAAGGAAACTACAAGCAAGATGAAAAGACAACACTCAGAATGGCAGAAAATATTTGCAAACGAATCAACGGACAAAGGATTAATCTCCAAAATATATAAACAGCTCATGTAGCTCAATATTTAAAAAAACAAACAACCCAATCCAAAAATGGGCAGAAGACCTAAATAGACATTTCTCCAAAGAAGACATACAGATGGCCAAGAAGCACATGAAAAGCTTCTCAACATCACTAATTATTAGAGAAATGCAAATCAAAACGACAATAAGGTTATCACCTCACACCAGTTAGAACGGGCATCATCAGAAAATCTACAAACAACAAATGCTGGAGAGGGTGTGGAGAAAAGGGAACCCTCTTGCACTGTTGGTGGGAATGTAAATTGATACAGTCACTATGGAGAATAGTATGGAGGTTCCTTAAAAAATGAAAAATAGAATTACCATATGACCCAGCTATCCCACTACTAGGCATATACCTGAGAAAACCACAATTCAAAAAGACACATGCACCCCAATGTCCATTGCAGCACTATTTACAATAGCCAGGACATGGAAGCAACCTAAATGCCCATCGACAGCCGAATGGATAAAGAAGATTTGGTACATATATACAATGGAATATTACTCAGCCATAAAAAGGAACGAAATTGGGTCATTTGTAAAGACGTGGATGGATCTAGAGACTGTCATACAGAGTGAAATAAGTCAGAAAGAGAAAAACAAATATCGTATATTAACGCATATATGTGGAACCTAGAAAAATGGTACAGATGAACCAGTTTGCAAGGCAGTAATTGAGACACGGATGTAGAGAACAAACATATGGACACCAAGGGGGGAAAGTGGTGGGGGGAGGTGGTGGTATGATGAATTGGGAGATTGGGTTTGACATATATACACTAATATGTATAAAATGGATAACTAATAAGAACCTGCTGTATAAAAAAGTAAAATAAAGTTCAAAAATCAAAAAAAAATTTATATAAAGTTCACCAACAGGGAAAACTTATCTAAATGAAAGGGGTCAGAATAGTGGTTACCTTCCAGAGGGGATAATGCCTAGGAAGTAGTAGGCGACAGGTTCTAGAATGCAGTAATGTTATATTTCTTGATCTGTATGGTAGTTACATGGGTGTATTCGCTTTGCTAAATTTCATCAAGCTGAAAACTGACAATTTGTGTGCTTTTTAATATGTGTGTATTAGAATTTTAAAGTATATAAAAATGTAGAGAGAGATTTGGTGTTAACTATGGGCAACTTTTTTTTTCTTTCTGGCCTTATTTTCAAAAATTTGTCTAATGAGCATATATGGAAATAATGGGGGGGGGAAGCAACTTTTAAAAAATAGCAGAACTGAGATTCTGTGAGGTTCCCACCAAATCTAAGTATCGTGTGTAATTTAAACACAGTGTAACTGAAAAATATTGGGCTGCTAGACATGCTGAAAATGATGACCTAGAATGAATTCATCCTTAAGGTGGGGAAGAAGAAATAAAGGTTTGGAAGCCTAAGTTACAAATAGAGTATGTTAAAGTTTACCTTCAAAACAGTTAATCATGTGATATCCAGACTTTTAAAGTACTTGGGGTATCATTATGAAATCCCAAATTCTATTGCCCTTTTTCCTTGAAACTTGATTACAAAATTCACATTCTATTTTTGATACTCTCTTACTGCCTTAGCTTTCAGAAAGCAAACTGAAGGCACTTATTAGCCCAAAAGTCTACAATAAATGGCACAATATCTTCTGAATAACAAACCTTGCATGATGAGTCATGAAAACTTTTAAGCTCCCATATGCCGACATGGAGTAACATATTTTGTCTGAACTGAAAAATAAAATTTAAATATAACCCAATGAGATAACCTCAGGGATTTTTAAAAATGAACCTAAATTTTAATAAGGATATGGGGACAGGGCAATGAGGAGGGATGTGTGTACTGTACGTTGCAGAGCATTTGTCCTTCCTTTTGTAAATTTTTCTTTAAATGTAATCATATTTTTTTTCTAGAAGTAGAAACTCTAATTTAATTCCTCTGTTCCCTTGTGTTTTGCATAACATAACTAAAGTTTATTGTGAACTTTCTACTCAGTATTCTAAAGGGACTCTTCTGTTCAGAAGTTTCCATTTATCTGTACTCCATTAGAGCCCTCCAAGCTAAGAGCAAGCTCATGCCCAAACTCCCTTATGCCTTTGTATGTTTCTCAGGAATTAATCCAAGGAAGTGACCCCTGTTGTCCACATCAGTAGTTGGTTTCTTATTTGCTATTTAACATGCCCCATATCATTCTGCGCTCTGCTTAAGCAAACTGTTGTTGTTGTTGTTGTTGTTTTGGCCGCGCACCATATGGCTTGCAGGATCTTAGTTTCCTGACCAGGGATTGAACCCACACCCTTGGCAGTGAAAGCGTGGAGTTCTAACCAGTGGACCACCAAGGAAATTCCCAAGCAAACCGTCTTTGTCATATAAAAATGGCTCTAACTCTCAATCTAAAAAGACAATGGGGAGCTGACCACCCCATTCAAAAGGATAACAAACGGATCTACTGCTCCCTGGACTCATCTATTCTCTGAATGATACTTCAAGCTCAGTCCCTATCATTTTCCAGGCTTTCTTGTGACTACCACTTTGAAATATCTACTGTTTTAATAAGTCCAACATTTCTCTCTCCTTCTGGTAGTAACACTTCTCCCTTTTTGTAGGAATTAACCTTTCCCCATCCCACGTGGCTCTGGGAGGACTGACAATCACAATTCCTTACACGGGCTAGACAAGCATGATACTCAATTCTTGGCTACAGTGACAGGTCCAAAGGATGGACACAGGACCCATGCGCACAATCAGAGTGTACTTCCCTGGAATGGTATACGCTAGTGCCGGAAAAGTTCCCCGTGTCCTCTGACGTCTGTAGCTGAGAGACTGGAAACCTGCAGCCATCCTTGGTCACGGCATCACTAGGCTGCCTGCTCCCGTAGCGTGAAAGAAATCTATCAGCAAAAGGAGTGCAAGAGGCCAATGACCAGAGAGAAACACAGCCAAGAGATGGAGAAAGAGAGAGTCTAAGAGAATACTGACAGTGTCACGTGAGTCCCCGTAGGCCAATGTCAGCACCAATCTGGAATTTTCCAGTGACATAAACCACTAAATTCCTTTGTTTCCTCAGGCCAAGTTAAATTGGGTTCTGTTACCCTGAACCAAAGTCTTAAAACACCAAAACCCTGCAGCGGTGGTGATGCCAATCACTAGCTGCTCTCCCCAACTCCTTACAGCTAACTGGAGAAGCGCGTATCTCAGGGCGTGGACTGTGGGGCATTCTGCATGGGAGATTTCCAGGTCGACAGTTCCAGGTCTAAAAAGTGAATCCAGTCCCAGGAGCCCCGGATTACCAACCTGCATGTCCCCTGAGTTCTCTGTGGGCCCCACCCAGAAGCCAGACTCCAGGCTTTCATGCTGGGCGGCCAGGCTCAGGGGATGCTGTGTGGTGAGCATGGACAGCCATGGGCCCTGCCCTGTGCTGAAGCACGTGTTTCTGTCATCACCAGTGTCTATTCCGTGCAAAGTAACTGATCCCTCCATGTTCAAGAAACAGGTGATAGGGATTGTTACCTTTGCTTTCAGCAGATCCATCAAGGGAAAAAAGTTAATCTGGACCTAGAACCAAGCAGAAGTTCTTAGGAGGAGAGATCTAGATTTTTCAACAAGGACCATTCTGAGAGACATGAATGGATATACCTTAATGGGTATTCATGTTAGACTTATTATTATTATTAGAAAATATCCTTAATTCTCACCATCAGATGACAATAACTGAGTGACAAAAACAGGCCGGGCAATTAGGCAAATGGTAACTTAGGCAACTAGGCCCTGGGGCAAGAGACACCTGGGTTTGAATCCCAGCTTGACAGTTACTAGCTATTCTCTTTGGGCAAATTACTTAAATTCTCTAGGCCTCAGTTTCTCCTTTAGTAAAAAGGGAAAAATAGTGTCTACCTTAAGGACTTGTGAAGAATAAATAGGATAATGTACACAATATGCTCAGCAAAGTGTCCAGCACATAATAATACATTATTAATCAATGAAGTACATATACAAAATGTCGATTTTTATCTTCTCTCTACATCAACAATATATATTAGTAGAACTATTCTATAGGCACTATCATAAAATAAATCCTTATTTATAACATTATGATAGCAATGAAACTATCACATATGAAATCATCAAGCCAAAGATATTTGAACATAATATTTATTATTGAATATTTTAATCGAATCTATCTCTGTGCATCTTCACATGTATAGGATGTAGGCATCACCATTAAAAGGACCAAACAGAAAAGAAGAAACTTTATGTTTACTGTCATCCAGAAATGCCTCACTTTCTTGAATTATAAAATGTCCACACTTTCTGACTTCAGGAGAGTTAAAATTAATCTCATACCAGATCAGCAGAAGCCAACGTATGTCACTGTCCTACGCATACATTGGTACATGTCTTTTGGGGAGGCAGTTTGTCAGTATCTATCACAATATAAAATGTACACATTCTCTGACCCCAGCCATTCTACTTCTAGAAATATCAACTACAGAAATACCCATGCATACGCTCCAGAAAAGCACATATAAGTATGTCTGCTACAGTATTGCTTGTAATAGTGGACAAAGTACCCATCAGTAGGAATGCTGAGACACAGAACAGAGACTGAGTTGACAAACTAGAAGTCCAGGGATTTTTCCAAAAGCCACATGTAGGTGAACACTGGCCTCTGAATCATTCAACAAAAATTCATTGAGTGTCCTCCCCATGCCAGGCCTTGTGCTAGGCATGTAAGAACAATAGTGGCTAAGACAGACTCTGGCCCTTTAGCCAGAAGAAGAAAACTCAAAACCAGATTCCATATTCTCCCAATCCAAGGAGGTTCTTATAAGATTGTTTTTAATAACACACTTGATTTTTAGTTTATAACTTCAACGAAGACTCAATAATGCCCACTGAAAGCACTGGGGCAAACTTTTGTATGAAACGGAAATAAATTTCATTGAGCCTTTGACATCACATAATCATAGTTTTGATAATTTCTTATGTCATCTCACTGTTTACCTCTTCTGATTTTTCTGTCAAATAGCTGTAATTTCTTTCTGGTGTCTTGCCAAAAATCAATAAACAATTTTACCCCTTATAATTTTTGTAATAAATTGCACTAAAAGGAATCGGTTTCCTCTAGAATTGCTGGAACACCTTGCAGGTATTAACGTGAAACTTTCTTAACCAATAAATTATAAAAAATACAACCAGGGCTTCCCTGGTGGTGCAGTGGTTGAGAGTCCGCCAGCCGATGCAGGGAACACGGGGTCGTGCCCCGGTCCGGGAAGATCCCACATATCGCGGAGCGGCTGGGCCCGTGAGCCGTGGCCGCTTAGCCTGCGCATCCAGAGCCTGTGCTCTGCAACGGGAGGGGCCACAACAGTGAGAGGCCCGCGTACCACAAAAAAAAAAAAAAAAAAACCAGGTGCAAAATTAGGGTAAGTAATAATAGCTCAGTTCTGTAATCAAGTACTAATATAAAGTAGTACTCCTAGATAAATTTCTATAATTTAGTTATGAATAAACAACATTAAAACAAGATACTAATAGAAACAAGAACTGTTTCACATTCTTCCACGTATACTTCAAGGATTTTATTCCCCATAATTTCACATATTTCAGGGATAAATAACACATCATAAAAACAATCATGACACTTAGTACAGCTTTGCTTAGGGCCCAAATAAAATAAAACGAAGAGCCTGAAATAATTTACCAAGTTCCCACTTCCCTTACCATTTCCATTCAATATTGCCATATTAGTCTTAAATAAGAATTAAGGTCATTCATTATGTGGGCTTCGGACATACATGGTAGTTTCTGCATAGCGTACTGACAAGCAAAGTTATAGCAGAAATCTAAAGAGAGCTAACAATTTTGTTTTCTGTCACTTCACAAGTATTTGTTTAGTTCCTGTATCAGGATTTTTGGAACCCACACACAAGACTAAATTTTTCTAAAAACTGAGTTTTAACATCTCATTATTAACTTCCACTGTTCTGAATTTCTGGGAGATTGCCTTGTTATAATATATTTTCTCTACCTATTTTCATTTGCTACCACTGAAATACCAATCTAGCAGACCTTTCACTTTATTATCCAGAAAGCACATTTGGTATGAAAAGAAGGATGTCCTTTGCTGAACGTGATTCTTTTGTGGTTAAGGAAGGTGAAGTGGCCTGCTCTGAATATGTGAGGACCTTAGACTCTCAAGTCACTGTATAGGATGGTCTAATTATGAAACATTTTATCCACCAACATGGTGGACGTATGGTGAAGTTCTAAAATTACTATTATTTACACTTTACACATATTTACCAAAATGTTCCATATTTCTTTGATATTTTTTAAAAACCACTTTTTAAAACCCTATAGTTAAAATTCCTAAGAATACATAAGGGAAAAGGTCAAGGATGTGTGTTCACTTTGAATGAGCATAGGCTGTGGAAAATACACAGTGCCCATATTGCAGTCTCTTTGAAGTGCATACAGGGCAGGAGACAAGTAACTTAGACATCCAGTAACTGACAACCTGTAACCACTTCTGGGATGTTTTCCATCCCAGCGTGATCACCTCCTTGTTATGGCACCTCTGTATGATTACTCGTGGCATGCTACTGTTCAATACTTTCATTGATTTATTTCTGGAAATATGATTTCCACTTTTTTGTGGCACACAGAAGGAAAAACCTAGCTGCTGAATTAGCTTCTGAGATTCGTGAGAGATTTAGATGAAACTAGGTCACATATGGAATTAAATATACCTATAAACAGATAATCATTTTTCATCTACAAAATAAAATATTATCACTTAAAGAGAAAATCTGCTCTAGCTCTGAAAAAAACCCCAAAACTCTAAATTATGTGAAATTTGAGTCTATAATTTAATCTTTGCAGTGTGACAGAGTATAAGGATTAATAAACATACCAAAAACCCCCAAACAAACCTGTTTTCCTGTATTTATTTATTTTGCTAAAGCATTTAAACAGTATGCTAAGTCTTGAAAAGAAATAATAAATCACTACAAAACCAGACAAAATCACAAGCCTGTCCTTAGGAAAACAATAAATCGATTTTTAAACCTATGGTTTGCAGCTCCATTAAAGCAGACATGCCTCTTGGTTAAGGAAATTTGGGGGAGGAAGAGACATAGCTGGTGGTCAACTCGCATTTTCGTTCAGTATTACCTACTGAAACAGATGGCATCTTGGGGGTGCTTAATCTCCCAGAATAGGTGCCTATGAGCAAGATGACTCTTAAATCTTCCAGATCTCAGGAAGCGTTTTGCCCAAGTCCATGGGAATATAGCCTAATTAGTCTACACTTTCCTCTTGCCCCAGATTTTGATTCTTACTCATTGTTCCAGCAATCTGAATTCTGCCCCCACATGACCGGAATGAAAATGCTCTTCCCTTGACCTCTTCTGAGTCCCAATCCTGGCCCATCTCTTTGCTGGGCTCCACGGAGGAGCCTTTCAGCAGCCCTCACCAACAGGCCCACCGAAACACAGAGAGACAGGTGTTTGCTTCCCCCTGGCCTTCCACGTCGCTGCACTCCCTCAATTCTTCCTGTCACTCTGCCCCTTCTCAGGCCCCTCTGTGCTCTAGAATTTAAAGGTAAGGGTGTATCCTGGGGTTCTATCTTAAGCCCTCATCCTTTTCACTTCTCATGCTCTCCTTCAATCTCACACATATGATGATCACCATGAGGGTCCCGGGCAGGCACTCAATCAATATCTGTAAGAAGAATGTCACCCTCATCCATTCTGGCGGCCACCCATATAAGAGACTATCTAATCTGGATCTCCATCCAACTACCTTCTCTGACCACCATGTCCCCCCGATGAATGGCTGAGAGACTACAACTCCCATGAATGGGTTGGAGTCTATGATTCTAGTTTGACATTTTCCACAATGGGATTATTTCAGGTAATTGTGGCTCTCTGTCTCTCCCTTCTGGTTTACAGTCTCCATGTAACAGAAAGAGCATGGATTTGGAGTCAGATGGATTCAAATCTGGGGTCTGTCAGTTACTAGCTATGTAACTATACCTTTGAAATTCTGCAGGATTACAGGGGAAAATGTATACATGTAAAATATCTGTATGTTTATATTTTTAAAAACTTACTCAGGGCCTAGTGAGGTTTGTTTGGTTGGTTTTTCTTCCCTTTATTTCTTTTTAACTCACTTTGCAAAGCTCCTTACATGCTTTATTTAATTGAATTCTCCTAATAACCTATCAGTAGATCTAGAGGAAGAAGCTGAGCTTGGCTGGGAACAACTAAGAAGTGGTAGAATCAGATTCAAACCTAGGTCTGCTGGCTTTAAAGTCCTAGTTCTTTCCATTGCATAAAGTGCCTCCAGGATGCTAGGTGGGTGGGGTGAGGAGACACACAAACGGAAAATCACAGCGTTAACAGGAGAAGTGCTGTGCGAGAGGTATGGAGAAAACGCTGTGGGGGTCCTGAGGAAAGAGACTCTGCTTCTGCCTCAGGAAATCACGGAGGGCATCACAGAGACGGTGTGATGGAGTCGTCTCTTGGACAACATGAATCTGCCCCACAGACGGACCGACCGGGTAGGACATTCTAAGCAGCAGGGTTGTGTGCAGTAACAGAGAGATGAAACCGTGTGAGTCACCGCAAGGAGTATGGTGTGACGGGAGCAAAAGCGAGGGAAGGTGGAGAACAGAGATGTGGTAGGAGAGGATGGCAAAAAGGTAGGGCGGGGCCCGGCCCGAGCATTTGAAGCCCCTTCCAGAAGCAACAGAGCCGGCAGGAGTTTTGAAGCAGGACAGATCAATCAGGAGAGATCAAATCTGTAGTTTCGAAAGCTAATCCCAATGCTAACATAGTGCAGGGATTCTGGAACCCAGAACCACTTGGGGAACCTCTTTTTTTAATGGCTTGGTTTGTTCCTTTATTGTGAATGTTTGATCATTTTGTTAAGGTGGTGTCTGCCAAGGTTGTCCACTGTAGTTATTGTTTGTCCATTGTAATCAGCAAGTATCTTGTGGTGAAGTATTATGTAAACACCACGTGCCTCAACAAACTCTCATCCTAGTTACTACATCAAGTGGTTTTCTAACTCCATCGTTCCATCTATATTTAATAGGGAGAGCTTTCTCTTCTCCCCATTAGTTTTTTATATCACTATAGATGCATGGGTTTATTTTATTCAACGGATTATAATTAACGCTCAAATTATTCCAGATGTGACCCAAGGAAGTCCTTTCAAGCTGGCTCTTATGCCATTTTAATATCTCCCTTTATTCTTTAAGCACTGCTATACTTTCTATTTCAGACTCATCTTGCATTTTCCCTGCCCCAGGCCTGGAATCAGCTCTATTTATAGGAGTTGTAATTTTTTGTTGTGGAGAATGATATTTAGAAACAAGTTCTGGGTGCCAGGTGTGTGCCTCCTAGTGATGTGTCATTGCTTGTCAGTCCTCTCAATGGACAGAGCAAGGAAAGTCTGTGTGTGTGTGTGTGTGTGTGTGTGTGTGTGTGTGTATGCACTTATATACACCTACATCTATATTTCTGTGGGAAATTTCTTTAAAATATAGACTTTGGAGACTCTTGCTGGACCTACTGAATCAGAATCTTTAGGAGCAGGCTCATAACTCTGTATTTTTTTAAGTTTAGCCAGGTTTTCAAACAGAGGATTGACCAGGGGAGTGATAGCAGAGGCAGGAAGACTAGTTAAGAAGCTCTATAACTGTTCTGACGTAGGTTAACAGGGGTGTGAACTAGGGCAGAAGCAGCAAGACAGAGAGGACGTGGCCAAATGGACTTGGGGCTGATGGATAGTGGAGGTGAAAGATAAGGGGGTAACAGGCACTCAAGGCCTCCTTGTTGGAGGACTGTTATCGCTGTGGCCTGTTAACACTGTCATTTACACAGTCAGCACTGAACACAGGCTTATTTCATTGAACATCTTCCCGCTTTTCTCCTATAGTTTGTATAAAAATCCAAGTGACATTCTGGGAAGAAAATAATTATGAAACATTCTAGAATTTATATCTCCTCCATTATATTTTATCATATGGACTAAAAACTGAGTGTTACTCAAAACAAGAAGGATGACATGAATTCATTGTCAGCAGGCAAGGTTCCCACATAGATAAACACAGCCTGGCCAAAGTGATTGCGTTCAAGTGACTGCGCTCATGTCTACTATGCAGAATAACAGACCTGGAAGGCTTTTTAAGAAGCAATGTCTGTAGCCATATCTCTCATTGTCCGGAAAAAAAAAAAAAAGGGCTAGAGTTTGTTAGAGATAAAAGTCATTAAGCCAAGGTGACTGCTTACCATCAGTGTAGCATAAAAGTCACTGGAGCATGAGAGAAATGTATAAGAGATGTAGGAAGAAAAGTAAAGCTAAAAGGAAATGGCCCTTAGAACTCTAACTGTTATAATGGAAAGTTTAAAACCCAGATAAAAGTACAACCCCGAGGAAAAAAATCATTCCCAGTGTTTTTGTAGTAAAAGCAATTCATCAACGATCTTCTCATTGCTAAATCCACAGGGCCCTTTTCTAGACTTACCTTGTTGCACTCTAGTGATACTGCTGAGCATCTCCTTGACACTGTCTCTGCTCTTGGCTTCCAGGGCACTCCACTTTCCTGGTTTTCCTCCTACCCCTGTGACTATTCTCATTGTTCACAAGCACTTCTTTCTTTGCTGATCCCCTGAACGTTGATCTTCCTCAAAATCCTAAGCCTGGCCTCTTCTCTTTCCTCCGTGTGCTTTCTGGGTTGTCTCATCCACTCCCACATGCCCCCTGCAACTCACAAGGCTCTCTCCTGAGCAAGAGACCCACATATATGTATAATCACCTCTCGGATGTTCCGACACTTCAATCTGAACATATTCAAAGCTGAATTCATCACTCCTTGGCCTTGAACCTGCTCCTCATTCTATTTCAGTGAATGATAACCACCATCCAACCAGCTAATTATCACCTTACACCTTCCTTCTCCCCACTCACCTATATCCAGTCAATCACCACGAATCTAGAACCTCCAGAATACATTCATTGCTCTCCTCGCACACTATCATAATGATCTCACAGCTGTATCACTTCAAGTGCCTCCAGACTTCCCTTCCAACAATCCGCTATTCACACTGCAGCCAGAGTGACTAGCCCAGAGCCCAAAGCTAATGACGCTTCCTCCTCCAGAAAATCTTCCCTGACCACCATGCACTCCCATGCATGGGTTAGGTCTATGTCCTGGGCTAACTATCACAGACCTGAACACACATACCCAGCTGCCAACTTATTTATGAATACTGCCCTCATGATTATAAGTTCCTTGAGAAGAGATGCATATTATTCACTGTTTGGTCCCCAGTGCCTAGCACAGTATATGACACGTAGTAGACACCTAGGAAATATTTGATGTAAACCATTTTTGTTCCTCTAATCCAGGGATTGTTAACCTAGAGTCCATGTACCCCTTAATAGAATTCAGGAGGGTTTATGTATTTAGATGGTCTAAAAATTACTAAAAATCTTTATTTTTCACTAACTTGTAACAGACTTTAGTATTTCCTATCATTCAGAATGTAGGCAACAAACTATAGTAGTACCTGTGACCTAGAGATCAAAAATATCAAAGATATTTTCATATCATATTACAGTTGTTACAGATCTTTCAAACATCATGGATACTCATCACTACTTTGAAATCATGATAATTATTAAAACTGCTACACCTTTCAATTGTGTGAGTTAATAAAGAAGCACATGTAATACATCACAACATACTAAAAATATTTCTATAACTGTATTTCAGAATAGTTAATTTTCTTTGTAATCCTATTTATGTATTTTATTTTATGCACTAGGAAACATTATTCCATGATAGTGGCAGTATAATTTGATATATCCACTTTGGAAAAGTGTATGGCAGTGCCAAGAAAAACTGATCATACATGCACCCCATGCCCCAGAAATACCACTCCAAATCTGGTGGAATTGCATATATATGTTCACTTGTACTAGAATGTTAATAGTAGCTGAAAGAAACTAGAAGCCATCCAAATGCCCATCTACAGTAGAATGGATAAATTATGATATTTCTATACAATGGAAAATATGGAACTGAGAATAAACATGCAGAAGCACAGATAAATCTCGTAACATAATGTTGATCGAAAGTAGCCAAACACACAAAAATGCATGCTGTACCATTCCCTTTAAAAGTACAACATCAGGCAAAACTAATCTACACTTAAAAGTCAGGATAGGGCTTCCCTGGTGGCGCAGTGGTTGGGAATCCGCCTGCCAGTGCAGGGGACACGTGTTTGTGCACTGGTCCGGGAAGATCCCACAATGCCATGGAGCGGCTGCGCCCGTGCGCCATGGCTGCTGAGCCTGAGCTCGAGAGCCTTCGGGCCACAGCTACTGAAGCCCGCATGCCTGGATCCCGTGCTCCGCGGCAGGAGAGGCCACCACAGTGAGAAGCCCATGCACAGCAACGAAGATCCAACACAGCCATAAATTAATTAATTTTTTTAAAAAGTCAAATTAATATGGGATTTGTTACTATTCTAAATAATAAAGAACACTGACAAGAAATATCACAGTGCTGATTGCTATTATCATCTTTAAAAAAAAAAGTCAGGATAGAGGTCACCTTCACAGTGGGGACTGTGACTGAAAGGGGGTGCTCAGGGGTCTCTGTCATGCTTGGTAAGGTTCTATTTCTTGATGTGGGTGAGGGTTACAGGTGCATTTGGGTTGTGAGAATTGATCCAGCTGTACACTATGATATGTGCACTTTTCTATATCTAGATTGTACTTTGGTAAAAGGATAAAGCAGAACAAACAAACCTATTATTCTGAGATGGGATCCACAAGCTTCACAATCTGTCAAAGGCAATCCCGCCACCCCCCCCCAAAAGAAATCCTATTCTAAGCAGAAATTCCAAGGGGGTTATCTCAAAACAAACGAAAGTCAACATATACTAGTCATTTATTCATTCAATAAATACTTACTAAGTGTCTTCTGTTGATACATACCAGGCATCATTTGGGGCACTGTAGGCAGGGCAGTGAACAAAAAACTCTGCCCAAGTAGAGCTTATATTCTAGTGAAGAGAGTCAACAAGGCTCAAAATAAAAAAGAGCTAAGGGGAAACATAAAACAGGGATGGGTAATAAGAGGTGTGTTGGGGAGGGGTCTGAATCTTAAAAAGGGTAGTCAGGATAGGCCTCACTGAGAAGATGACACTGAGCAGGGACCTAATGGAGGGGAGTCATGTGACATCTGGAAGAAGGTGGAGCCAAAAGGTGGGAAGAGCCAATGCAAAGGCCCTGGGGCAGAAGAGTGCTTAGGTATTCAAGCAGCAGCTGGGAGGCCAGTGTGGCTGGAGTGGAGCAAGGGATGGGGAGAAAATAGATTAGATCATAGCGGTAACAGGAGGTCAAATCCCCAAAGAGTCTTAGGGGCCATTATAAGGACTTCTGTGTTTACTCTGAGAGTTCTGAGCAGGAATTAACATGACTTGACTTGCAGGGCAAGGATGGAAGCAGGGAGGAAGCAGTGGGTAAGAGGTCTTAGAGAAAGAGCATGAAACAAGAAGAGGAGAGAATAGATGCCACGAGAAACACAAATACAGACATACATACAAACACACACAGACACCTTATTACTGTTGTTGCTGTTGCTACTGAATCTTGTGAGAGCAATCTGCAGCTTCATAACTCTTCAATCCTAAATATCTTAGCACATATCTCCTAAGACGAGTACTTTCTCTTAAATAACCACACTGCTACAATCAAATTCAGAATTTTAATGTGGACACAATGCTATTACCTGACATACAGTCCCATGTTCAAATTTCACTCATTGTCCCAATACTGTCATTTATAGCAATCCCTACCCACCCAAATCCAGGATCACATATTGCATTTATTTCTGT
Source organism: Monodon monoceros (assembly GCF_005190385.1). Classification (NCBI taxonomy): domain Eukaryota; kingdom Metazoa; phylum Chordata; class Mammalia; order Artiodactyla; family Monodontidae; genus Monodon; species Monodon monoceros. Next base: position 43,132,026 of record NW_021703775.1, read on the forward strand.
GTTTTTAGTCTCCTTTAATCTGGAACAGTGTCTTCTGTGAGAATGACATTTTTTTGCAAAGTACAGGCCAGTTGTGGTGTAGACTGTCCCTCAATTTGTATTCATCTGTTTCCTCATGATTAGCTTCAGGTCATGCATTTTTGGCAGGAAAATATGATAAGCGATGTTGAGGAGCCCCTTTGTGTAAAAGGTGGGCCTAGGGGGAGGAGACAGAGGTCAGTCAGGGAGGCAGGAGGCTACAGAGGCTACAGTCTCAAGGAGAGAAAAGGGAGGATATTGAGTAGAAGGTGATCAACTCTACCCAGTACTGTTAAGAGGTTACGCAGGGGGCGGCCCCATTTAGCACTGGAGGTCATGGGAGTTGCTCCAGAGAATGACTCCAGTGGCTGGTGGAAGTAGAAACCAGTTCATTATGTTGGAGAGTGATCAAAAGATTAAAAAAAGGAGGCAGTAAATGGCAACAACTCAGAATCCCAGCACTTTGATTTAGAAAGGATTTCAGAAGGATCTTCGAGATCTTGTAGTGAGCCAGCCTGCTCATTTGTAGAGGAGGAAACTGAGGCCCTTGTTAAGTCCCAGGCCCAAAGTCATACGTCTGGTCAGAGCCAGAGCCAGTGTTAAATTCCATGGGACCCAATCCCCTTGTACAATGTCGTGCTCCCTTTCTAAGAAGTCTGGCATTAAAGGAAAAGAGTGTAGAGAAGAATCACAAAAAGGTTAATATAAATGAAGCAGAAATCCTATGCCTTCAGTGATCTTCCTAAAATGTAAATTGGTCTTGTCTCATTGTGTTTAAATCCTCTCCCTGGTCCCGTAAGTTGTGGGGTGAGCTGTAAATCCAGCCCACTTCTCCAGCTTCATCTCCCACAATATATTCCTCACTCTAGCAACACTCAACTACTCTCCCTTCAGGAGACCCTTTGCACAAACTGTTCCCTCCCTGGTGTTCCCTCCTTCCCCTATTCCCTTCCCACTTGCCTGCCAAATTGCTCTTCATCCTTCAAAAACCACTTTCTCCAGGAGGCCTGCCTTTGAACACCTACTTCTGTACCTTTGGGTGAAACTCTTCTGGTCCAGAAAGGACTTAAATTTATTTAGAGTTGACAGGTGTTACCTTACAATCTCTGCAGACATCCCCCCTACAAATGTTCCATCATATTGTCAAAAGGTGCTTAAAAAGACCCTGGTGTTTCCTAAATCTAAAGAGATACAAATTAAGATTTTCCTTATAATACAGTCAAAAAATCTTAAGTCATTCAAAAGGAATGTTTCATTGTGTGATCCATGGATATATTTCAATGGATCCATGGATATATGTCTTCAATGGTTATCTTTCCATCTAGACCAGGAGAGCCATAGGAGGAAGCCACACAGAATTTGGTATCTGACTTAAGAGCAATGAAGTAATTGGTAACTGCTGCCATTCAAATATTTTTTTGAAAAGATGATTCTGAATCCTGCCTCTAAGTGCCAACTGAGAATATATTTTCAGGATTTCCTCCTTACAAAGTATGTACAGAAGGAGTTCTATAGAAGTCTCATCCCCATTTCATACCTTGCTCCTTCCAAATAATTTGAGATATGAAGAACTAAAAACAAATAACAATACATTGAGCATTTACTATGTCCACGACAGGTGTTAGGCAGGGGACACATGGATCACGATCAGGTGGAGAGATAGGTAAGTCAATACATGCAAAACAATGAATGCAATGACTCCAGCAGGGAGGTCCTTGCATGGTGGCCTGGACGCACAGAGAAAGAAAGGCCTAAATAGTCTTGAGCTGTCAAGGTAAGGCTTCAGGGGAGATGACACTGCACTGAAATTGAAGGAAGAAAAAGACAGTAGGGCTTCCCTCGTGGCGCAGTGGTTGAGAGTCCGCCTGCCGATGCAGGGGACATGGGTTCGTGCCCTGGTCCGGGAAGATCCCACATGCCACGGAGTGGCTGGGCCCATGAGCCATGGCCGCTGAGCCTGCGCGTCCAGAGCCTGTGCTCTGCAATGGGAGAGGCCACAACAGTAAGGCCCACGTACCGCAAAAGAAAAAAAAAAGAAAAAGACTGTATAAGTGGACAAGTGAGGGGTCATTTCAGGCAGTCAAAATGGCATGTGCAAGATGTAGAAAACAAACTTACGGTCATCAGGGGGAGAAAGAGGGAGGAGGGATAAATTGGAAGATTGGGATTGGCACATATACACTACTATATATAAAATAGATAATAAGGATCTACTGTATAACACAGGGAACTCTACTCAATACTCTGTAATGGCCTATATGGGAAAAGGGTCTAAAAAAGAGTGGATATATGGATATATATATCAGTCTAACTGATTCACTTTGCTGTACTGCAGAAACTAATACAACATTGTAAATCAACTATATTCCAATAAAAGTTATTTTTTAAATTGGCATGTGCGAGAATAAGGATACACAAAATAGGATGCTGGGTCCAGGGAACTGCAAGGAGTTTGATGTGGCTGGAGGATGTTAGGACAGGGAGGGACATCAAGCTGGAGGAAGAGAGAGGGACCAGATCATAATAGCCCTAGGAGACCACGCTGAGCATGGATAAGCTTGAACCTTATCCTGCTGGTAATGGGGAACTGTAGGTAGATTTTAAGTCTGGCTTGAGAAAGATTCTTTTTCAATGTCTGTTAGATGGCCAAGCTCACTAAATCATCCAGGGTTGACTCATGCAACCTTTTCACTCATTGCCAAGGCTGGTGTTCATCAGGTGTGCACCAGTATCTGCCAGCTAAAGTATGGAAAAGTTCTTCACCAGCTGGTAAACAGCTGCTGCCCCAAGTCTCACCTCCCTCACCTGAGCAGCCTGCACCAGCTCCAGGAAGCCTCCTGTGCATGCCGTCAGGCCATTTCTCTGGTGCCTGCTACCATCAGCCCCTATTCCCATATACTCCCCTCCGCCACCACCCCTACCACCAGGCCCCAGCAGGAGAGGGAACACTCTTAGTAGGAGCACTGGCACCCCAGTAGGCAAACGCTTGATGTCCACCTAGCCCTCCAAGGCTGTGCTTACCAGCCATTGGCCAGCATTTCCCAGGGACTCCCTCGCATGGCCTCTTATGAGAACTGAAAATACCATGATGAATTGTATCACCAGTATTTTGTGGGGGTTTTTTGTTTTTTTTTTTAAATACATTTATTTATTTATTTATTTTTGGCTGCGTTGGGTCTTGGTTGCTGTGTGCGGGCTTTCTCTAGTTGCGGCGAGTGGTGGCTACTCTTGTTGTGGTGCGTGGGCTTCTCGTTGCAGTGGCTTCTCTTGTTGCAGAGCACGGGCTCTAGGTGCACGGGCTTCAGTAGTTGTGGCACATGGGCTCAGTAGTTGTGGCTTGCGGGCTCTAGAGCGCAGGCTCAGTAGTTGCGGTGCACGGACTTAGCTGCTCCGCAGCATATGGGATCTTCCCGGACCAGGGATCGAACCCATCTTCCCTGTATTGGCAGACGGATTCTTAACCACGGCGCCACCAGGGAAGTGCCCAGTATTTTGTCTTTAAAACCTCTTCATATCTCTTTCCTGGCCTCTTCTTGCCCTCAACTCAGTATTTCTCATCATTATCTCACTCTGTTCTGTCCATCAAAAAACCATTTGCCACCTCCTCTTCTAAACCACCTCCTATAGTAGAGTTGCCATTCATTCTTCCTCAGTCCTTATCTCCCTTATTAGACAATCTTCCTTAAAGGGGCAGCCCTTTGAAACCCAGTCCCACCCTCCAGGCTACAGATGATGGAACTGGTGGACATCCTGACCCTGCTGACCCTGCTAGGCCAATGAGATTCTATTTCCTGGGAATGTGGAATTAAGACTCACAAGACCTAATCAATTGGGTTTTTTGTGTGTTGTTTTTGGAGTATAATTGCTTTACAATGTCGTGTTAGTTTCTGCTGTACAACGAAGTGAATCACTATATGTATACATATATCCCCTCCCTCTTGGACCTCCCTCCCATCCCCACCATCCCGCCCATCTAGGTCATCACAGAGCACCGAGCTGAGCTCCCTGTGTTATATCGCAGAGTCCCACTAACTATCTATTTTACACATGGTAGTGTATTTATGTCAAACCTAATCTCCCAATTCATCCCACCCTCCCCTTCCCCCCACTGTGTCCAATCAATTGGTTTTGTAGGATCAAGCTGGGTCGTCGTGTACAGTGAGGGGGTCCAGATGGCTTTTTTTTTTTTTTTTTTGGTGGCTATGTGCAAAATGGATCATTAAGTTAAGAAGCCAGACTGCAGTAGGAGAAAAAGCATATTTTATCCAGAGAGAAGCAGAGATGTGAATCCCTGTGATGACGGGAACACTTGCAAGAGAAAGAAATAGGAAAAGAGTAGTCGCTTGATAACTGTGCAGTGTCTGAGAGGCCAGCCATACGCTCTGTAACTGAGTTCCCGAAGGTTCTCTTGTCATCTTATGATCCCCTCCTTGTGTTTCTTTGAGAAAATTTCAGTTTCTTGCAACTAATAATCTCTTACTTAGAAGGCATCCTGTCATTGGTAGAACTTGTTTTATTCTTACCCATGAAATCAATTCATAACGAACACAGAAAAAAAATTTAAAGACACTATTAAACAGGAGTTAAACTAAACAAAAATCCTGTCTTAAAATAATTCTCAATAACCTTAGAATAATCCTCTGACCAGCCTATTGATGTACTACCAGTCCAAAGAAAGCTTCTTTCCTCTCAGGGAGGTAGAGCTGGCCTGCCACTCCCCTCCTTCATGCGGATAGGAAAAGGAATGGTGGAGAATTAGTGGGCAATCCTAGAATCCTTCAACTTCTAGGTTGAGGCCATCCAGGTGTCTGCCTCACATTGAGGGAAGAAAGGAGGAAACTGATAAAGAGGTCAAGGGGTACCCTCTCTGACCACCCTCTTTGCTTTCCAGACCAACTCCACCGCCTCAGCTGTCTCAGTAGGTCTGTCTCCAGAAGCAAGATTGAAGACTACAAGTTCATTTTCAAAAACCAAGAATGTCTGGAAGTAAACAAAGCCAATGTATAGACTGCTGCTGGTCCTTAAACCAACAGTTGCTAAACACTGCACCGGCTCCTCAAAGTATAAACGGTTATATTTTTTAAATATATAAAAATCTAAAAAAAAAATGGTCATGAAGAAGCTAGGGGCAGGACAGGAATAAAGACACAGACCTACTAGAGAATGGACTTGAGGACACGGGGAGGGGGAAGGGTAAGCTGGGACAAAGTGAGAGAGTGGCATGGACATAGATACACTACCAAATGTAAAATAGATAGCTAGTAGGAAGCAGCCACATAGCACAGGGAGATCAGCTCAGTGCTTTGTGACAACCTAGAGTGGTGGGATAGGGAGGGTGGGAGGGAGGGAGATGCAAGAAGGAAGAGATATGGAGACATATGTATATGTATAGCTGATTCACTTTGTTATAAAGCAGAAACACATCATTGTAAAACAATTATACTCCAATAAAGATGTTAAAAAAATCTATATATCTTTCATAGGATATAACAGCATCTTTACAAACACAGAATGGTAACCAAAGCCTCAAATTTCTATTACTTCTAGGTTAATCTTTTTAATGATTGTTTCTGGGTCCCCAAACATTCAGTATCTTCTGTGTGCAAGGAATGGGCTGCCTGGTAGGGCAATTCAAAGGCTATAGACATCCAAGACAACTTAATGGGAAAAGAAAAGGCTTTTCAACAAACAGTGTTGTGACCACTGGATATCCACATGCAAAAAAATGAAGTTGGACCCCCTAGCTCACACTCAAAATGTATTATCTGCCTAAATGTCAAAGCTAAAACTATAAAACTTTCAGAAGAAAACACAGAAATAAATCTTCATGACCTTGGATTAGGTGATGGTTTCTTAGATATAACACTAAAAGTGTAAGTGACAAGAGAAAAAGATAAATAAATTTGACATCATCAAAATTTTAAACTTTTATGCTTCAAAGGACACCATCAAGAAAGTGAAAAGATAACTTACTGAATGGGAGAAAATACTTGCAAATAATATATCAGATGAGGGACTTATATTCAGAATATATAAAGAACTCTTACAACAATAAGAAGACAAGCCAAGTAAAAATGGGCAAAGTATATGAACAGACCTTTTCTCCAAAGAATATACAAATGGCCAAAAAAATTATGAAAAGGTGATCAGTATTATTAGTTGTTAGGGAATGAAAATTAAAACCACAATGAGATACCACTTCTCACCCACAGGATGGCTATAATCAAAAAGACAATAACAAGTGTCAGTAAGGATGTAGTGGAATTGGAACTCTCATACATTGCTGATGAAATTGTTTGGAAAACAATTTGGCAGTATGTCAAAAAGTTACACATAGAGTTACCATAAGACACAGCAGTTTCACTCCTAGGTATATACTCAAGAGACTAGAAACCATATGTCTACACAAAGGCTGTGGCATACTCATCCGCTGCTCACAGCGGCACCCGAGCCATCTCCTTAACTTGTTCCAACCAGTTCCTGCTTGGTCCTTTCTGGAGAAGACAGAACACTGGGTTAGGGGGAACTTCAAGATGGCGGAGGAGTAAGACATGGATATCACCTTCCTCCCCACAAGTACACCAAACATACATCTACGTGTGGAACAACTCCTACAGAACACCTACTGAACGCTGGCAGAAGATCTCAGACTTCCCAAAAGGCAAGGAACTCCCCACGTACCTGGGTAGGGCAAAAGAAAAACAGAGACAAAAGAATAGGGACAGGACCTGCACCTTGGGGAGGGAGCTGTGAAGGAGGAGAAGTTTCCACACACTGGGAAGCCCCTCCACTGGCAGAGATGGGGCGTGGCGGGGAGGAAGCTTCGGAGCCGCGGAGGAGAGCACAGCAACAGGGGTGCAGAGGGCAAAGCGGAGAGATTCCTGCACAGAGGATCAGTGCCGACCAGCACTCACCAGTCTGAGAGGCTTGTCTGCTCACCTGCCGGGGCGGGCGGGGGCTAGGAGCTGAGGCTCCCACTTGGGAGGTCAGATCCCTGGGAGAGGACTAGGGTTGGCTGCGGGAACACAGCCTGAAGGGGGCTAGTTCGCCACAGCTAGCTGGGAGGGAGTCTGGGGAAAAGTCTGGACCTGCCTAAGAGGCAAGACACCACTGTTTTGCGGTGCGCGAGGAAAGGGGATTCAGAGCACCGTCTAAACGAGCTCCAGAGACAGGCGCGAGCTGTGGCTATCAGCGCAGACAGCAGAGACGGGCATGAAACACTAAGGCTGCTGCTGCCGCCACCAAGAAGCCTGTGTGTGAGCGCACGTCACTATCCACACCTCCCCTCCCGGGGGCCTGTGCAGCCTGCCACTGCCAGGGTCCCGTGATCCAGGGACAACTTCCTCGGGAGATCACACGGTGCGCCTCAGGCTGTTGCAATGTCATGCTGGCCTCTGCCGCCACAGGCTCACCCCGCATTCCGCACCCCTCCCTCCCCCCAGCCTGAGTGAGCCAGAGCCCCCTAATCAGCGGCTCCTTTAACCCCGTCCTGTCTGGGCGGGAACAGACGCCCTCAGGTGACCTACACGCAGAGGTGGGGCCAAATCCAAAGCTGAACCCCAGGAGCTGTGTGAACAAAGAAGAGAAAGGGAAATCTCTCCAAGCAGCCTCAGGAGCACAGGATTAAATCTCCACAATCAAACCTGATGTACCCTGCATCTGTGGAATACCTGAATAGACAACGAATCATCCCAAATTGAGGAGGTGGACTTTGGGAGCAACTGTAGACATGGGGTTTCCTTCCTGCATCTAATTTGTTTCTGGTTTTATGTTTATCTTAGTTTAGAATTTAGAGCTTATTATCACGGGTAGATTTGTTTACTGATTTGGTTGCTCTCTTCCTTTTATATATATATATATTTCTTCATTTTATCTTTTTGTGAGTGTGTATGTGCATGCTTCTTTGTGTGACTTTGTCTGTATGGCTTTGCTTTTACCATTTGTCCTAGGGTTCTGTCTGTCCGTTTTTTTGTTGTTGTTTTTGTACAGTTTTTAGCGCTTGTTATCATTGGTGGATTTGTTTTTTGGTTTGGTTGCTCTCTTCTTTTCTTTATTACTTTTAAAATTTTTTTATTTTTAATAATTTTTCAATTTTAATAACTTTATTTATTTTTCTTTCTTCTTTTCTTTCTTTCTTTCTTTCCCTTTCTTCCTCCCTCCCTCCCTCTCTTCCTTCCTTCCTTTCTTTTTTCTCCTTTTCTTCTGAGCAGTGTGGCTGACAGGGTCTTGGTGCTCCAGCCGGATGTCAGGCCTGAGCCTCTGAGGTAGGAGAGCCAAGTTCAGGACATTGGTCCACCAGAGACCTCCCGGCCCCACATAATATCAAACAGCGAAAGTTCTCCCAGATATCTCCATCTCAACGCTAAGACCCAGCTCCACTCAACGACCAGCAAGCTACAGTGCTGGACACCCTATGCCAAACAACTAACAAGACAGGAACACAACCCCACCCATGAGCAGAGAGGCTGCCTAAAATCATAATAAGGTCACAGACACCCCAAAACATACCACCGGACTTGGTCCTGCCCACCAGAAAGACAAGATCGAGCCTCATCCACCAGAACACAGGCACCAGTCCCCTCCACCAGGAAGCCTACACAACCCAGTGAATCAACCTTACCCACTGGGGGCAGAAACCAAAAACAATGAGAACTACGAACTTGGAGCCTGTGAAAAGGAGACCCCAAACACAGTAAGTTAACCAAAATGAGAAGACAGAGAAATACACAGCAGATGAAGGAACAAAGTAAAAACCCACCACACCAAACAAATGAAGAGGAAATAGGCAGTCTACCCAAAAAAGAATTCAGAGTAATGATAGTAAAGATGATCCAAAATCTTGGAAATAGAATGGAGAAAATACAAGAAACGTTTAACAAGGACCTAGAAGAACTAAAGAGCAAACAAACAATGATGAACAACATAATAAATGAAATTTAAAATTCTCTAGAAGTAATCAATAGCAGAATAACTAAGGCAGAAGAACAGATAAGTGACCGGAAGATAAAATAGTGGAAATAACTACCACAGAGCAGAATAAAGAAAAAAGAATGAAAAGAATTGGGACACTCTCAGAGACCTTTGGGAGAACATTAACTGCACCAATATTCGAATTATAGGGGTCCCAGAAGAAGAAGAGGAAAAAAAAGGGTCTGGGAAAATATCTGAAGAGATTATAGTTCAAAACTTCCCTAATATACGAAAGGAAATAGTCAATCAAGTCCAGGAAGCACAGACAGTCCCATACAGGATAAATCCAAGGAGAAACACGCCAAGACACATATTAATCAAACTATCAAAAATTAAACACAAACAAAAAATATTAAAAGCAGCAAGGGAAAAGCAACAGATAACATACAAGGGAATCCCCATAAGGTTAAAAGCTGATCTCGCAGCAGAAATTCTGCAAGCCAGAAGGCAGTGGCAGGACATATTTAAAGTGATGAAAGGGAAAAACCTACAAACAAGATTACTCTACGCAGGGCATCCCCGATGGCGCAGTGGTTGAGAATCTGCCTGCCAATGCAGGGGACACGGGTTCGATCCCTGGTCCGGGAAGATCCCACATGCCGCAGAGCAACTAAGCTTGTGTGCCACAACTACTGAGCCCGCATGCCGCAATTACTGAAACTCGCGCGCCTAGAGCCCATGCTTCACAATGAGAGAAGCCACTGCAATGAGAAGCCCACACACCGCAACAAAGAGTAGCCCCCATTTGCTGCAACTAGAGAAAGCCCGCGTGCAGCAATGAAGAACCAACACAGCCAAAAGTAAAAATAAATAAATAAATAAATTTTTTAAAAGAAAAAAATTACTCTACACAGCAAGGATCTCATTCAGATTCGATAGAGAAATTAAAAACCTTTACAGACAAGCAAAAGCTAAGAGAATTCAGCACCAAGAAACCAGCTTTACAACAAATGGTAATGGAACTTCTCTAGGCAGGAAAAACAAGAGAAGGATAAGACCTACAATAACAAAACCAAAACAATTAAGAAAATGGTAATAGGAACATATACATAGATAACTACCTTAAATGTAAATGGATTAAATGCTCCAACCAAAAGACACAGGCTTGCTGAATGGATACAAAAACAGGACCCATATATATGCTGTCTACAAGAGACCCACTTCAGACCTAGGGACACATACACACTGAAACTGAGGAGATGGAAAAAGATATTCCATGCAAATGGAAATCAAAAGAAAAATGGAGTAGCAATTCTCATATCAAACCAAATAGACTTTAAAATAAAGACTATTACAAGAGACAAAGAACACTACATAATGATCAAGGGATCACTCCAAGAAGAACATATAACAATTGTAAATATTTATGCACCCAACATAGGAGCACCTCAATACATAAGGCTAATGCTAACAGCCATAAAAAAGGAAATTGACAGTAACACAGTCATAGTAGGGGACTTAAACACCCCATTTTCATCAATGGACATATCATCCAACATGAAAATAAATAAGGAAACACAAGCTTTAAATGACACATTAAACAAAATGGATTTAATTGAAATTTATAGGACATTCCATCCAAAAACAACAGAATACACTTTCTTCTCAAGTGCTCATGGAACATGCTCCAGGATAGATCATACCTTGGGTCACAAATCAAGCCTTAGTAAACTGAAGAAAATTGAAATCATATCAAATATCTTTTTCAACCACAATGCTATGAGACTAGATATCAATTACAGGAAAATTATCTGTAAAAAATACAAGCACATGGAGGCTAAACAATACACCACTAAATAACCAAGAGATCACTGAAGATATCAAAGAGGAAATCAAAAAATACCTAGAAACAAATGACAATGAAAACACGATGACCTGAAACCCATGGGATGCAGCAAAAGCAGTTCTAACAGGGAAGTTTATAGTAATACAATCCTACCTCAAGAAACAAGAAACATGTCAAATAAACAACCTAACCTTACACCTAAAGCAATTAGAGAAAGAAGAACAAAAAAGCCCCAAAGTTAGCAGAAGGAAAGAAATCATAAAGATCAGATCAGAAATAAGTGGAAAAGAAATGAAGGAAACAATAGCAAAGATCAATAAAACTAAAAGCTGGCTCTTTGAGAAGATAAACAAAATTGATAAACCATTAGTCAGACTCATCAAGAATAAAAGGGAGAAGACTCAAATCAATAGAATTAGAAATGAAAAAACAGTAACAACTGACACTGCAGAAATACAAAGGATCATGAGAGATTACTACAAGCAACTATATGCCAATGAAATGGACAACCTGGAAGAAATGGACAAATTCTTAGAAAAGCACAACCTTCTGAGACTGAACCGGGAAGAAATAGAAAATATGAAGAGACCAATCAAAAGCACTGAAATTGAAACTGTGATTTAAAATCTTCCAACAAACAAAAGCCCAGGACTAGATGGCTTCACAGGCGAATTCTATCATTTAGAGAAGAACTAACACCTATCCTTCTCAAACTCTTCTAAAATATAGCAGAGGGAGGAATACTCCCAAACTCATTCTATGAGGCCACCATCACCCTGATACCAAAACCAGACAAAGATGTCACAAAAAAAGAAAACTATAGGCCAATATCACTGATGAACATAGATGCAAAAATCCTCAACAAAATACTAGCAAACAGAATCCAACAGCACACTACAAGGATCATACACCATGATCAAGTGGGGTTTACCCCAGGAATGCAAGGATTCTTCAATATGCACAAATCAATCAATGTGATAAAGGATAAAAACCATATGATAATCTCAATGGATACAGTAGAAGCTTTCGACAATATTCAACATCCATTTATGATTAAAAAAACTCTCCAGAAAGTAGGCATAGAAGGAACTTACCTCAACATAATAAGGCAAACCATACATGGCTTGCCATATGTGACAAACCCACAGCCAACATTGTTCTCAATGGTGAAAAAATGAAACAATTCCCACTAAGATTAGGAACAAGACAGCTGCCCACTCTCACCACTATTATTCAACATAGTTTTGGAAGTTTTAGCCACAGCAATCAGAGAAGAAAAAGAAATAAAAGGAATCCAGATAGGAAAGGAAGAAGTAAAACTGTCACTGTTTGCAGATGACATGATACTATACATAGAGAATCCTAAAGAAGCTACAAGAAAACTACTAGAGCTAATCAATGAATTTGGTAAAGTAGCAGGATACAAAATTAATGCACAGAAATCTCTTGCATTCCTATACACTAATAATGAAAAATCTGAAAAAGAAATTAAGAAAACATTCCCATTTACCATTGCAACAAAAAGAATAAAATACCTAGGAAAACACCTACCTGACAAAAGACATGTATGAAGAAAACTATAAGACAATGATGAAAGAAATTAAGGATGATACAAACAAGGGCTTCCCTTGTGGCGCAGTGGTTGAGAGTCCGCCTGCAGATGCAGGGGACGTGGGTTTGTGCCCCGGTCCGGGAAGATCCCACATGCCGTGGAGTGGCTGGACCCGTGAGCCATGGCCGCTAAGCCTGCGCGTCCGGAGCCTGTGCTCCACAACGGAAGAGGCCACAACAGTGAGAGGCCCGTGTACCGCAAAAAAAAAAAAAAAAAAGATGATACAAACAAATGAAGAGATATACCATGTTCTTGGACTGGAAGAATCAACATTGTGAAAATGACTATACTACCCAAAGCAATCTACAGATTCAATGCAATCCCTATCAAACTACCAATGGCATTTTTCACAGAACTCAAACAAAAAATTTCACAGTTTGTATGGAAACACAAAAGACCCCAAATAGTCAAAAGAATCTTGAGAAAGAAAAACAGAGCTGGAGGAATCAGGCTCCCTGACTTAAGACTATACTACAAAGATACAGTAATCAAGACAGTATGGTACTGGCACATAAACAGAAATATAGATCAATGGAACAGGATAGAAAGCCCAGAGATAAACCCACGCACATATGGTCACCTCATCTTTGATAAAGGATGCAAGAATATACAATGGAGAAAAGACAGCCTCTTCAATAAGTGGTGCTGGGAAAACTGGACAGCTACATGTGAAAGAATGAAATTAGAACACTCCCTAACACCATACACAAAAATAAACTCAAAATGGATTAAAGACCTAAATGTAAGGCCAGACAGTATAAAACTCTTAGAGGAAAACATAGAACACTCTTTGACATAAATCACAGCAAGATCCTTTTTGACCCACCTCCAAGAGAAATGGAAATAAAAACAAAAATAACTAATGGGACCTAATGAAACTTAAAAGCTTTTGCACAGCAAAGGAAACCATAAAGAAGATGAAAAGACAACCCTCAGAATGGGAGAAAATATCTGCAAATTAAGCAACTGACAAAGGATTAATCTCCAAAACATACAAGCAGCTCATGCAGCTCAATATCAAAAAAATAAACAACCCAATCCAAAAATGGGCAGAAGACCTAAATTGACATTTCTCCAAAGAAATTATACAGATTGCCAACAAACACATGAAAGGATGCTCAACATCACTAATCGTTAGAGAAATGCAAATCAAAACTACAATGAGGTATCACCTCACACCAGTCAGAATGGGCATCACCAGAAAACCTACAAAAAACAAATGCTGGAGAGGGTGTGGAGAAAAGAGAACCCTCTTGCACTGTTGGTGGGAATGTAAATTGATACAGCCACTATGGAGAACAGTATGCAGGTTCCTTAAAAAACTAAAAATAGAACTACCATACAACCCAGCAATCCCACTACTGGGCATGTACCCTGAGAAAACCATAATTCAAAAAGAGTCATGTACCACAATGTTCATTGCAGCACTGTTTACAATAGCCAGGACATGGAAGCAACCTAAGTGTCCATCGACAGATGAATGGATAAAGAAGATGTGGCACATATATACAATGGAATATTACTCAGCCATAAAAAGAAACGAAATTGAGTTATTTGTAGTGAGGTGGATGGACCTAGAGTCTGTCATACAGAGTGAAGTAAGTCAGAAAGAGAAAAACAAATACCGTATGCTAACACATATATAGGAATCTAAAAGAAAAGGTTCTGAAGAACCTAGGGCCAGGACAGGAATAAAGATGCAGACATAGAGAATGGACTTGAGGACACAGGGAGGGGGAAGGGTAAGCTGGGACGAAGTGAGAGAGTGGCATGGACATATATACATTACCAAATGTAAAATAGATAGCTAGTGGGAAACAGCCACATAGCACAGGAAGATCAGCTTGGTGCTTTGTGTGCACCTAGAGGGGTGGGATAGGGAGTGCAGGAGGGAGACACAAAAGGAGGGGATATGGGGATATATGCATGTGTATAGCTGATTCACTTTTTTATACAGCAGAAATTAGCATTCCATTGTAAAGCAATTATACTCCAATAAAGATGTTAAAAAAAAGAAAACACTGTGCTAGGTGCCAACTTAATGAAAAAATTGATTCTGTTAATTTAAGAATTTAATAAATATGAGTCATATATACATATATTATTAAAAGTCTATTTCACAAGATGGCAACATCTTTTGGGTTGAAAAAAAAAAAACACTGGTCTACTGAGATCTGAAACATACAAATGAGGATCTGAACATCTTGCTGCATAGCAGACCAGCAGCATCAGCATCAACTGGGAGCTGGTTAGAAATGCAGGATGTCAGCCCTCACCACCAGACTTGCTGAATCAGAATCTGGATTTTATTAGTGAGTGCTTGGGTGACTCCTATGCACAATGATATCTGAGAAGAACTGTTTGCTGTCAAACATTTTAATTACATTTAAGTCCAATCCACATATGACAAATCGAATTAAACCTACAAGAGGAGGCTGACTGCTGAAGATGTGTAGGTCTGCTGGCTAAAGGATAGCTCTCCATGCCGCTCCAGCTTACTGGGCAAAGAGTCAGTTCCAGAAGCAGAGTCAGCAAGGTAACCTTCCCAACAGCTTGCTTTTTCTTTTTTGTTGGCAAATACATCACCTACATTGCAAAGTTATTGAGATCCACATCCTTGTGGGTAGGAGAGGCCCTAGAACAGCCCTGCTTAAAGATGCTGCCATGAAACAGTTTTTCACTTACCACAGTATAATCTACCTTCTGATTGACTGTTGGTGGTGGAGCCAATATAATTCTTTATAAGAGAGCATACTCCAGTGTAACGCTTTTCAAGCTGTGATCCATTATATAGTAACCATATTTTAAAAATAAAAACATGGTCATATATTCTGAATTAAAAAGAGAATCATGACATGACAATAGCAAGTATACCCATAACAATAACTGAATGGAATATTTGTGACTGTCCTGGGAAATCTAGGACATATGCTGCCAAAACCCATGAGGCATTAATGAGAAGTACTATGACCTTGGTCTTTCTCTGGATATCTATACCAGAGTTCTGGGCACACCAAGTTCTTTCTGACCCTGGTGCCGCTGCACGTAACTGCTCTTCTCCATCACATCTTCGCTTACCCCTTCTCATCCTTCAGGTCTCAGCTTAAATGCCATCTCCCTAGACAGCTGCTCTGGAAACCTTATCTAAGGTAGCTCCCATACCCCCACTCAGCCCAGTTCCCCTCCAAGGCCATTCCCTCGTTAGTACTTATCACAATCTATTGATATATTCACCTTGCTTTCTTGTTCATTCATTGTTGGCTTCCTCCACCAGAATGGGGGCAAGAACTTGGTCATGTTCAAAGCTGCACCCCTGCATCTGGTACATTCTAGATGTGAAATAAGTTTTTGATGAATAAACAAATGAAGAAGAGTAAAATCTACCCAATTTAGAAAATAAATAAATCTTAATAAAAAAACCACCAGACTATAGCTTATTAACAAAAATAACAATAGTAAAATCATTTATGAATAGACCGTAAGCTTCCATCAAAACCTTTCACTACATGCTCATGCCAATGAACAGAGCAAGTAAGATGCAACGAATAGTGTGGATGGTACCACTGAGTGACTTCGCTTAAATCTCTTTCCCTCTCTGAGCTGTACCTGTAAAATAAAGGCTATCTCTCAGAACTGTGGATGAAGGGATTTCTGTGTGTGTGTGTGTGTGTGTGTGTGTGTGTGTGTGTGTGTGTGTGTGTGTGTGTGGTGCCTGGTACAGAGCAAGCACTCAACTCAATACAGGTTTGATTCTTTATAGTTACCCCCATGCTTCCCTTGTTCAAACTGGTCAAGGGACTGAAGAATATGAAATCACATCTCCAGGCCTTCATGTGAACCTGTTTACCCAACACTCCAGGCCCAACCATGGCTATTACACCCCTCTCTTCAAATTCAACAAGTGCAATTGAGTGCACCTGCAGCACCAGGTAATTTTAGCCAGGTCACAATTGAGACTTAACAAATTTTTAAAAAACATCTCCAGCAGTTCGTTGTTTTAGGTCATTGCTTCAAAGCTGGTGATGTTCCTAAGGTGAACTTGAACGTGGTTCCATTTCTAAACAGAGTTCTAGTGATCTGCTTCAAATACCCTTAAATAAAGCACGAGGTTGAAAAACAGTTACAAGGAATCACAAACTTACTGAGTTCTGGTTAGAAACAAGGCACAATGGTAGGGACCACAGTAACCGAGAAAAATTAAAAAGTGTGTAAAGCAGTGAAGTGATAGCTCTGGGTTTGGGAATCAGACTGACTTGGGTTCCAATTCCCATTCTACAATCTGCTAAATAGTGACCATGGGCAACATCTTTAACCTTTCTGTGCTTCAGTTTCCTCACCAGGAAACTGAGGCTAACCACAGTACCAACGTCATGGGGTTGTCGAGAAGATGGAAGAGATAAATCTGTACACACATTTAGCACCGAGTCTGCACTCAGGAAATGTTGGATCCGATTTTTTTTTTTTTTTTTTTTTTTTGCGGTACGCAGGCCTCTCACTGCTGTGGCCTCTCCCGTTGCGGAGCACAGGCTCCGGACGCGCAGGCTCAACGGCCATGGCTCACGGGCCCAGCCGCTCCGCAGCATGTGGGATCTTCCCGGACCGGGGCACGAACCCTGCATCGGCAGGCGCACTCTCAACCACTGCGCCACCAGGGAAGCCCGGCTCTGATTATTAAATTCATTCTCAGCCTCAAGGGTCTTACATACATTTACAAATGAAAATATTCAGAGTGAAACAACGGCACTAAATGATATATATCAAGTGAGCAGCATCGGTCACGAAAGACGCAAAACTTTAGGAGTGCAACGCGTTCCTTCATCTAAGGCACCCCTTCATCTAAGGATGGTAAAAGGTCTCATGGGAGAGGTGAGATCGAAACGGATGGGGCCATGCAAGACGCAGATACAAACAGGCTCCCTGCGGCGGGCACTTCCTATTTGCCAAACACTGTGGGGAACCTTGTATGTTATCTCCACAAGCTACAAGTTAGGTACCTCTAAACCTCCATTGCATGCATGAGAAGCTATTTTACTGATGATAGTTGAAACTCACAGAGGTTTAGTAGCTTCCCCAAGTCACCCAACTGGTGGCACATCTAGGTTGAAAATCAGGTCTGTCTGACCAAAGCCCATGCTCCCACCACTATGCCACTGGGGGAAAGGAATCAGGAGAAGAAGGATGAAGGGGGAGATAAATCATCCCAGCGTGAGACAGGAAAGAACATAGTAATCTTATTATATGGCAAGTGGGAAGCAAACAATTTATGGGTTTTTTTTAAAGAAAAGGAAAATGAAGGTAGAAAGATGGGTTAAGACCAGGGAGAATGGAAAACTCAGAATTTTGGACTTCAGACTATGAACAGTGAGGAAACATTTTTTTGTCTTTGGTGTATGTGTGTGTTTTTGATTAAATACTGTACTACTACTATTATTACTAAGAGCATTTATTGAGCAACAATTAAGGGCCAGGCCCCATGCTAAACTATTTGCATACATTACTTCTAATAGTTACAATTCTGCAACTTAGGTGTTGTTACCCACCCTTTCACAAACAAACAAGGCCCTGAGAGGTCAAGCCACTCACTTGGATGCCTCTAGTAAACAAACAGCAGAGTGGGTTCAAACCCAAGTGGGTGTGAAATCAAAGTCAGCGCCCTTTCCCCTAAAATGGTACTGCCGAAAAACCTCCCTTGCAACAGAGAGCTGAAAAATAAGAGAAACGAAAGGGGAGACAGGGGACTAGACAGATGCAAAACAGGGATCCAGAGTAAGGAGAGAAATGTCTCAACTGGAGTCACTGTGAAAATGGACGGGAGGTGATAGAGAGCAAATGTGTTCATGACCTTTTCTTTCATTTGCTCCAGTACTGTGTCATGGTCTGCTACGTGCAGCAGAAACCAAGTTAGTAATTATTCCTGCCTGTATTACTGTCCTTGCCTTCAAGCCCTGATTTGAGTGTTGCTTTAATATTTATTTGTCCCACCACAATGTTATCAGAGCTAAAATATGGCATCATCCGCTAATCTGTTAACTGTATTGAAGTGTAGTCTTTCAAGAGAATAAAACTAAGCCTCCACATCCAATAAATCACATTATGCTTCACATATTAACATCTTAAAAAATCTGACTTAAACACATAGTCTGTCAAATCAGGAGGAAACATACGCTGAACTCTAATGAGCTCTGCCAAATCCTACAGTATTATTATTAAAGTTCATCGTGATCTCAGAGATGACACGGTTTTCTAAAATGGAGTGTGGTATCAATATTTGTTGGACTGCTTTCTAGTTAATATTCTTGGGAAAGTAGCACAATAAATAAAACAGTGGGAAATGTATGCATTATGAATGTATCTTTCAAACTAATGCAAAAGCTATGTGGACAATTACTTACATATCTCGTTTGATGTAATCAAGAGTTAGAAGTTTTAATATTTATGTCATGATTCCAAAAAAACCCCAAACATTTCTGCACTAGTACTTTAGCTTTAGTCCTCCTCATTCAATGAGAAACATCAATATTTCAAATAGAAAATCAGTAGTATAACTGGCTATACAGAAATGAGTTGAAATTCATAAAGATAAAAGAGTACAAATTTCCTTTCCATATATACAGTTAATACATTAATATTCCTAACATTTTATAATACTAATTTCAAACATCTAGTATGCTTCTGGGAATAAAATTATGAAGGAAATGGCACTTAAGAGTCTCATATACTAAGGATAAAAACAAATATTGCTTGTGTACTACCTTCACGGGAAAAAGATATTTACATATAGAAGATAAAGCGAAATAACATAAACATTCTACATTCTCTAATTTTACAGCTCTTAATTATATAATGATCTGTGGTCTGTGTTTTTTAATCTGTTGGACTTAATTTTATTCCTAGGTGCAAACACATACATGGATATTAAAGAACTCTGCTCACCTATACTCAGACCCACCCAAATATCATCAAAAATTTAGCAATAAAGTCCTTTCTCTGCAGGCAGCCTTGCTACTATGTCACTGTAAAGCATAAAGATATAACTGTCTTAATAAAAAGACCAGAAGCTAAATCATCTTTTTTTTTCTTTTCAAAATTGAAGCTCCTTGCAAACCCAGTTACACAAATAACTTCATTCACCTTATCTTCAAATCTGAGTGTTTCTTCAACTAAGCCAGATATCATCACATCCCCACTAGTCCAATAGCCTGTCATAACAGTGGTTCACTGCAACTCCACCCTTTTCCCACCTTCAGTTTCAACAGTGCATTTAATTTTTTTTCCTATTACAGAAAAAAAATTAAGATTAGGAGTTCAAATCCTCAAAGTAGTTCAGTGAATTGTCACATTACTATTATTTAATCGCAGGGAATTTTCTGTTTAATTGCCACTCTCTCCCTTCCCCCAAAGGACTACAACTTATTTTGATGGTGTAATGGAAAGCACTGCATTAAGAAAGAGCAAAAACATAATGGGTTTTAATTTTTAAACATCTAACCTTTTCACGAGTCACTGTTAATCATTTGCACCTGTGACTTTAATAATCAGTTCAGCAATTACAGAAGCAAAATCTCCAGGATGGGACTAGGTAAGGATGCCCCACTCACAACCATTACCATAGCAGGGAGAGAAGAAAGCTATTCTGTCATATGTGACATGAAGAAAGTTTTACATGTCAGTTCCACCCAATCTTGAGAACGGTAGAGCTCCTAGTACTTAAAATCTTCATCTTCTAAAATTCAAGATTTTTAAAAAATATATCTCACTGCATTTTCAAATATTAAGTTTTTACTTTCTGTACAATTTTTTCAACTTTAGGGCTTGGGGGGGAAAGAAAGCTCCAGAATACAGAATAATCACAACACTACAAGAGGGAAAAAGCTAGTTTTTAAAAATCATTCTTCCCACAGAGACACTAAGACCATTAGCATTACACCACTTAACCATTTATTTCATTATGAAAGGAAACTTAGAGCACAAGTGGCAATATTCTGAAATGTGATGTTACTGTGTTCTGCATCAATGAACACACAAGTCTGGAAGGTACAAATATGGTCTCTGTCAGTTGTAGTCCATCCTTAGCAAGTCATTTTCCCTGTGGGCTGAGGCTCCCATATGGAAATCTTCCCTAACTGCTGAAGGCTGAAAAGGATTCCCTGTGAACAGCATCTGGACCACACCTTGTTTGGTCACACAAGAAGCTGACAAGGGCTGGAGGAAAATGCGTCTGGTCCAAAGATGAGAGGACAGGGCCCAAAATCAAAATATACCCCTCTACAATTTAATAAGGAGGACCCCTAAGATGTCTATTCATCCAGTTTTGTTCTTCTAATCAGTCCCGCCGTCTGCTACTAGATGTTGGTCATTCTGTGGGCTGGCTGGTAGGGTTTTGTGGTCCAGCATCTGCCAGCCTTTTATAACCTCAGTGATGGTGTGGAAGCATCCATAAATATGCTTTTTGGCACTAAGTCACTACCAAGGGAAATATTAGAGACCAAACTCCCCACGCACTGCAGAAATTTCTTAGTTTCAAAGCATCTGGAATGAAGATCCCAATTACCTTTAGCAAAATTTCTTTTAGGTCTTTGAGGAACCTTCTAAAAAGCCCCCCAAAGATGATACCCACAGTTCAGGTTATTGGTCCTACATTTTCCTAGTTAGGGAGGGAGGGAGAAGTGTTTGATAGTTTACCCAGGATCCTTCCACTTGTAGCAGGAATGAACACCAAAAAAGCATCAGGACACTTAACTCCTTAGAGATTTAAAAGCCTTCCGGAGGAATAAAAAGAAATCTCTCCCTCCCCACCTGCACCTCCTACCCTGCTTCTGCCCTAGCCTTAGAATCAGTAGCCCTTCTGTAATTCCATGAGGTTCCAGAGAGACTCCTTTATTCCATGGGGCTTCCGGATCTGACCCCAGGAAAGCCCAGCTGGTCATCCTTCCCGTCATCCTTCCAACCTTCACACCCAACCCCTCCCCACCGCCCCAGGCCACCTCCTTACCTGATAATGTCGTCGTTGTGTCCCAAGAAGAATTTTTGGCTGTGCTCGCGGGTGCTGTAAACCACCCCGACGCCAGCCACAAAGTAGACCACTTCCTTGCCGGCGGTGTAGTACAGGTTGTTGCGGCACTGGTGACCCCGGTACCCGTACACCCACTCCAGCCGGAGCTGGCAGCTGGGAGCTGTCCGATCCGCCATGATAAGCTAACCCCACTCGCCCCCCGGTCGCTCCGCGTGCGGGTCCGCGGCCCCTGGGCTCCGGGTCTGTCCTCACCAAGGCTCGGGATGTGGAGGACCTGCAAGGGCTCAGCGTGCAGCGCCGGGCGCTGATTTCCGCGGCGACGCACAGACACAGACCAGCGCGCCGGCCGCAACCATCATCCGCCGCCGCCACCGCCGCCGGAGACGAGCCGCCAGGTACGCGGTCGCCAGACCCCGCCGGACTCTCCGGCTCCCTCTCCACGGGAGAGGCGTCTTCTGGGGCGCCAGCACTCGCGCGCGCACGCCTCACTGCACCTGCGGGCTTCGGCCCCCGTGAGAGGTTTTTGAGAGGGTCACCCCGCCTTTTAAATCATGGATCTGCATATCCAAACACTGATTACCAGTTCGCTCACTGAAGTTTGCTGTGCCCGGGGGCCTCGCAGCAGGCAGCGGGATTTATTCTGTGACAGCTTTAATTTGACAAGGAACTCGAGTAAGCTTTTGCCATCGCCATCCTTGGATCCGAAACTGACAGTCTACATCCAGGATGCGAGAGCGAGGAAGAAAGAAACAGATATTTTGCGTAACTCACCCAGTCCAAGAAAATGATCCCCAAACTAAACCAAGTTTTTAAAAAATTGTCAACTATTCCTCCTCTCTCCCTCCAGATCCATCTTTTTAATGATATGAAATATGCCCTAAATGCTGCTGGCTGCCGATACGATTTTTAAGAACATTTGCTGCAAGAGGGAGGAGATATGGGGATATATGTATATGTATAGCTGATTCACGTTATTATAAAGCAGAAGCTAACACACCACTGTAAAACGATTATACGCCAATAAGGATGTTAAAAAAAAAAAAAAAGAACATTTGCTGTTTCCCCATTAAGCCAGGGCAAATATGCAACGGTCATTTTTTAGATGCTCCAATTAGTTAGTTGTCGTGTATGTGTTCATAATTCATATCCTCCGTGAACCGTCTCTTGGCCGAGAAAACCATAAGAACTTAGCAGCTCTCACTAATCAGCAACTCCAATTGAAAGCGCCATAAAAAGATTTTTCTGAATCGGAGGAAACTGAGACACTAGTGCAGCTAGAGGCAGGAAAGCTCAACCTACAAACGCTCCCGGTCCAGAAGAAATTAAATAATTAACAAGTGACCAAAATCTTGTACCTCTACCCAGGAAGGTCTGCGCTAGCTATGGGGTCCCGCAGGCGCAAGGGTCACGCCTCTAGCCCGGCGTGGGGCGGGAGCGCCCGAGGAACCACTGGGGACGGCGAGCCCCCACATACGCGCGCACACACATCCCAGGCATTGGTCGCTGCCGATGAGGGATGCCGGCCCCAGGGGACACCCCGGCCCGCGCACAGTGCAGCCTTTGCGGCGTCCTGCACTCCTCCCACACCCGATCCAGGGTAGCCTGCGGAGCATCCCGGCTCTGCCGCCTCTAACCTCTGCTCTGAGCGGGCGCCGCGAGCACGTCCTGGATCTCGCACGGGCGAGCGAAACCCTCTGCTTGCCCCCCCCCTTCCCAACCCTTCCCCGCCTCCCGCACCCGAGGATGGGCTTCGTCACTGGGGCGTCGCGAGACACAGGCTCTTCCTCCAGCCGAGGCTCCGGGGGCGGGGCCACAGCGCCGCTTTCGGGAACCGAGGCTGCGGGTTACTAGGCGAGATCTCAGCGCTTGGAAACGGCGATGCCCCAGAGCGCTAGGACCGCCCCCTCCTTCCACCGCCCCGGTAGCCCCCTTCCTCCGATGCATCCTGGGAAATGTAGTCCGCTCCACGCGGGCCCGGGCAGGCAGCGCGCGGGGCCGGACCGCAAGTCCCAAGATTCCGCGCGCCCAGAGTGGGCCGTAGAGAGGCCGTTAACTGCGTCCGCGATGCTTGCGGTTCTTTGCTGAGCAGAGGAAGGCGCACCAAGGGCGACCGCTGGTTAGCGCCTTGCGTTACCCAGTGGCTGAGGCTGCTGGCCCGCGTGCGTGTGTATCTAAAAAGAAGAGCAGTGGAGCAGGAATAGAGACCATACCATCTCTACAGCCCACGTCGAGAATTTCTTCTGCACCTGTCCCTGAGGGCTACTGTAGCCGACTCAAGCCCAAGTTTGTTTCCCACTTCAGTTTTACTTTTTATTCAGATGGATTCTAATCTGTTAAAGTACAGTAATGCCGCGTTTAAGAAAAATGCTGGGGATGTGGTCTCACTTCGTCCTAAGAACCAGTGCCTTCCTATGAGCTGCTTCATAAGACTTGGGTAGTTAAGAATAACCAGATTTTGCAAATGGGAAGGTGCTCACGTCACGAACAACTAACCTTGACCCTCAAACGCAGAAGCCGGTGGCATCTGTCCAAGTGAACTGTGAATTCCAGTGTGTTCTGAAGTAGCCTCTTTTCAAATCCGGGCAACAGCTGACCTGTGAGAAGAGGCTTAAAAATCTCACTGACTAAAAAGCTGCAAAAGGACGATTAAAGGGACATTTTTAGCATGCCCTTTCCTTTCTGTGCTCTCAATGTAATCCCTTACTCAGTTCTTCAACTACCTCAAGCTTTAGCACAGCCCTCTGAACGGTAGGAAAGTCTCTGGAAGATTAGAAGTGCCAGAGTTTGGATGAGCAGTTGCTGCCTGCAGCAGTGAAGAGGATGTGAATTGGTCTCATCATTCTTTTTAAGGAAACAAGGATCTACAAATCCATGAAGTCGCACTGTGCTAGACAATAAGGGCACTACCAAATGTAAAAACAAACAAAACAACATGGTCTGAAAGATTTGAGACATAAGCTAAAATATAATGACCAATAATGCCATGCCATAAAACAATGCCAATGAATTAAATAGAGACAGTAAATTCTATATAAAAATTCACAAGATGAAGAGCTTTTCCAGCTATAAGTCAGGAAGGACTTCATGGAGGAAATAGGAAATAAAGGTAGAATTGAGATAAGTAAACATAAATTGAAAGCACTCTGCATGGGTCTATAGAATAAAAGGGTAGATACAGAAAAAGATTTAGAGAATAGAATTGGTGCAAGAGAGAATTCGTGTAAGATGAGAAGGGGACATAAACCTGAAAGGTCAGATTGTGGATGGAGCTGAACCTAGAGGCTTGCACCATATCTTAAAATAATGGAAGGCCACTGGATTTTTTCAGGGGGCGGGGAAGAAGGGAATAGCAATAAAAACAGTAGTTTTGCCAGTAGTCAAAGCATCAGGTATTAGAGGCTTAAGGTAGACCTTGGTTGGGGTTCTACATTAGAGGTAGTAGTAATGGTCCAGAAAGGAAGGGACATCTTTCAGAAAAATTACATAAGGATGTTGAAAAGAGTCTCCTCAACAAATAGAAATGGATATAACATGACATGTTCATTTCCTCAGTTACCTTTAATATAACTAGTGACCACCATGCTATACCATATTGTACTTTTAGTTAAATGAGTATACGTATACCTTCCAACTCAAGACATAGATCTATTTGTTATTAAACAACTGATGAGAAAATATAGCAGATTAAGGCACGGTTACAGAATTTTCTGCCTCAAGTTTCTTAGACAATGAGAGAGGAAAATATTCTCAAGAAACAGTATTAAGGACATAAGGTAAGTTCAAGAACTCATGAAAATTCTCACTAAAATACTTCAATTTATAAAAGTAAAATGAGAGAGTAAGTGTATAGTTTCCAGGTTGTGGGGAGGATACTTTTAGAGAAGAAGACCCTGTGTATTACCTTGGGTCTTCAACAGAAATAAAATGTTTTACCAGTATCTGCCATCATCAGGGCACTCTGCAGAGTCAAGAGAATAAGCCAGAATCCATAGGAGTGAGATACACCTTTGGCTGCATGGAAGGGGCTCTGGAACTGGACATTTCACAGGATCTCAAGAAAAGAGCAAAGGCCTATCCCCTAGCAGAAGCTACACTAAATCCCAATAGATCTCACTGTTTTTCCTACTCCATCCTTTTCCAATTTTAGGCTACAGGAAAGTGGATAAAAAGCAATATCCAGCCACTATAGCTCTGAGAAGATCAACTTATTCTCAGATAAGGTGAGAAGAATGTCACCTTATAAGGTGAAGAATAAGAAGAAGAATTAATGTATCTGAATAAATGATTTGGAAAGAGCTGCCCCATCAAACATAAGAAACAAAAAAAGTAAGGGCAGGGACTTCCCTGGTGCCACAGTGGTTAGGAATCTGCCTGCAGAAGACATGGGTTCGATCCTTGGTCTGGGAAGATCCCTCATGCCACAGAGCAACTAAGCCCGTGCACCACAACTACTGAGCCTGTGCTCTGGAGCCCGTGAGGCACAACTACTGAGCCCACGCACGACTACTGAGCCCACGCGCCAGAACTACTGAAGCCCATGCGCCTAGAGCCCGTGCTCTGCAACAAGAGAAGCCACCACAATGAGAGGCCCGCGCACCGCAGCGAGGAGTAGACCCGCTCGCCGCAACTAGAGAAAGCCCGCACGCAGCAACGAAGACCCAAAGCAGCCAAAAATAAATTATTTACTAATAAGTAAATGTTAAAAATAATTTTTTAAATACCTTTTAAAAAAAAAGTAAGGTCATAGCAAAAGCAAACCAAAATCTTGAAAGAAAGGTACATTATATGTGAAAGATAGATGAAGAAACTTTATGTCATCTTGAAGAAAATTTATGTCTAAGAAGCAGATTCTCTACCAAAGAAGAACTTAGTTACAATATGAATTCAAAATATCAAGAGCTTAAAGATGGATACTAAAAATAAAAGCCAAGCTAAAGTAGTAATCAAATATGAACACAGTTTCAGATCTAATGAACACATTTGAAACAATAGAAAAAAAACTGGAAATCATATTACCAGTATGGAGGAAACACCAGAAATTATCACAAGAAATGCAGAGGAAAAAGCCAAGCATATTAAAATAGATAATGCTTGAGACAGCAAAGCTAACCCAACCTACAGATCATTGGCATTCCTAAATTAGAGAAGCCAACAAATGGAACAGAAAATAAAATAGAGGAATATACTAAAGAACTGAATCTGCACATTAAAGTGGTACACTGTATATCAGGAAAAAAAAAAGATGATATAGAATAGTCTCCTTGGAGGCATATCCTAGCAAAATTATTTAACTTCAAGAATAAATAATATTTCAAAATCATTTGCCAACTTTAGAGAGGACTGTTTTACCACCTCTGCCAATTAGTAATTAAAGAAAAACATTTAAGCATTTACTTTGTCTTCTTGGAGGAACTGAAGTTTATCCTCAGTTGATAAAGGAAAGCTATTTACATAAGAATGCTAGCTAATAAATGTAGGGAAAATAATAGATTTAGAAAATCATCCAGTGATGTAACTGATGCAGGAAAAGGTTGTAAATGTATACCAAAATGATTAGATGAGAGGATGTTCCTTCCCATAATGCTAAAGAATCACCCTACAAATTATGTAACTTTAAATGGAGTGCTCTGGAGGTCACCATCTCAATTAAATTATCAAACTTAGTATCACCAGTACTGGCACAATCTTCTCCTTCTGCCTCCTGATGTGATGTGGTATGAAATACTGCATAAAACATTTTTGGCCAAATAACTAACTCAAGTCTAATCAAGCCTTATGACTTAACTCTAAGTTTACAGAAAATATGGGATAGATGAACAAGTTAACTGAAACCATAGGTAAACAATCAGGTAAAGCCAGAAAATAGGGCAGCGTACAACACAAGTGGTCTGGCTTGATCAAAAAAGCAAATGTAATTAAACAAAAAATACATAACAAAAAGGTGGGGGATTATTCTTGGTTAAAAGAGACTAAAGGGCTTCCCTGGTGGCGCAGTGGTTGAGAGTCCGCCTGCCGATGCACGGGACACGGGTTCGTGCCCCGGTCTGGGAAGATCCCACATGCCGCGGAGCGGCTGGGCCCGTGAGCCATGGCCGCTGAGCCTGCACGTCTGGAGCCTGTGCTCCGCAACGGGAGAGGCCACAACAGTGAGAGGCCCGCGTACCGCAAAAAGAAAAAAAAAAAAAAAAAAAGAGAGACTAAAGAGATATAACAACCAAATACAATGGGTGACTCCTGATTGGATCCTGGATCCTGATTTTTTTTTTTTTTTAAGGCCACAAAAGACAATGTGGGAGAAGGAACAATTGGGGAATTTTAATACAAAAAGGATTATTCTAGAGCAGTGGTCCCCAACCTTTTTGGCACCAGGGACCTGTTTCGTGGATGACAATTTTTCCACGGATGTGGGGGGGATGATTCAGGCAGTAATGCGAGCGATGGGGAGCAATGGGGAGGGAGCGGCAGACAAAGCTTCTCTGGCTCTCCCGCTGCTCACCTCCTACCGTGCAACCGGGTTCCTAACAGGCCGAGGACCCGTACTGGTCCAGGGCCCTGGGGTTGGGGACCCCTGTTCTAGCAGATATCAGGGAATTAACTCTTCTTATTATCTGGAAAATCGTATTCTAAGGAAACACATCCTGAAGCATTTAGGAATAAAATGTTACATCTACAACTTACCTTCAAGTGATTCAGGAAGAAATGTGTTCTCTATGTACACACAAACACACATGCACAGGAGAGATAAAGCAAATATGGCAAATATTAGCAGTTGCTTTATGTATCTTTTTTCTGTATGCTTGAAATTTTTTATTATAAAAGACTGGGAAAATGTTTCTCAAGGATCTAGGCAGAAGCAAAAATGGAGGATGGGTGTAGAAATCAGGCTGGCCTCACATTCTGCACTGCAACATCCAGTGCCAGAAAAAATGGAGCAGTATTTGTAAGTTCTGATAGAGAAGGAAAGTATAATATTAGAATTATACCCAGCTAACTTGTTAAGTGTAAAAGCAACAGGCAGACATTCTCTGACATTAAAAAACTTCAGGGCATTTTTTAGCCCTTGTGACAGTTATAATGAAGTTTAATGGCAAGTGACTAAAGAACCCAAATAAACCATTAAAGAAGGTAGAAGTTTCTCTACCACATAAAATGTCTGGAAGTATAGCAGATTAAGGAAATTTTCAGATACCCAGAATCTTCCTGTCTTGTTATACATTAATACATATCTTTCACCTCATGGTTTAAGATGACAGATCAAACTTCAGCAATACAGCTAGCAGGAAGGAGAATAGAAGATCTCCTTGCTTTAAGGATATTTTCTGTAAGTTTCATACACTTCTGCTTACATCCCATTGGCCAGAACTTAGAGTGCATCTAGCTGCAAGGGAGGCTAGGATTATACACTATATAATGGGGGCAGTGTGTACATTTAAAATCAGGAATATTTTACTAAGAAAGAAATGGAAAAGCAATGTTGGTGTTCACCAGAAGTTTCTGCTAACACACTCATGAAAAAACTACCTGACAATGATATTCAGCCGTGCAAGAAGTGAACAAAAGAATCACTTTTGATTGGTAATGGTAAATGGTAAAGCATGGTAAAAGATGGTAAAAAGAACACGAGTTCGTGCCCCAGTCCGGGAAGATCCCACATGCTGCGAAGCGGCTAGGCCCGTGAGCCATGGCCGCTGAGCCTGCACGTCCGGAGCCTGTGCTCCGCAACGGGAGAGGCCACAACAGTGAGAGACCCATGTAAACAAAAATGGGAGGGGAGCAATGAATCAGTTTATTAAGGAAACAGTTCTCATTCATTCTTCAGTTTCACTTTTTTGTTTGTTATTAAGTAAAATTAGTTGAAACCCTTTATTTTTTAAAAAAAATTCATGAGAATGGTATAATTCCATTCTTATGAAATTATTTCTATCCATTTAGTTATCTGCCATGCATCTAACTATGTCTGTATAGAGATATTATAATATAGTTCACCAAAACCTAACCTAATTATTTCTGGAGCAGTGAGATTTAGAATAACTTTTTGTCTTCTTTTTGGACCTTTCTGATTTTTCAAAAATGGTTGAAATGAGCATGTACCATTTTTATTAAAACAGTAAGTCATTATCCATGCATCTATGGTCAATCTACAGCAAAGGAGGCAACAACATACTATGGAGAAAAGACAGTCTCTTCAATAAGGGGTTCTGGGAAAACTGTACAGCTACATGTAAAAGAATGAGATTAGAACATTTCCTCACACCATATACAAAAATAAACTCAGAATGGATTAAAGACCTAAATAAAAGACCTGAAACCATAAAACTCCTAGAAGAGAACATAGGCAGAACACTCTTTGACATAAATCATAGCAATATATCCAAAGGCAAAAGAAATAAAAACAAAAATAAATAAATGGGATCTAATTAAACTTAAAAACATTTGCACAGCAAAAGGAACCATCAACAAAGTGAAAAGACAACCTACTGAATGGGAGAAAATATTTGCAAATGATATGACTGACAAGAAGTTGATAGCCAAAATACATTAACAGCTCATATAACTCAATATCAAAAAGCAACACAATTTTAAGATGAGTGGAAGATCTGGATAAACATTTTTCCAAAGAAGACATATAGATGGCTAACAAGCATGAAAAGATGCTCAACGTCTCTATTAGAGAAATGCAAATCAAAACTACAATGAGATATCACCACACACCTGTCAGAATGGCTATCACCAAAAAGCCTACAAATATCAAATGTTGGGGAGAATGTGGAGAAAAGGAAACCCTTGTACACTGTTGAAGGGAATGTAAATTGGTGCAGCCACTATGGAAAACAATATAGAGGTTCCTCAAAAAATTAAAAATATAACTACCATATGATCCACCAATTCCACTCCTGGGTATATATCTGAAAAAAAAGCCACTATTTTGAAAATATACATGCGCCCCAATGTTCATAGCAGCATTATTTACAACAGCCAAGACATGGAAGCAACTCAAGTGTCCATTAACAGATAAGTGGATAAAGAAGATGTGATATATATTTATACACACACACACACACACATACACACTGGAATGTTAGCCATATAAAAGAATGAAATTATGCCATTTGCAACAACGTGGATGGACTTAAAGAGTATTATGCTTAGTGAAATAAGTCAGACGGAGAAAGACAAATACTCTATGTTATCACTTATGTGTGGAATCTAAAAAATAAAACAAGCAAATGTATATAACAAAACAAAAACAGACTGACAGATATAGAAAACACACTAGTGGATACCAGTGGGGACAAGGAAGAGGGAAGGGCCAGATAGGGGTATGGGATTAAGAGATACAAACTACTATGTATAAAATAAGTACAAGGATATATTGTACAGAACAGAGAAATATAACCACTATTTTGTAATAACTTTAAATGGAGTATAATCCATAAAAATACTGAATCACTATGCTGTCCACCTGAAACTAATACAATATTGTAAGTCAACTATACTTCAAAAACAAATAAGTCATTGCTCTTAAAAATATCTGTTGATGATAGACTGTATTTTTCTTGAAATGATATTTGTAGTCATTAGGATAAACCCTTTGGTTGATCTTTCTAGACTCTGTTAATTGGCAATATCAAGAGCCTGTCAGATCGTTGAACAGAGTTAGGGCATATGAGTGTAGTTGTTTAACCAGAGTTTTCTCTGTAAAAGATAACCAATTTATCTGGAGCTAGACCTTGTAGCCTTGACCTCATTAGCCTTACACTTTAGATACCATTGAACTACAAACCCTGACGATGATATTTCACCAGCAATCAACTAATGGGGTTAGAGTCCACATTTTTAACCAAGTAAAATACTTAAAAATAGCATATGAAAAGATTCTCTACATCATTAGCCACCATGGAAATGCAATCAAAACCACAATGAAATACGACTTAACACCTGCTGTAATAAAAAGGCAATTACAAGCATCAGAGAGGATGTGGAGAAATTGGAACCCTCATACACTGCTGGTGAGAATGTAAAATGATGCAGCTGCTCTCGAAAACAATCTGGCAGTTCCTCCAAAAGTTAAACATGGAGTCACCGTGTGATCCAGCAATCCCATTTCTAGATATATAACCAAGAGAAATACATTCACACAAAAACTTTTATCACGTTAGCCAAAAGGTTCATTCATTTTTTTCCATAAGATGGCTCTGGTAGCACTTAGTTGTCTTTAACTTCATTCGAAACAATTTTGTTAGACTGTATGTGACAGCTGTCAAATCAGCAAGCATTTAAAAAAAGACATCAAAATTCGTGAATTAGCGTAGCCATTTTAATATTGAAGACGGAAGAAAAAAGCATTTCCGGCATATTATGCTTTATTATTTCAAGAAAGATAAAAACGCAACCGAAATGAAAAAAAAAAAAAGATTTGTGCAGTGTATGGAGAAGATGCTGTGACTGATCAAATGTGTCAAAAGTGGTTTGCTAAGTTTTGTGCTGGAGATTTCTCACTGGATGATGCTCCACGGTCGGGTAGACCAGTTGAAGTCAATAGCGATCAAATTCAGACATTAATTGAGAACAATCAACGTTATACCACGCAGGAGATAGCCGACATACTCAAAATATCCAAATCAAGCACTGAAAATCATTTGCACCAGCTTGGTTACGTTAATCACTTTGATGTTTGGGTTCCACATAAGTTAAGCAAAAAAACCTTCTTGACTGTACTTCCTCATGCGATTCTCTACTTAAACGTAACGAAAACGTTCCGTTTTTAAAACAAATTGTGATGGGTAATGAAAAGTGGATACTGTACAATAATGTGGAACAGAAGAGATTGTGGGGCAAGCGAAATGAACCACCACCAACCACATCAAAGGCCCGTCTTCATCCAAAGAAGGTGATGTTGTGTATATGGTGGGATTGGAAAGGAGTCCTCTATTATGAGCTCCTTCCAGAAAAGCAAACGATTAATTGCAACAAGTACTGCTCCCAATTGGACCAACTGAAAGCAGCACTTGACGAAAAGCGTCCAGAATTACAGAAAATGCGTAATCTTCCATCAGGATAACGCAAGACCACATGTTTCTTTGATGACGAGGTAAAAACTGTTACAGCTTGGATGGGAAGTTCTGACTCATCCGCCGTTTCCACCAGACATTGCACCTTCGGATTTCCATTTACTTCGGTCTTCACAAAATTCTCTTAATGGAGAAAATTTCAATTCCCTGAAAGACTGTAAAAGGCACCTGGAACAGTTCTTTGCTCAAAAAGATAAAAAGTTTGGGGAAGATGGAATTATGAAGTTGCCTGAAAAATGGCAGAAGGTAGTGGGACAAAAGGGTGAATACATTGTTCAATAAAGTTCTTGGTGAAAATGAGAAACGTGTCTTTTATTTTTATTTAAAAAACCGAAGGCACTTCTTGGCCAACCCAATACATGAATGTTCATAGCAGCATTATCCACAATACAAAAAGTGTAATTAATCTAAATGCCCACCAATCAATGAATGGATAAGTACAATATATACATCCATAAATGGAATATCATTCCTCAATGAAAAGAAATGAAGAACTGTTACAAGTTACAACATAGAACCTCGAAAATGTTATTCTAGATGAAAGAAGCCATTTGCAAAAGATCACACATTGTATGACTCTATTTCCAGATGGAATGTTCAGAAGAGGCAAATTTGTATAGACATAAAGTAGATTAGTGGTTCACTAGAGAAGAAGATGGGTAGGTGGGGAAAATGTGAATAACTACTAATGAGTATGGGATTGTGGTGTGGGAGGGTGATAAAAATGTTCTAAAATTAGATTGTGTTGATGATTGCTCAATTTTTTATATACTGAAAACCACTGAATTGTACACTTTAAATGGATGAATTTATAGTATGTAAATTATATATCAAAGCTATTAAGAATAAAAACAAAGTTTGACTCATTTTACTTGGTTGTTGCATGTACATTTCCTATATATTATACATATTAATAATTTCTTGCTTTTTGATTCTTTAAATGCCAGTCATTCTTATAGCAGAAATTATTTCGTACTCATAGGGGAAAAGATTTTTAAATTGAAGTTCATGGTTTTAATCTATCATTCAGAACTTATCCTATGTTTAATGTTTTATAGGAATATTAAACATTTTAGGTAAACTATACAGGTCACATTGGAAGATGTAAATGCTAGGTCTAAAAGGAATGGGCGATTATCAGTAACTCATAAAGAACTTTTAAAGTTTTTCCCCCGTCTCTTTTCAAACATTTTTAACAAAGGATAAAGAGGCTCTGTCTACTGAGCTAGAAATAGACAGTACAGTCCAAGAGGAGATCTAATCAATGAAAAGCTTCCACGATTTTTTATTGAAGATAGAATTCCTGTATATTCCCTATTCAATCGAGATAACATAAAAGAATCCGATCAGACAAGTAAGAAAAGGCCTTTTAAATCCATGCTTGAAAAGGATCCATTCTAAAAAGCATTCCTAGATACACAGAAAGTCTGTCTTTAAAATGTAACTAGCTATGACTCTATGTAAAGTCTAGTTTACCTGAAGACCAACTTGCAACATACAGACATCTACAACTTCAGCACAGCATTTGATATTTCTTAATCCAAACATTAGCGCTGGCAATAATTCTTTTTTTCTACTCCTGGTAATAATTTAGTCATAGTGTTCCTCTCTAATAAAGCCCCTACTGAAACTCTTGCATGAGATTTCTAATCTCAAAGAGAGAATATGAAAAATTAGTCATATAGCTAATAACATATGCTATACATTCAGTACATTTTAAATATTTTAGGTTGATTATATTAGGGGTAACATCTAGTTGTTAGATCTGGATCATTGAAGCTGACATCACTACATATTCTTCCTAAGTGAACCCTATAGGCTAATTAATGTGCCTTCTCTAAAATTTTTGCAGTATTTCCTAGTGAGAACAATGAGAGGTTCCCATAGAAGATGTTGTGTTCCAAAACTTTAAAGATGTATGGCAAACTCACTGATAGGTAGGTTTCTATAATAATAATTTAATTATTATTTCTAATTATAATTCTTAATTATTACTAGTTTTGTGTTACCTTCAGGTATACTTTCTAGAACACTGCTTAAGCTTACACTGAAGGGGCAATCATAATCATCTCCACTTAAGAATCACGGGATTCTAGTGACTTCCCTGGTGGTGCAGTGGATAAGACTCCGCACTCCCAATGCAGGGGCCCAGGTTCAATCCCTGGTCAGGGAACTAGATCCCACATGCATGCCACAACTAAGAGCTCGCATGCCGCAACTAAGGAGTCAGCAAGCAGCAACTAAGGAGTCTGTGAGCTTCAACTAAGGAGCCCACATGTCACAACTAAGACCCGGTGCAACCAAATAAATAATAAATTAAAAAAAAAAAAGAATCACAGGATTCTAGAGCTGGAAAGTATCTTAGAAATACCTAAATTTTACTACTAAAGGAGGCTCACGTCATGGCCAAGAATGAAGAAAGTCCACAACAACAACTTTATTGACTGCTTGTATAGTTATCAAACAGATAATTCCTGAGTACTGCTGTGGGGAGGGATTAATAATGCTGCACAGAAAGTATCATGGGAATAGTGCGATATGGGGAAATCCTTTCAGTTCAGAAGACAAGGTTCTGGAGGCAGACTGACCAAATTGTAATCCTTATTCTGTCACTTAGTAGTCTTTTGGCCTTGGACAGGTTACCTAATCCAAGCCTCTGTTTCCTCATCTGTAAAATGGACATAATAGCATCTATCTCATAGGATTGTCGGTAAGGACTGAATGAGTCAAATACATAAGCAACCTGAGGCCCCATATGAACTCTCCTCTTCCTTATGGGTAAAGATTTTTCAGGGCCAAGGAGACATTTCCACCCAGAACCCATACTCCTCCCCCACTTTACTGCAGGCATCTGAGACCCTAGAATTACCTGCGCAAAAATGCCTGAGTCCGCATACAGGGCTCTCTTCTGGACTGCTCTGCTGGGGTGCACTCTCCTAAGTTAAAGGATGACGCGAAGGCACAGCTATCTGTGGGGTGGGAAGGCATGAATCTGAAGCTTGGCTGTATGGGCTGAGGGCACGCAAATTTGTGCTCAAGGCCCCTGGTGGTGCGGACGGAGTAGGAGATGGGATG
Organism: Monodon monoceros; assembly: GCF_005190385.1. Classification (NCBI taxonomy): domain Eukaryota; kingdom Metazoa; phylum Chordata; class Mammalia; order Artiodactyla; family Monodontidae; genus Monodon; species Monodon monoceros. The sequence continues at coordinate 43,167,572 of NW_021703775.1, forward strand.
AGAAGGAAGACAGCCTGAAGGCAGGGGGCCACTTCTCACACTGCCGCTTTCTGGCATGGAACTCAAGGGAGTCTAAGGATTCTACATTTGACTCTGTCCTTCCAGATTGCTATGAAAGCATATCTGACATGGTAAGAGACAGCTTGCTCGATATCTAACTTTCAAGCATGTAGACATATGCAATGAACTCCTGGAGTGTCCTTGCCCTTCCCCCACGGGTGTTGGGGTATGCCTGGTGTCTTGTACACAGTAAGCATTCCATGCATTTTATTTTATTTTAATCCTTTTTTAAAAAAATATACCTTTACTGGAGTATAATTGCTTCACAATACTGTGTTACTTTCTGTTGTACACAAAAGTGAATCAGCCATATGCATACACATGTCCCCATAACCCCTCCCTCTGGAGCCTCCCTCCCATCCTCCCCACCCCACCCCTCTAGGTCATCGCAAAGCACCGAGCTGATCTCCCTGTGCTATGCGGCTGCTTCCCACTAGCTAACTATTTTACATTCGGTAGTGTATATATGTTGATGCTACTCTCACTTCGCCCCAGCTTTCCCCTCCCAGCCTGTGTCCTCAAGTTCATTCTCTATGTCTACATCTTTATTCCTGCCCTGCAACTAGGTTCATCAGTATCATTTTTTTTTGTTTTGATTCCATATATATGTGTTAGCATACGGTATTTGTTTTTCTCTTTCTGACTTACTTCAGTCTGTATGACAGACTCGAGGTCCGTCCACCTCACTACAAATAACTCAATTTCGTTTCTTTTTATGGCTGAGTATTATTCCATTGTATATATGTGCCACATCTTCTTTATCCATTCATCTGTCGATGGACATTTAGGTTGGTTCCATGTCCTGGCTATTGTAAATAGTGCTGCAATGAACATAGTGTACATGTCTCTTTCTGAATTATGGTTTTCTCAGGGTATATGCCCAGTAGTGGGATTGCTGGGTTATATGGTAGTTCTATTTTTAGTTTTTTAAGGAACCTCCATACTGTTTTCCATAGTGGTTGTATCAATTTACATTCCCACCAAGTCCATGCATTTTAACCAGTATTATTGTTGTTATTACTATAAGAAAGTGACTCTTCTCACAAATGGTAACAAAATAGAAGCTTTCCTTTCCCCACTGACCTGAGAGAACACAGTCTGCCAAGAGAACACTGGTGTGCAAGCACTCAGATTAGAGATTTCTAAAGGTCCAAGCAGAGGCCCAACCACTTTTCAGGTTAGTGAGAGTGACAAGGAGGGAGGCAAAGCCCTCTGCCAAGATCAACTGACAGAGATTCCCTACTAAGCATGGACTCAGTGTCAGCACTTGCAGCATGGAGTAACAGGGTAAGTGCCCTTAGGACAAGAGGGTGACCAGAGGGCCAGGGAGAAGCAGCCAGCCATTAGTGGACCAGAGCATGAATTATTCTAGTAGCCTCAGGGCCTAAGTGTCAATGCCAGCTCTTCAGTAAGGATGAGCCGCAGGTGCAGAGCAGAACCCACTGTGGACTTTTACTTCTCTGCTTGGATTTTACCAGAAAATGTGGGCCCACGCCTTCCCAACAGATCACTTTGCTGTTTTTATAAAGTCCTGAATTTTAAAACCTGCTCTCAAGAAGATAGAATTTGATTCATTCCACCTGACACCATTATATACATTAAATATATGTATACAGAAATATACAGTTGACCTTTGAACAACACAGGGGTTAGGGACATCCAAACCTCTGGGGAGTCAAAAAATTCAAGTATAATTTATACTTGGTCCTCTGTATATGCAACTCCCCTGTATTCATGGTTCCGTATCCCCAGATTCAACCAACCAGGAACTGTCTAGTTCTGTAGTATTCACTATTGAAAAAAATCTGCGTGTAAGTGGGCTCTCACAGTTCAAACCCCTGTCATTCAAGAGTCAACTGTAAATGTAAACATAAAATCATCAAGCACTGAAAGAAAACATGAGTTAATTCACCTACAACCTGGAAAAATATTTCTAACTATGATGCAAAATCCAGAAGTAATATGGGCAAAAACTGATACACTCAATAACTAAAAAAAAAAAAATTCAGAAACTCTTGCATGGCAGAGAATAGCATAAGAAAGTGAAAAGAAAAATGATTAACTGGGGAAAATATTTGTAATCAAAATCACAGAGAAGGGATAAATATCTCTAATATATGAACTTCTTTTGATAAAAAATAAGCCTACTAACTTTATGGAAAATTATGAATAGGCAGTTTACATAAGAAGAAGTAAAAATGGTCCTTAATAATATGGAAAAAAAGAAATGCTCAAAATAAGAGAAATGCAAATTAAAACTCCACTATTTTAAAACAAGGAAGATCTACTGTACATTCCCAAGGATGTACCTGAAGACAAAAAATAAAATAAAATGGTTATGTCCCTGAGGATAGATTCTAAAGTTAAAAAAATTAAAATGTTTTCAGTCATCATATTAGAACGTAATAAATAATACTGCAGAAATGCAACCAGCAAAATCCAGCTTTGGGCAATTCCAAAGGAAACCTGTTTTGGTGGTTTTTAGTTTAATCAAATAAATTACAAGAAATAAAAATGTCAGATGGAGGGGAAAACTGTATGTTAGAAGATACTTAAAATACATACCAATCTCATGGAGTTTACTTGGATTCTGATTTGAGCAAACCATTAAAAAAAAAGAACCACTATGAGATAAACATGGAAATGTGAATACTCAATATTTGATTATTTTAAGGCATTAGAATTTTCAGGTGTTATAATAGCATTGTGATTATGCTTTTTAAAGTAAATCCTTATCTTTTAGACATACATGCTGAAATATTTATGTATGAAAAATTTTGAGGTCTGAATTTGCTTAAAAGTAATCTGTAGAAGGTGGGAGATGAAATCAGATCGGCTCTGAGCTGATAATTACTGAAGCTGGGTAACGGCTATGGACAGGTTCCCTATACTATTCTCTATACTTTTGTATATGTTTAAAATTGTTTAAATATTTCATATTTCCAATTTTTTAAAAAACTGCTTCAAATATTGTTAGAGGCAGGATTCTGAACAGGGCCCATCCTCTCTGACTGCTCCAGCCAGGGTTCCAAGTGGCACAGTCAAAAAAGTAGCATCCCCTACAGAATCTTCTCTTGGGCTTATTTTCATCTGAAGGTGTTCATTCATTACCCCTGCAAGTGTTTTCTTTATTACATTTTCATTAAAATAGGACAAGTAAAATCTTGTTTTATTACTTCATCCAATGAGAAATAGGAAGCGCATCGTGATAGTTAGGGATTCAGGCTCTGGAGTCAGATGCTCCCAAACCACATCCACCTCTGCCATCTGGATATGAGACCCTGGGCAAGTTATTTACCTCCTAACATCTTGGTTTCTTCATCTGTAAAGTGGAGATAAAAATAATAACCCACTTCATAAATATGTTGTGGATGAAATAATGTATGTTTAGAATGCCTAGCACATGGTAAATATTCAAAATATTTTTATTGTTAATAATATTATATATAATCACTATTTAAAATATCCTCCCACAGAAGCCTCCCAAAGAATTTAAAATAAGATTTGGACTTAATTATGCATGTGTCTATGTGATTGCCTGAGTTACTACTGTTGTGTTTATATGCTGCCCAGCCATGAAATTGGGGTCTGTTCTCTGAACCAAAGTTTTCTGCCAAATTGTAGAATAGATCGGAACTAATGCTGCCTCGAACTAATAATTCTCCACAGTCTTAAAAGCATCAACATTGCTTAAATGCAAAGACTTTAATGATCTAAATAATATGCCACAAGTTCATTAAATCATTACCATTATAGAATGTAATAAGGTCAAAACTGTACACAGAAAGCACAGTAATGTCATCAAATGAATGGTAACGTGAAGCCCTCAGAATCAATTAGTCGTGCCCTAGAGTGAGGAAAGTTAGAGAAATATTTATCATCCAAATATCCTGGCCCCTGAAATCCTGAATTTCTGAAAACATTTTACTAACGGAAAGGAGACTAAAAAATGTCCTTTTGTGAACCCTGGTGCTGGTACCCACAAATACCTAATCTTCCATGTTAGAAAATGTTTTGATTCCACTGAGGAAAGGTGAGCAGTCTGAATAGAGGACAGAATTATCGAGCCAGGGGCACATGGAATGAAAACAAGACCCGAGTTCCAGCCCTCATTACTTCCTGCACGGCACTGAACAGGCACTCAATCTCTTCAGGTCTCGGTTTACTCAGCTGTAAAATGAATAATCTGTAGGATCTCGGTTTACTCAGCTGTAAAATGAATAATCTGTAGGATCTCTTCCACCTCTAAAATGTCATGGGTAATTAAGAGTGTTAGTCTGTTACTGGTAAAACGTATTTCAGGGAAGTAGTACAGTCCAACCACACATCATTTGTTGAGATTCTACTTCAAAAATGGTGAAAACAACAGAGAATCAGAGCTATTCACTCCCAATCTAGGGCTCTTTAGAAATACCAGGCTAACCTTGTGACTAGACTTAAAATAATGTTGTCAACTATATCTCAGTGAAACTGGGGGAGGGGGTTAAAACCACAGAATTGTACACTTTTAAATGTTAAGTTTTATGGTATGTGAATTACACCTCAGGAAAAAAAAAAAAGTTTTAAAAGACTGCTCATCCCCCAGGGAGTATTCTTGGTGACCTAAAGAAGCTTAAATGGGGATGTGGACCAAAGTATGAACCTTTACAACTAAACTAAGAAAACATGGATGGCAAATTTAGCTAGACCAACATCGAGAATTACCCTTTACCAAGACCAGCTACACAATTTGCATGGCCCAGGACAAAATGAAAATGCAAGGCACTTGATCAAAAAATTGTTAAAATCTCTAGACAGAGATAGCAGAGCATTAAACCAAACTCGAGCCCCTTCTGAGTGGGGCCCTGTGCAACTGCACAGGTCACACACCTGTGAAGTTGGCTGTATTTATCAAACTTTTAAGATTTTCTGGGCCCAGGGCTGAACACTTTATAGACAACTCATTCAATTTCCACCACAATGTTGCAAAAGTAATATTATTATCCCCTCTCATGAAAAAGAAAATAAATGCTTAAAGAGGTTAAAGAATTTGTCCAGTTTCCCACAGCCTGATAAGGACAGAGCAGGACTTCGTGCTTAGGCCAGACTCCAAAGTCATGTTTTCACCAGTGGTCTTCAAATTTATTAGGAAAGGGACTTCCCTAGTGGCGCAGTGGTTAAGAATCCGCCTGCCAATGCAGGGGACACGGGTTCGATCCCTGGTCCGGGAAGATCCCACATGCTGCGGAGCAACTAAACCCATGTGCCACAACTACTGAGCCCGTGCTCCACAACTACTGGAGCCTGCGCGCCTAGAGCCCGTGCTCCACAACAAGAGAAGCCATTGCAATGAGAAGCCCGCGCACTGCGATGAAGCGCAGCCCCCGCTCACCGCAACTAGAGAAAGCCCGCACGCAGCAACAAAGACCCAACACAGCCAAAACTAACTAACTAAATAAATTTATTTTAAAAAAAATTATTAGGGAAAAATTTTGAATGAATATTCCAATGTTTATGTACATATACTACTGTATTATTAAATTATGTATCTTATAAATCATGCAAAACAAAGACATTTTAAAGATGCCATCAATAGATCTTCTAATATTTTCCTCCCATATCTCAACCCATCACCTTTCACAATCCCTGTTGTACCTAGGGGTTAGGGCTGCCCTTGACCCAGCCAAATTTAGAGTTAATAGCACTTAAGATTTTAATTTTCCTACGAAGTGTGAACTTTTAATAGGATATTGTTAAAAGGTGTCACTCAAAAAGGTGAGTTGTTCATAATGGAATTTTAGGCTCTGTGAAAATCAAGGGGTATTTCTTTTTTTAATTCTGGAGGCTGACTTGCCTTAAAGAAATCTCATTTTACTCACTGGCTGAGCCCTGACCAGGATTTTTGGTTTATTCTAGGTTATCTGCACAGTTATACAGCAAAGGTTGATTACTTATGGAACACAAGAAGGACAACATTCACTTGACAAGTGTTTATTGAGTGCCAACAATGGGCCAGAACTTCTCTGGTTGCTGGGGATGGAAAGTGAGTGAGATCCATAGGGTCCTGCCAGCAAAGAGTTCAGGTATGTTCTAAATTTCTGTTGGTGCCATGCCAACAGAAGTAACCTTAGAAAGAGATTCAGTTTGTCTTCTGCTCCTTGAATCTAAACCTTTAGAGAGAAAAACCGGGACTTCCCTGGAGGCGCAGTGGTTAAGAATCCACCTGCCAATGCAGGGGACATGGGTTCAAGCCCTGGTCCTGGAAGATGCCGCAGAGTAACTAAGCCCGTGTGCCACAACTACTGAAGCCCGTGCGTCTAGAGCCCGTGCTCCACAGCAAGAGAATCCACCGCAATGAGAGGCCCGTGCACTGCAACGAAGAGTAGCCCCTGCTCGCCGCAACTAGAGAAAGCCCGCACGCAGCAATGAAGACCCAATGCAGCCAAAAATAAATAAATAAAAATTTTAAAAAAAGAAAGGACCATGCTCACAAGTATATTTTATGAAAAAAACAATTCAGTACATTAGAACTTGATGAAAACGCCAAATCTTCCTTAAAAATACAAGGATCAAGTTTTCATACTTTTTTCTCTAAACCGTAGTCCAGTTTGTAATACTCTTGAAATGTTTGATTCAACGTTCACTAAAAATTTTGTTTTTTAAATTCTGCTTTTATCTCTTTGTACATAATAAATAATCTTTGTTTGAATCATGAAACTGCTAAAAATTGACAGCTCAAGATAAAAGAGATTTTTATATTTATTCCTCTAGATGGCGACATAGGACTATATCTTTAAAACAGGGAGCTCTCCTGTGTCCCAAGAGATCAACCGTAATTTAATTCCATTAAATTAAATGGAAAATACAGAATTTGTTTTCTTACTGAATCTACAAAGGAAAAAAAGTGCAAATAAATGATATCTACAGGACTAGATTTTTCTAGTCTCCTGTTAGTTTAAAGGGTGGACGGTTTGGATAGTTTTATTGTTTGTTTTTTTTCGGTACGTTGGCCTCTCTCACTGTTGTGGCATCTCCCGTTGCAGAGCACAGGCTCCGGACGCGCAGGCTCAGTGGCCATGGCTCACGGGCCCAGCCGCTCCGTGGCATGTGGGATCCTCCCGGACCGGGGCACGAACCCGCGTCCCCTGCATCGGCAGGCGGACTCTCAACCACTGCGCCACCAGGGAAGCCCTGGATAGCTTTTTTGCTTTGTACAAGTAGCAGTAGAAAAATAAAAGGATGTGAGTAGAAAGAAGAAAATTGGGGTAGCAGATTATTTATTGAGCTGGGTATGTCAACAACTCTTCAGCTTCCTTTCTTTGGCTGCTATGGTAACTCACAGCTTTATTCATCCCAGCCCTTGTTTTTTTTTATAAATTTATTTTATCTTATTTTTGGCTGTGTTGGGTCTTCATTGCTGCAGGCGGGCTTTCTCTAGTTGCGGCGAGCAGGGACTACTCTTCATTGCGGTGCGTGAGCTTCTCATTGTGGTGGCTTCTCTTGCTGTGGAGCACGGGCTCTAGACGCACGGGCTTCAGTAGTTGTGGCGTGCAGGCTTCAGTAGTTGTGGTTCGCGGCTCTAGAGAGCAGGCTCAGTAGTTCGGCACACAGACTTAGCTGCTCCATGGCATGTGGGATCTTCCCGGACCAGGGCTCAAACCCATGTCCCCTGAGTTGGCAGGTGGATTCTTAACCACTGTGCCACCAGGGAAGTCCCCCAGACCTTGTTTTGATACAGCTTGGAAGTCAGTGGGATGTTGGAGCTGCAGGCAGACTGCCTGCTTCAAATCCCATCTTCGCCTTTTACTAAACGTGTGACTGTCAACAAGTGATTTAAACATGTACCTTTGTGCCTCAGTTTCCTCATCTGTAATGTGGGGATGATGATTACTGAGAATAAGCATGTAAAGGCACTTAACACAGTGCCTGGCACACACTACACATGCAATAAATTAGCAGTCATCACCAAACCACTATCATGGTCATGTCTGTGCTACCTAGGAAGACTCATCAAAGCATTTCTTTCACCATATTTCAGGAAGAAGCATGGTTCTTGGTATTGGCCAATCCCAGACAAGGAGAAAAATACTTGAGGGGCTAAAGAGTATTATATAATTTGAATATCTTTGACTCATTACTTAAAATAAATTGTTCAGTTTTTCATTTTAATGCAATCAAATAAATGGATGGATGAATCACTCTATTCTGTCATTTCAAATCTTTATAATTTTTGCTTTAACTAAATATTACATAAAGCAAATTTATGCAGAAGGCCACATTTTTACCAACCTATTTCTTCTTTTACATAGATTTTTACATACCCCAATCCATGTTTCTATCAGCATTTACTCTGTAATTATTAGGGGAAAAAAAGAGAATAAAAATAAGCACCATTTTCCAAATTACATGACCTTAAAGAGCAAGTTCAATCATCTCATATTTGCGGGAGATGCTTGGTTTTATTTTACTACTATCCTCTTTTTGCCTCTCCTTCTTGATACTGTTAATTATATTAGGATTTAAGCAGTTCTTTCAACATTCACTCTCTCCACCGTCATTGATTTTTTTAGAATTGTCAGAATAATTTTTCATATTAACAGCCAATATGCCTGCTCCCTGCTGGTCGAGATTCAGTTAGTCTGCTTTGTTTTTCTTCTAAACAGATTCAATTTAACCATAAAATTCCAATTTTATGGTTAGCATCCCTTGGCTAATTAGTTATCCCCTACACACAGTTGTCTTTTTGAATTTGAATGTTTTACACTGGATGGAATCATTTCTCATATTGGTCTACTCACTATCAGTGAGACTCAAGCCCTTTGGTGGCAGTGTTGATTGGCACTATACCATCCGTCCACATTCATGTCCCCCTGCTTCAGCCTGATGGCAGGAACTACAGAGAAATCTGCGGCCACAGACAGAGATCCTCCTATGAATCCTAGACAAGGATAGTCAAAAGGACCGATCTGTGTAGTAAAGCTTGTCTCCCAATAGCTGGATAAACTGATGTTTTCTAAAACTATGCTGCAGTTTACACATTTTACCTTTATAATCAACAGTACTTGGCTGTACTCTACGATTTTTGGGGGATGTTTTTTAAAGTCAGAGAAACTTCACCTGTGTGATCTCTGGTGCAGGTTCAGTGTTTTACTTGTTTCCTACTAGTGACTTTATCAGAGGGAAGTAAGCCCATCCTGTCAAACAAAACATTAGAGAAAAACATGGTGTGTCAGTATGTTACTCTGGTGGCCCCAGAGAAAAACACTCTGTGGCATTCATGCCCTTGTGTACTCAAGTCCTTGACTCTGGCCTTGACCGTGTAACTTGCTTTGGCCAATGGGACATGAGCGAATGTGGTGATAGCAGAGGTTTAATAAGCACTTGCACATGGGAGCTTGTCCTCTTGGAATGCTTCATCTTGGAGCTAGACCCCTGAAGGGTGAAAGGCCAAGTGGAGAGGGCTCCTGGAGGCCATTTGGACATTCCAGTTCTAACCAAGCTGCCAACAGAATGCAACAGCATGAGTGTCCTCAGCCACACAACACAGAGCAGAAGTTCCTCTCAATGGAACTGAGTCAACCCACAGAATCACGAGAAATAATAAATTGCTGTTTAGCTATGACATTTTGGGATGGCTTGTTACACAGCAATAAACAACAAAATGTGCTAAAAAGTTATCTTCTTAATTACACATGGTGCTTACCCTAGGTTTCCTCTTAGGAAAACATTACTGTATACACATTTCATTTTGATAAAGATTCAACTCAATTTATAACCAACAGAAATGTCAGAAGGATGCCTGACACCTTGCAGTGTGCTTTGGCCTCTGAGCTATTTAAAAACATGTCACCCTGGGCAACTCTGTCTTCACTGACATCTCTTCCAGGGAGCCTGGCTGGCTGGCGCTCCAGGCGTTGCACATCTTATTTCTGAAAATGCCGACAGATTGTTTCAGAGAATATCGTCATCTGTGTCACTGAATCTTGAGCTGCCTTCATGGTAGCAGATTTCTGCAGGGATTGGTCCTATCTTTTTAGATATTTATAACTCTGTTTATGTTGAATCCTTGAAATTGGAAAGTATCTCTGAATTATAATTAATATCTGCAAATTTTGATGAAATTTTAATAGCTTAATCAATAGTTTTAATAAAGTTTCCTTTTTCATTAAAATGTATATTTATGAAAGGTAATTATGAAACTAGAGAAACCTATAAAGGGAAAGTTTACCTACAGAAAAAGTATGAACATTAACTGTGGACTAGTTAAATAAACTCAGTATGTCTACACAATGCAGTGCTACGTAACTATAAAAAAATGAGCAAGTCCTCTTGTGCCGATATGGAAAGAACTTCTAGATAATATTGTTAAATGAAAAAAAGCAAGTTTCAGAAAAGTGTGTATGTTATGCTTCCCTTTGGGCAAAAAGGGTGAGAAATCTAGATTTGTATTTGCTGGTATATGTAATATATTTAAAAATCTGACAAGTGGGAAACTGACACTGGGGGATTAAGCACAAGAAGGGGACTTTTCCCCATACACCTTTTTATACTTTCTGGTTTTTAAACCATGTGAATGTACTATCATTTCAAAATATGAAGTAAGGTGTTGAAGTTTGGGGAGACGATAACTAAAAACTGATTGACTCTGGGTGGTAGGTCTTCACATATATTTCCTCTTTTGTTTATTTGTATTTCCTATTTTTTCATGTAATTTAAAAAGCAGTATTTAAAACCTATTGAATAAAGAAAAAAATCCATTGATAGTCCCATTGTTCAATCCATTATTATTTTTTATGCATAAGCTTTGTAATCACAGATATATACAGTCTGGAATCTCTTAACTGAATATACCAGGTTTACTTAACCATTTTCCTACAGCTGAACACTTTGATATTTTTTGTTGTATCCTTTCATAAATAATGATGCAATAAATCTGTTTGTACAAAAAGTATTTATCTGTAGGATAAATCATCAAAAGTGAAATTCTGTTTCAAAGGGTATAAATATTTTCAGAAGCTTGATATGTACTGTCTAAATGTTTTCCAAACGGATTGTTGTCAGAAATTTATGAGAATGCCAGGTTCATTAAATTATCACTAGCATTGATTAACATTCTTAAAATCTTCGCTAATAGGCCAAATATGAATCTCTTTATAATGTCTTTACATTTCTTTTGCAATTAATGAACATTTTTATATTTGTGTTGACCTGTTTAATTCCTCCCTAAAAATCTTTTTTTTTTCAAGTCCTTTGCCCATATTGACATTTCAGAGGTTTTGCTTTGTTTATATGTTTTTAAAACATATTTTAGTTATTAGCAAGTGTTAGACCTTGTCTGTCTTTTTCATTGGAAATATTTTTCATCTGTCTTCTGCATTTTGCTTGCTTCATTTTATTGCATTTCAGAGTGTTGGTTTTTATGTATTCATATCTAGCTTATATGCTTTGCATGGATCCCTTCCATCAGAGGCCTAATCAAGATTCCATTTTATTTTCTTCTATTTGATATATTTAGATTCTTAAAAACTTCTTTAATTTACTTAGAATTAATTTCTGTGCAATGTTAGAAGAGGATTTGAATAGGTATTTTAAAGACATCCAAATTCCTTAATAGCATTTATTGAATAATCTTTCCTTTTCCCATTGATCATGTGACCTTCTTTATAATATTTTTGTTTCTTACACATACTAGTGTCCATTTCTGTAGTAAGTACTATGTTCCATTGATTTGCAACAGTATCATATTCTTTACATAGTTTGAGAATATGTTTTCATAAACGGCAGCCGTAGTACCCATTAGGACAATCACAATCATTTTCTTTAATGCCATCTCTTTCTTTGATGTTTATTCATTATCTATTTCAGGTAAATAATTTTATCTTTCAAAAATGTTCCATGGAGTTCACTGGAAATTTGTATAAATCTATAAATTAGTTTAAGTAGAAATTGTTTCTTTAAGATGTTCTTGCCTCCAACAGGAGCACATTTCTTGTATTCATTCAGTCAGGCCTTCTTGTAGCTCACCACATTTTTGTTTGTTTATTCAGTTGGTTAGTTGGTTGGCTGGTTGGTTTTCTGCTCACAGGTCACATATATTTCACATTAAAAGTATTCCTTGGGGACTCCCCTGGTGGCGCAGTGGTTGAGAGTCCGCCTGCCGATGCAGGGGACACGGGTTTGTGCCCCGGTCCAGGAAGATCCCACATGCCGTGGAGCGACTGGGCCCGTGAGCCATGGCCGCTGAGCCTGCGCGTCCGGAGCCTGTGCTCCGCAACGGGAGAGGCCACAACAGTGAGAGGCCCGCATACCACAAAAAAAAAAAAAAAAAAAAAAAGTATTCCTTGGTACTTTATGGGTCTTGTTTCTATTGTGAATGGGGTCTCTTTTTATTATATTTTTCTAACTGATATATATAGAGGAATGTTATTGATTGTGTATTTACCTCGAATCTAGCCCCTTTGGTGGCTCTACTATCACGCTGGGAAACGATTTCCAGTTTAGGTTTTCTGGAAATACAAGTTGCTTTGACACTTAAGTGGGCCTGGAACTCTGTTAATTTCATGGAGAAAACAAAAATCATTAATGGTATCACAATGGCCAATCAACTGGTTGATTTGAATGTTTACTCTCCATCAACTACACTGTTTTGTGGACACAGCCTGTTTTAGGGATGTTAGCATGGAAGCTTGTAAAACTAGAAATGTGAATGTATGCTGATGAATTACAAGTACAATAACAGTTCTTGAGTTAGATATGAGTAGGGCACCCAGCTAACTCTCACTGTGTTGACAATCGCAGGTGAGGAGAAGTGAGAATCCTAAAATGGAAAGGAAATTGAAGAAATCAGCAGAATGACTGATCAGTGGTGGGTTCAGTCTGACCAGATGTCTGAGTCCATTCCACATTTAACTGGCTCTAACTCTGTATAGATAGCTTTGGTACCACCTTTATACAGACAGATTCCTAAAAGAATCGTAAAGGCACTGGTCTCACGGATACTTATCCCTTAGTGCCGCTATGGAGATACCCGTTATTGCTTCATCTTAGCCAGGAAACAAGGTCCGTCTTTGTCCTCTTCATCACAAGTCTCCTCTAGAAACACACGGAAGTGGGCTCTGGCTCCCTTTGTTTTATCCCAGGAGCCAACATGGCAACCGTGCTGCCTCTCCGGGGAGAAGCCGCCCTGCCCAAGCCCCTGACGACAAGGATGAAGAGAGATGGGAGCAGGACATTCTATTCCATGGAAGACCCACAGGAGGCCAGGGGATAAAAACACTACGAGGACAATCAGGAGTGGGGAGGGAAGCTGAGAAAAAAGCTTGCTATGGACTGATAGATGTCTTAAGGGAAAAAAAAAAGACCTGTTATAATCCACCCTCTGCACTCTGTGTATCCTCCAGCATCTAAAAGTCAGATTTTCCTTCTGATAATGGCTGTAACTTCCTGCCTTCCACCTGCTAAAGGCCTGGGTGAGGGGTTACCTAACATGTGACTCTCCATTCTCTGGAGAAAGGTGAGAAGAAAGGTGAAGAGAAAGGGCCATAACGTGTGAGTTGCCGCATTTATTTAAAACTCCTGTTTCTGTCGAAAAGGTGAGTGAAAAGTCCAGCTGGAGCAGCAATCTGGCAGAGGATGAAAGTTCGAGGGATGCATTAGCAGGAATATTTCCACTGAGCAATTCCAATCAAATGTTAGGAGTTTCACAGTAACACGGCTAGTAAAGAGGTAAGAGAAATGACCTGTGCTCTGAGAAGCAGTTGGAGGATGATAGAAAAAGGTCATTTTTTTACAATCGGGAAGTAAAAGTAAAGCTGGCAATCTCTCTGACAAGATCTGTGACAAGGGACCCCTGCTCAGAAACTCAGAGTCAGGAAGCACAGTGGCACGCCACTCAGAGGAGAAGCCCCCTCAGGCTGATGTAGCTCAGTGCCTGGAAGGCCAGAGGAAACAAGCATTCAGCTTCTCTTCTTCCTTATTTGTGTGTTATGACGCAGAGTCTCCCTCCCTTCCTCCTCTTAGACGGCTACTCTCTTTGTGGCTCGCTCTGGTATAAAATCAGGATGAACTGTCATTCCCGGTTACCTGGGGAGAAATGAGTTCGAAGCAATCTCCTGTGCTGGTAAATGTTCTTCCTCCAAGCTCTGAACGAACTGACCTCCTGCACTTGCGGATGCACGGGCCTCATCCTTTCCGGGAAGGGCCTCGCTTGCCTTGCTCACCACTGCCCCCCAGAGCATGACACGGTGCATGACACCATTGGACACACAATCATTATTGAATGAAGGCTCACCTCAAACCGTATTTTCCACTTTGTGTCTGCTCATTCCTGAGGATCCACAGGACTTCCCGTCCTTCATAACATTGTTTCAGAACTGGGTTTTGATACAGAGGGAAAAGGGACTTTTCTTCTATCCTCCTTTCCTTAGATACCATTGAGTCTCTGCTGTGATCTCTGTCAACACCTAAAACAGGCTTTTTCCTGAGAAAATTGATCCAGGACTGGAGAGTCACTCACTTACTTACTTTGGTGGGGAGCCAAGGCTGTGTATTAAGGAATCACCTCTTTTCCTGGAAGAGCTGGCCCAGGCTAGAGCTGCCAGAAGGGGCTCAACGCCACCCAGGCCTTGAGACACCTCTAGCTGAGATAGAGCCATTAGCAACTGGGTTTGGGATGGGAAGATGGATTTTATCAATTTTAGACTTTCATTTATTTGAACTTCAACTCACAAGGGCAAGATAATTTGATTTCAAAATTTAATTCCTTCAAAACATCATTGTCTTTGGATTTTTTTTTTTTTTTTTTTTTTTTTGCGGTACATGGGCCTCTCACTGTTGTGGCCTCTCCTGTTGCGGAGCACAGGCTCCGGACACACAGGCTCAGCAGCCATGGCTCACGGGCCCAGCCGCTCCACGGCATGCGGGATCTTCCTGGACCGGGGCACGAACCCGTGTCCCCTGCATCAGCAGGCGACTCTCAACCACTGCGCCACCAGGGAAGCCCCATCTTTGGATTTTAACATGCAAGTAGGTCTAACCTTTCAACTTCATTTCTCCCTGAGAATTTGTAATGGAAAAGGGATTTATATTCACACCTGGGACCTCCTTATAATGTTTGCATTTTATTTGTGGAGTATCTTAATATGACCATTTGCTCTCATCAAAGAACCTCTGACGATAGACAATGTGACTGATTTAAATGGGGGTCAGAAACAGAATGCGGAGTGAGTGTCCAGCTTTGTGAGCTCACTGTGTGGCTCTGACCCATCTCAGAGCCTTCTGCAGGCAAAACATAAAATGCCAGCAGATTTTTTGAAGCCTGAAGCTTACACAATTTTCAGGAAGGGAGCAGTTTAAGGAGAAAAGAACATAAGTTGATGAATACAAAATCAGGTATAGGGCCCTTGTAGGGGCCTGAGCAAGTGAGGGGTCACGAAGCGTCAGCATCCTCAGCTTTGTGATAAATCCACCTCTGCTGCCCACCAGCGATGTGCAGGGTACCCCCCAAAACAGTGGCTAGTCCACAAAGATGGCAGCTGGACCCTACTGATGAGTTGCTGGTCTCCCCCAAGATAGCCAAACCCCTGGCTGACCACAGGCTTAACAGTTGTTGCAAACTCACCTAAAGCAATTTGCTTATTCACAACAGACTCCTTTGATGAACATCTATGGCCTCCTCTGTAACCTCCCTACCAAGATGCAATGAAAGTAATTCTTAGATTGAGTTCTGCCACCCATGCAAATGCTAACTAGCAGGCAGGCAAGAAACAGTCCTACAACCTATTCTGGGACCTCTGTGAATTCCCAGCTCTGTTCTGTGTATGGAAGGTTAACTAGATACAAATGTCACAATATTCTGGTTACAGGATATAGTCAGATTCAGGCACATGAATCACCCACTGAATATTTCAGAGTGTTTTTTTTTTGTTTGCTAAGAATAAGGGTATTCTCCTACATAAGAACAGTACCAATATTAAAATCAGGAAATTTAACTTTGATACAAACCTATTATCTAATTCTCAGTCCATATACAAATTGTGTCATTGTCTCAGTCATGTGGCTTTTTTGCCTCCGTCCAGGATCCACTCCAGGATCACACACTGCATTTAGTCATCAACACACTGCCTCCTTTAACCTGGAACAGTTCCTCAGTCATTTTTTGCCTTTCTTGACCTTGACATTTTGAAGAGTAAAGACCAATTCGTTTATAGAATGCTCCTCATTTTGGCTTTGTCTGATGTTTCATGATTAGATTAAGGTTATGCATTTTTGGTAGGAATGCTGCAGAGGTGATGCTGTGTCCTCAGCGCACCATATCAGGAGGCACATGATAATGGCTTGCTCCATTACTGGGTGATGTTAATTTTGATGACTTAGTTGAGATGGGTACTCCAAGACTCCTCATTATAAAGTTACTGCTTCCCCCCTTCATAATTAATAAACAATATCCAGGAAGACATTGTGAGCCTACATAAATATATGGTTCATCATGAAACTCACCCACGATTTTGGGCAACATTGGTGAGTTTCTAATTCCATCGTTTCTTTTATTTTTATTGTTGAATTTCTATTATAAGAAAGAATATTTATTTATTTATTTCAGTATGAATTCACAGGATGTTATTCAATGGGTGGTTATCCATTATCACTAAAATTTTAAACCCTGTTTAGGTAAGAGTGTGAATGTCTGTAATTTCCAACCGACATCTTGTATACCTCTCATTTTACTGATGACATCCATTTGTCTAATTAACAGAGCCTCTATTGCTAGTCCAAGAAAAAGATAGCTGAAGCATTTTTAGCAGCTTAATGATCCTTGCAGTATATATTCCTGAATTAGGAAAACTGAATACAGAGTATAGATTAAAGCAAACATGCATACTTAGACCACAGTGCCTATGCTGAAGAATTTAAAGTAAATTATAGAATACATAACAGTGATTAAACCTGAGAGGTCAACAGAATGAAAAGCTGGGTAATGCTAAGAGGAAACGCACCCACCTCCTCCTGGAGCTAAATTAGTATGGTTTTTTGCTCTCTGTCTGAATTCAAGCTCAGCTCAGCTCAGCTCAGCCCTTCCATCTTTTGCTCTTGGAAATCTTCCTTGCCTGCTTGGAGCTCAGACTTTCTGCTCCTGACCAAGCTGTAGGCTTAACAGCAAATGTCCTGCCCTCACTGGAGGAGGCCTGAGATGGTCTAGCACTGGACCATCTGTAACTGGGCAGGTATGTCTGTCTAATGCTCAGATTCAATTCAAAAAAGCTCATTTGCCCTATGAAAGTCACTTCCTCCAACCTAGACTTGACCCAGTAATAAAGTTTCTCCAAAGAATACCTCGTCTTTATTTCTCAGTTGGCTTGGACCATGGCTGGGAAGAGGCAAAATTTATCAGAGCCCTCAACCTTCCAAGGTCCACCCCTTCCATTTCTACTTCAAGGCAGTTAAGCAGTCTCCCCTCACTGACAACTCTCTCAGCCTTCAACACACTGAAATGTCTTCAGATGAAGAGAAACACCTCAAAGCCCACCTCATCCTCCTCACTAAATGCCAGTGCTCTGCAGGATCCACGTCTGTGCCTCATTTCTCATTCTCACCTCCTCCCAAGTTGATTTTCCATCCAGTAGCCAGAATTATGCTGCGAAATGAAACCAAATCTCTTCTCTGCTCAGAACCCTCCACGACTCCCCATCACTCTCAGAGTAAAAGCCAAAGTCCTTACCATGGCCTACTGAAATACAAACATGGTTTAGATTACAAAATGGGTGGGTTAGACTAATTGCATCTTGCCTATGGTCTAGCCCCTTGCTACCTCTCTAACCTCTTCCTCCTACCCTTCCCTTGCTCACTTCTCTCCAGCCATTCTGGCCTTGTTTTGTTGCTCTAACAAACCAGGCACATTTTGTCCTCAAAACCTCTGCCCTGGCTGTTCCCTCTTTCTAGAACAATTTTTCCTCATTTAGCTGTATGACTCATTTCCTTACCTTCTCTGATATTTACCCAAATGTCATCTTCTCAGTAAGACCATCGCTGGACTCCCTACCTAAACTGCAACCCACCCCACACCTCCACCAAATACATACGCCTCTTTAATCTCTCTTCAGCACTTAAGAGCACCTAATATTATACATTGTATTGTTAATTGTCTGGGTGTCACCATTAAAATGTAAGATCTCTTGGGACAGGGCATACAACAGAAGAAAGAATTTGAAAGCTGGAATATAGAGAGATTATGTAGAATGCCACTGTTACGGACTAAATGTGTCCCCCTGCCCCCGCCAATTCATATGTTGAAGCCCTAGCCCCCAATATGGCTGTATTTGGAGATGAGGCCTCTAAGTAAGTATTAAAGGTGGGATCCTGATCCAACAGGATTAGTGTCCTTATAAGAAGAGACACGGGAGAGTTCCCCTCCCAACTGCTTCTCTCTGTGTACACTGACAGGTCACACGAACACACAGCGAGATGGCGGCTATCTACAGCCTAGGAAGAGAGTCCTCACCAGAAACTGAATCTGCCAGCACCTTGATCTGACTTCTAGCCTCCAAAACTATGAGAAATATACTTCTATTGTTTACTCCACCAAGTCTGTGGTATTTTGTTATGGCAGCCTGAGCAGACTAATATAGCCACATAGAGAGGTTTTGTTTTAAAGGCACACAATAAGATGGTAGAAATAAATCTAATATGTGAGTAGTTACATAAATATAAAGAGATTAAAAAACAGAGATCACCTGACTAAATTTTTAAGAATCCAGGTACATGTTACAGGAGACATGCCTAAAACATAAAATAATAGAAAGACTAGGTGGGGGAGAGGGTCAGGGAAGAATGGAAAAATAAACATTAGCCAAATGAAATTTCTTTACTAGCCAAATGAATTAATATCAGACAAAATAAAGTTTAAGGCAAAATCATTACTAGACAGAAAGATAGTAACTACATAAAATTTCTAAACTTCGATTCATCAGGAAGATAATAAAAATTCTAATCTTGTATAGACTTAATAATGAAGCTTGAAACAACATCCCAACTCAATTTATGAAGCTCTCATAACCCTGACACCACAAACATGAAGCGACAGTATAAGAAAGGAAAATGATGCCAGGCTCACTCATGAACATGACTGTAAAAATCCTAAAGCTAATTTAGTAACCAAATATAGCTACGTAAAAACAAACAAAATAATACATCATGACTAGTTTATCTTAGGAATGCAAGTTGGGCTAGATAATATCACTGCTGTAATTCATTTTCCAACAAATTAAAGGAGAAAAAACACACATGATTATATCAATAGACAGACAGTTCTGCCACTAACACCTGCAGGGCTTGGGGCACAAGTACAGATGGAAGTCACATATCATGAAAATGATTTTTTAAAGTTTTAAATCAGTCTAGGAAACTGATAGATAAAATATGCTTTATCCTCCTATCTTGATAAATATACCTCCATAAGGACAAAATTTTTAAATACACACAAAGCCTTGGTTTTTTATAATATCAAGAACATGCAAAAACATCCAAGATGACTAAATTTAAGTATTATTCTGTATCTGGATAGTCTTTTAATGGACTGGCTATGTTTAGATGAATAATAAAGTGAAAACATATAATTCATAAGGTATACATTTGTTCCATAAAATATATTTTTCTCATTTCTGTTTTAGTAAAATTACTAATTTTGATGTTATAATCAAGATTTTCATATAATTTGTTGATAGTAATGATCTAAGTGATTGAAAATAAAATATAATTTTATTGAAAGGATATAAAATTTGAACATATTTTCATCAAAAATATAAACTGAGATAAAATGTGTAAAAATTGAAAAAGTAAAATTATTTTTATTATATTTTCTAAGAGAGCTATTTTATTTATACCCAGGACAAAAGTGTAATGTATGCTTGTGAAGACAAATTTGCAAATAAGTTTAACAGGCCTCAGGTTCTACCCCCAAATTTCCACCATACTGTAGACTATCTGTGGGTTAGATGTCATTGATTAAATATGAAATTAAGGACTAATCAAACAGTCTTTGAGGTTCCACATGCGTGCTGACCTAGCAGACACTCTTTTTCATTGTTCTGCTGAATAATGCCCCCAACAAAGATATCCACATCCTAATCCCAGAACCTAGGAATATGTTACATTCATTACACGACAGAGAGGAATTAAGGTTGCTAATGAACTGACCTTAAAACAGCAAGATTATCCTGGATTATGCAGGTGGGTGCAATGTCATCACAGGGGTCCTTAAAAATGGAAGAGAGATGTAGATGTTCATACTGTGTCGTGAGAAGGATTTGCGTCCACTGTTGCTGGCTTTGAAGATGGAGGAAGGGGCCACAAGTCAAGGAGTTCAGCCCCCCTAAAAGCTGGAAAAGGCAAGGAAACAAATTCTTCTCTAGAGCCTCCAGAAAGGCAGCCCTGCTGACACCTTGATCTCAGCCCACTGACCCTTGTGTCCAACTTCTAACTTACAGAACTCTAAGAGAATAAGATTGTACTGTTTTCAGTCTCAAGTTTATGGTAACTTGTTAAGGCATCAAAGAGAAACTCATACTGCCACTCAGTTTTTTTGTTTGTTTGTTTATTTTTGCGGTACGCGGGCCTCTCACTGCTGTGGCCTCTCCCACTGCGGAGCACAGGCTCCAGACGCGCAGGCCCAGTGGCCATGGCTCACGGGCCCAGCCGCTCCGCGGCATGTGGGATCCTCCCGGACCAGGGCACGAACCCGTGTTCCCTCCATCGGCAGGCGGACTCTCAACCACTGCGCCACCAGGGAAGCCCCTGCCACTCAGTTTTTTAAACCCATTCCTACATTGTTGGAATCCATCACCTCTTGAGGCAGAACCCTCCCTAATAGAAAATTAGAATGCCTTTTCCTGACCTCCCTTGCAGTGAGTGAGGGCACAGAGCCATAGCCTCATGTCTACCAATTATATGCACCCGCATGGCTGCAAAAACTGTAAGCCTGGGGCCCTGGCCCTCCTGGAGATGCTGGGAGCCTTAATAAGTTCCGTTTCTTCCTAATCAGCCAGAGTTGGTATTTGTGGATTGTGACTCAGAAGCCTCAGTGAACCAGGTATGCACAGATAATTTATTCAAAAGGAAAAAGAAATTGTCGAATTCAGGAGAGGAAGTTTACCCTAGCTGGTAGTCAAAGAAACTCAAAGCAAGCTCGAGATGCTGTATTATACCTACTAAAAATAAAAACAATCGTTTTTGTGGCAAGAAGGTTACTTTTGTTTACAGCTAGTAAATAAACGGATGCATTGTTTGGAAAGCAGTAATGGGAAAATGAAGTAAAATCTGTAAACATGTTCTTAGCTTTTGACCTACCAATTCCCAATAAAATGTGGCAAAGTGTGTGGTAAGATGAAACAACTATTTGTGTATTTGTGAGAGAGATTACTGATGCAGGCTTAAAATGTGTTGGGCTGGGAATGATAAAATTTGCATTAGGACCCCAGAAGATTTTAGGGAGCAAGGGATAAAGACCCAATCTCAGTTTCCCAAAATGTAAAGTTCCTGAAGCTGTCAGGTGACCAAGGTCAAGACCCAGAGCTGGAAAGGGCAATGAATCCCCAGAGAGAACATCTCCACAAAGGTGGAGCTGACCAAGCTCTGACTTCGTTCTTCCCAACGGCAGTTCTCTGGGGCCATGAACTCCCTCCATGTAGGGCCATTTCACAGGCCATACTCCCCTTTAATCACCTGCCTGGGTACACACCTCGTAAGCCTGTCTCTAGACCCTGCCCAGCTGTCATCACTGAGGGAGCCAGGCACCCAGCACCCAGCCGGCACTCAGGCTTTTTCATTTAAACTGGAGAGAATCATTTGTATGGGATCAATAGGAATACATGTTGTAGCAAATAGCAAACAGGTGAATTCCCAGCTCACAACAATTGCCCCTATTTGAGAAGAGCCGCACCAGAGAGGTGGACCTGAGGTAATGACGTGCAATGTCCTTGCAACTTAACCCTGACCTCTGGCCACCTCCAAGGGGTAAACAACTGACCTAAGCTGTATCAACTTTTTTTTTTTTATTGCGGTACGCGGGCCTCTCACCGCCGCGGCCTCTCCCGCTGCAGCGCACAGGCTCCGGACGCGCAGGCTCAGCGGCCATGGCTCACGGGCCCAGCCGCTCCCTGGCATGTGGGATCCTCCCGGACCGGGGCACGAACCCGAGTCCCCTGAATTGGCAGGCGGACTCCCAACCACTGCGCCACCAGGGAAGCCCAGCTGTATCAACTTTTGACACTTGAAGGGAGAGACTGAAGTTGGTTGAAGCTGTTACCTTAATGCCAGTGTCCATATACTCCCGCTGCTGAGGCCTCCGCGGACCGCGACCCATGGAGACCGCTGCCGCCATTAGGCCTCGGACTTCACGTCCTGAGTCCGGCCAGTGTGCAGCCGTGGCGAAGGCTCTGGAGCTCTGCAGGACACAGCCCTCGGCCTCTCCCTGGGCCCCCCCGGCTCACCTTCCAGCCTCGAGGCCGGAGGGCCCGGAGGGCCCCAGGGAGAAGGCCGAGACCCGCTTCCACCCACGCTCTCTGCCGTGAGGACCGCACTGTTTGCTGAGCGTGGGCGGAGCCGCAGCCCTCAGGGTCCCGCGATAATGGCTGTGCGCCTGCGCCACCCCTGTTACACAACCAGTGGTTCTGGCACATTCAGATCCAGCCTGTGCTCCTCATTTCTCAGCAGAGACCCTCTCCCTTTCCTCTGGGGTACGTTCACACTCACACACCCACTTCCACAGAGCCCGGGCTGGCCGTGCAGGATGCCAGCGAGATCCGGACCAACACCCTTTCTAGAAGCTGAAGGTAACACAGCTGAATGGGGGTGAGGCAGGGGGGCCGGGACCGTGATGGCGTCAGCTAGAACTTGTCAAAGCTTCAGGACACTCGGAGGCGCTGCGGGCTTGCTTCTCCTAGCTCGGGCGGGGCTCACTGTCTTCTGTTCCCTACAGTGACAGTTCTGGTCTCAGCTATAACAACACCCCGGTGGCAAGTGTCTACTTCACAGGGTCACTGTGAGGTTAGCCGAATTAGCACGTGTGAAATGATGTGGTGGCACCCGATGCATACAGTAAGAGCTCAGCAAACTGGCCACCGGTCACAGCTGGGGCAGAAATAGCACTCCTCTTGGTTGGGCCCCAAGAGCTATGACGACAGCCCTGGGGTGGAACGCGGGCCCTCCACTTCTCCCAGCTCACATCCCAAAGATCTGAGACACGAGGGGAGGCATGTGGTGACGTTCCCACAGCCAGGCTGCTCCCCTGAGAAGCAGCTGTGATAGAGAAATGACGGAAATGCCAAGTGTCACAATTAAAAAGATAATGTGCCGACAGGTTCATCTTTGCAAACTGTTCTGCTATGGAATTTAAATCCTCCCCCTCCTAACTGAGGAATGCCAAGGATTTCTGCCTCCCCTTCTTTTCCAAAGACCAGTGCAGCCTCTTCCACCCAGACCACTGACCCAAGCGAATGGCTTCCCCTGAACCCTGCCTCAGCATCCCAGCCCAGTCACATGGGACACCCTTGGCCTTTTGAGTCATTCATATTCTGGGTACTTCTACCTCCTGTCAGTGACGAGAGATTTTGTAAGAAATACGGTGCTGAGTGGCAAGGGAGCAGCTCCCTCATGGTGTAGGGCCCCCAGGGACAGCGTGCAGACCCTCACAGATTGTCTTTTGACCAAATGAGGTTCCAACCACCAACTTAGGCACTCGGCACTCCCCAGAGAAACAGATAATTATCACCTTCAAAGGTGAGGGCTTTACTTCAAAAGAAAAATAAATCCAGTTATTTAGCCAAGCATTTGGTTAATGCATAAATTTACAGCATCCCAACATCAGCTCCTTTCCCTGCTGAGCTGTACCAATGTCTGAAGTAACCCCCCACTGACTGCTGGAGAAGGGAACCCTGCAGATGCGAGCAAGCAGGACTAGACCCTTAGTGCCTCTTCGGACTCATTAACCGGCATCTGTTCTCTGAAGCCAGGTGCATCCCAAACAAGCACCTTGGAGGGAAAGCCCAGGGCCCTCCGTGCAGTCAGGGGGCAAGCTTGGATACATTAGCAGGTGCTTTAAATGCCGGGAGCTTCAGGCCTCATTCCAAGAGGTTTTTTCTAGAACTGTTGTTCCTCCTTTTTTTTTTTTTTTTTTACATATTTATTGGAGTATAATTGCTTTACAGTGGTGTGCTAGTTTCTGCTTTATAACAAAATGAATCAGTTATACATATACATATGTTCCCATATCTCTTCCCTCTTGCGTCTCCCTCCCTCCCACCCTCCCTATCCCACCCCTCCAGGCGGTCACAAAACACCGAGCTGATCTCCCTGTGCTATGCGGCTGCTTCCCACTAGCTATCTATTTTACGTTTGGTAGTGTATATATGTCCATGCCACTCTCTCGCTTTGTCACAGCTTACCCTTCCCCCTCCCCACATCCTCAAGTCCATTCTCTAGTAGGTCTGTGTCTTTATTCCCATCTTACCCCTAGGTTCTTCATGACATTCTTTTTTATATATACAATGGAATATTACTCAGCCATAAAAAGAAACAAAATTGAGTTATTTGTAGTGAGGCGGATGGACTTAGAGTCTGTCATACAGAGTGAAGTAAGTCAGAAAGAGAAAGACAAATACCGTATGCTAACACATATATATGGAATCTAAGAAAAAAAAAAGTTCCTCCTTTTTTAAAAGAAAAAGTAGCTTTCAGAGAAGCTCCCCCTTTTCCCAAACCCCACCCCTCTTTGGGGGCCAGCACTCTCATGGTGAGATATGCAACATTTGAGGAACCAGGAAGAAAGTGGGGGCTTTAGCACCCCGACACTCACACATAATCTCCATCAACCTCCTCCACCCCCCTCACCCAAGCCACCCCTTGAGGTTGTTATTCATTGATGTGGCTTTCTCAATCTTACGTCGTAATGGACAATGGGGGCCCATCCCACCCATGTCCACTGTAATGGCCGGTGGTTTGGATACCAGGAAGGCACCCTGGTTGCCTGAGTGATGTCTCTTGCAGTAGGTGTGGTTCAGGGATGGTGCAAAACCTAAATGAATCCTTCCAGAGTGAAACTCAGGGCTTTGTTCTACGTTTGGGGGAAGAGGAGCCCTCTCCCTCCTCCTAGACGTGAACAAGGACATGGCCTCGGAGGTGCTGGCAGTCCCCATCCCCAGGAGGGAAGCCAGGCTGAGGCCAAAACTGACCCATGGAAGAGGGTGAGGTTGACAGAATACAGAGATATCACCTGCAGTCCTGAGAAGATGGGAGAATTTCTGGAGCAGATCAACCCATGGACTGGTTCTACCCCAGGATGTTTTAGTTGTATGAGCTGACAAAGTCTGTTATTCACTGCACTGGGAAGTGGAGTTTTTGTTATTGAATTGGGAAGCACTCTAATAAGATCATCTTTGGAAAAAAAAAAACCACAGAGAGCCTCCACCTGGCAGTGGGAGCAGACTCATTCCTTCAAACCCCTTGTAAAGAAAAGATGACTCAGCCTCTGATAAAGCCCATGGTATGGAGTATAGCATACTGAAGCTCCACTAGAGCCGGCACTTAGTAGGTGCTTTGCCAAGGTGATGAGGGAATATTCGTCACTTGGCTGCACAGTAACCAGTCTGGGCTCAGAGCCCACGCTCTTCCCCAGAAGAGCAAAGGCCAGGCAAGCCAGATACAGCACTCAGATCAGGTACCCAGGAAAGCCCAGGGGAGAGATGTGACAGACGCATGGAACAGATGGCAGCAGGAAAGGGCCCGCCAGCACACCTGCAAACACAGGGGCAGACACACACTCTTCAAGGCCTTTTTAGCTGCAGCCCTGGCACCCATCCCTAGGATGGCGGCCCTGGGTGGGAGATTAAAACTTTGAGAGATTGTCTCCCTCACAAAACCAAAGCTGGAGGAACAGCAACACTGGAAATCATCCTCCGTGACAGGGAAACTCAAATGGTGACCGAATGGAGCAGATCCTGCAGGGAGAGGGCTGTAAGCCAAGGCTTCCTCAGCTCCCTGGAGAAAGGCCCAGGCTCCGGAAGGCAGGATGCCCCACCCCTGGAGAAAGGCCCTGTGGGCTTAGGGAAGAGAAAATTCCCTTTCCCTTTAAAGCAGCAGTTCCAGGAAACTCCACTAATGTTCCGCCTCCTCCATTCCCACTCCCAGACACAGTGGGTCCCCAGAGTGTGATAAACATTGGAAGGCACGAGTGGAAACTTGTGCTGGGGCCCAGATGTGGAGCCCTGCGGGATAGCTGTGTGTGGGGAGCAGGGCAGGGGGCAAAGCGGAGGGAGCCCTGCTGTGTCCCTGCCCCTCCAGCAATTAACGTGAGTTTGAAGCGAACACTGACAACCAGGGCAGCTCAGGCAACAAACCCCACGTTTGGGGATTAGAAAACTGGGGTGTTTCTGAGGATGCTGGTCTTCCAAGCTCCTCTGCAGAGCAAAGAGACAAATGAGGTGCTACCTCAGAAAAATCTGAATTCTACAAATAATTCTACCCACTGTCACCAACCCCCTAAATCACCCCAGTTCATGTGAGTCTTGTGTCGGTGGCACACCCTCAGCTTGAGTGAAAATTCCCTGAACAGCATAGGAGAGAAGCATCAGTTTCTCACGTCTTGACTCCTAATTTAAAGTAATGGGAGAGAGTAGGTCCCTCCAATTCCACTTCCTGAATCCCTCCTTTTAGAAGGAGAGCCTTTTACAAAAACATACAGAGCTCCAAACAGGATATGACATTCTTTCTCAAAGTCAGGCCAATTGGGAATTTTTTTTTTTAACGAGTTGAAAAACTTATTTTTCTAGGGTGGCCTGCATTCTTTAACCTTTGAAAAACTTTGAAGTTCACATTTATTTCTCCCTTGGGAAGTCTTTACTCAGTTATGAAAGTAACAGAAGAGCACTTCACATTAAGCGCTTGACCTAGCAAACTGGCCCAAAATAAGGAAGGTTGCTGGGGGGAGGGGGGTCGTGGAAAGATAGAGAAACTAATTAAAAAACGTATATATACACATAAACCACACAAATGGAACGCGCTTCAGACAGCCAAAATGACTAGGGAACACCCACATATGGATCGGGGGTGAGCATTAAATATAACAATTATTTGTAGAACTAGGACTACACGAGGGTTCAGAGGGAGAGAGCAGAACTACTTGCTCAGACATTTTAGATACAATAAAACGACCTATACGTGGGGTAAAGGGGAGAACGGAGAAACCACATACAAAATGTTTTTAAAAAATTGTTCTCAGCACTCCTGGGCAAAAATTTTTATCCCAGAGAAATGAAGGTGTATGCTCACACAAAAAACCACACATAGGGCTTCCCCGGTGGCGCAGTGGTTGAGAGTCCGCCTGCCGATGCAGGGGACACGAGTTCGTGCCCCGGTCCGGGAAGATCCCACATGCCGCGGAGCAGCTGGGCCTGTGAGCCATGGCCGCTGAGCCTGCGCGTCCGGAGCCTGTGCTCTGCAACGGGAGAGGCCACAACAGTGACAGGCCCGCGTACCGCAAAAAAAAACAAAAAAAAGCCACACATAAATGTTTACAGCAGCTCTATTTGTAACAGCCCCAAAAACTAGAAATTATCCAGATGTCCTTCAGTAAGTGAATGATTAAGCAAATGGTGGTATATCCACCCCATTTAATAGCACTCAGCAATAAAAAAAAGGTATGGATACATACAATACACACAATAACCTGGATAAATCTCCAGAGAAGTATGCCGAGTGAAAAAACGGCCAATCCTAAAAGATTACATCCTGGGTGATTCCATTTATACATCATTCTTGAAATGACAAATTTATAGCAATGGAAAACAGACTGGGGGTTGGAAGAGATTGAAGGCGGTGGGGCTGGCTACATAAAAGGGCAGCAGGAAGGATCTTTGTGGTGATGGACATGTTCTGTATCTTGAGTATATCAAATATTCTGGATGTGATACTGTGCTATAGTTTTGCAAGATGACACCACTGGGGGAAACTGGGTAAAGGGTACCGAATTACTTCTTACAACCCCGAGTGAATCTACAATGGTCACAAAATTTAAAAGTTTAATTAAAAAAATAAAAACTGTTCTCAGCAATTATATTGGTGGTGGTATTATTGGTATTCTGAGTTGATGCATGTAATTTGGGATAAAGCACATGAGTAATTATAGGATATTCTAATTCTATGGCTCTTGTACCCTTGAAAGCCATGATCCTGAGTGAAAATGATTAGGACATAATACAGGAAAAACCTCTACAATCCTGAATTCGAGTTATTTTTTTCTTAGCTCTATCTACTGATAGGCCTAGAAAACGCGGACCAACCCAGTAGCAACGAGCATTGCTAGCACACAAATTATCGTTTTCAAAATACCATTTTACACTAAAAGAAACCAGGTTTTCTTAGAGGAATCTCTGATTGCAGGTCCGGGGGCAAGACATGTACTGGATGAGCCTGGGACAGTGCGTCATGCCAGGTAAGGAGGAAGGGGATATCAAAAGGACTCAGAAGCCAACTTGAAGGGACGTCCACCAGCCAAAAAGACGGGACATCTTTAAATTTCAAAAAGGGTAATTTCATCAGTGGTCAGTGTTGGGAAGTGGGAAGTGAATGATTTCACCATGACTCTCAATGGTGAGAAAAAGTCCTGAGCTTCGGTGGATAGTTTTACCTTTTTTCTTTAATTTATGCTTTTTTGGGTTATGGATCATGCTTAGAAGGACCAGCTTAAATCATGGTGAAGACTCAGGCATTTACCCTGTCTGTCCTATATGAATTCTACCACTAGAGGGAATATTCAAATATTCCAACTAATAAATGAAGAGAATGTATCCAGAGGGAAATATCATAGCTGCCCCCCCCCCATACACCACCAATCCTAAAAGTGCCAAAACGTTGGTGAGAAGATAGCCATGTGTCCACCGCTCAGCCTGATATACTCTATTTCATTGACTGAAGACCTGTAGGTTGTACAAAGAATCATCACTCTTAAGTACCGCCAAGGAAACACAGCGCTGAGGCTTGGGAATTGCAGATGCATTCCAACTTGAGAGACGTTCAAATGTGACCAAAGCGGCCTTTAATCAAGAATGCCTCCTGAAAGACTTAATTTACTGCGTCTCACTTCTCAGATGCATACACAGAAAGACCAGTTTTATTACCCATCCTGTACCACTAAAAATTCAGGTAAAATAGTACACTATAGCAACAAAAATAAATGTGCACAATTCTCAAAATGTTAAGCAGTGCGTGATTTTTACAGAATTCCATTATTTACCCTGACAGGACTGAAGATCACGATCTTATATGGCCTGTAACTTCCCCCTGTGAACATGTCTTCATTCGGATTTTCTAATCACATGTGCTGACATCAGCTCCTGATGACCCACCGAAGCCATTCTTCTGCGGCTGCTTCTCCTGCTGCCCATCGTCTTCCACTTTCAGGCCTCAGGCATCCTCAGCAAGGGCGGTGAAGAGAGCATGTACCACCAAAACCAGGTATCGGGGGTCTGCAAGCCTCTGGAACTACGTGCAAAATGTTCCATCCACATCTACTTTCTGTGGGAATCTGGGGTTGCTGGCTAGTTTCCTTTTGAGTGTGGCCTGCCTGCCACCTGCCTGGCTTTGTCAGGTGGGCTGTAATCAATCATCATGACGATGATTATTTTTTAACATCTTTATTGGGAGTATAATTGCTTTACAATGGTGTGCTAGTTTCTGCTTTATAACAAACTGAATCAGCTATACATACACATATATCCCTATGTCTCCTCCCTCTTGCGTCTCCCTCCCTCCCACCCTATCCCACCCCTCTAGGTGGTCACAAAGCACCGAGCTGATCTCCCTGTGCTATGCGGCTGCTTCCCACTAGCTAGCTATTTTATATTTGGTAGTGTATATATGTCCATGCCATTCTCTCACTTCGTCCCAGCTTACCCTTCCCCCTCCCCGTGTCCTCAAGTCCATTCTCTACGTCTGGGTCTTTACCCCTGTCCTGCCCCTAGGTTCTTCATGACCTTTTTTTTAAATTTTTTTGGTTCCATATATATGTGTTAGCATATGGTATTTGTTTTTCTCTTTCTGACTTACTACACCTCACTACAAATAACTCAATTTTGTTTCTTTTGATGGCTGAGTGATATTCCATTGTATATATGTGCCACATCTTCTTGATCCATTCATCTGTCGATGGACACTCAGGTTGCTTCCATGTCCTGGCTATTGTAAGTAAATAGAGCTGCAATGAACTTTGTGGTACACGACTCTTTTTGAATTACGGTTTTCTCAGGATATATGCCCAGTAGTGGGATTGCTGGGTCATATGTTATTTCTATTTGTAGTTTTCTAAGGAACCTCCATACTGTTCTCCATAGTGGCGGCATCAATTTACATTCCCACCAACAGTGCAAGAGGGTTCCCTTTTCTCCACACCCTCTCCAGCATTTACTGCTTGTAGATTTTTTGGTGACGGCCATTCTGACTGGTGTGAGGTGATACCTCATTGTAGTTTAATCATGATTATTTTCTACGATGCTTTTTCTTAAGTAAACATTTTGGTCAGAGGTTCACCTGTTCAGAATTGAACAACTTGATTCCAATCCTGAGTAAGGCGAGGGCAAGGGAGCGTCATGGTGAGATAAATGGCCTTGGGTGCTTGGGGGGGTGCAGGTGGGGGTAGGGGGAATAAACAGTGAGGTCTCAGTTCACCTGAGGGCAACAGAAAGCCCTGATGCTAGTCAGCTGTGAGGCCCAGGACTGACGTCATGGTAGGCATGTCCTCTGCGGAATAAACTGCTGAAAAGTCTATAATACTGGCACGCATTGCTACTTTATGTAAGAAAACGTGCAAGTGGTACGGAGCCGATACACACAGATAAACTAGGAGGAGTACAACACACGTATCTAACCCACGATCCTACGCTGGCATCAGCAAACTGGCCCACGGGCCACACCTGGCCTGTCATCTGTTTTTGTACAATCTGTGTAAAACTGATTTTTACATTTTAAATGTTTTTAAAAAATCAAAAAAGAATATGGTGTGGCACATGAAAATTATAAGAAATTCAAATCTGTGTCCACACATAAGGTTTTACCGGAACACAGCCGCGCCCACTGGTTACACATCATCGATGGGTGCCTCTGTATTACACAATGGCAGAGTTTCAACAGACAGAGTACGGCCTACAGAGCCTAAAACATTTACTTATCTCTGGCCATTTACTGAAAACGTTGTCTAACCCTTGCCTCAGAGCTCAGGTTTAGCGAGCTCTCTGGTAACTTTTTTATACATGGAAGATAAAATCTGGATGTAGAGCTGCAAAACATTCCATATTTATTACTCCGTTTATTGTAACTTTCAAAGCTGGGGTACCAGACACGCACAAGAATGCAAAATAGGAACCCAGATGGACGGTCTAATGTTTCCCGTTTGCTATTTCTCACTTTGCAAATTCCCTACATGGCGTGCACGCAAGGAGAGAAAAAACAATTACCCACCGTGCTAGATTTAAAAGCATTTAATGACATAGCATATATTTAACAGATAGGGCAAAAGTCGAGAGGTACAGGTCATAACAACTGAGCACTGGGCCTGAGTGACCACCTCCCTGCTCAGGCCCAGCCTCTGGAGTTCATTCCTATCAATGCCATTTTGATTGTGCAGTAAGATGAAAATTTGTCATTACAATCGTTACAGTGACAGAGAAATGCGCACTATGTATCAAATAGCAAGGTAATGAAGCAAATTATAACACAGTGTGGCAACGCACAAGCAAGTAACCATTAGGGTAACAGGACTTTGTCCAGTAAATGCTTCAGTTCCACTTGTACACTTACCAATGATTTAAAGGGTTTATTATACATCTAGTTTTATTATACTTTGTACTAGAATTATCTCAAACATACAATATAATGTATTTCAGCAAAAAAAAAAAATTGAAATTGAAATTACAGATTATTTAAAACAGTATCAGTTTTCTATTCCTTCTTGGATCCCGACATTCTTAACCGTCGTCCAGGCTGATGCAGAAGAGCCGCATGTCGTGTGTTAGTAAGTGATGCCAGATACAAACGGTTTGGTCTGTAGAGTTAACAATGGAGCTGCACTGTGGCTGCAGCGAGATCATAATACACAATCTGTTTATTCCAGGTTAGACCCAGCACTTCTAATAGTCAAGACTCACGGTAACCACTGGAAGTAAATGGAAGAGAATGGTGTTGGGAAGTTGGTACATTTTGTCTGTGGTGAGCACAGGAAGTACTGTTTAAGCACCGCTGCCTTGCATACCAACAGCACTAGAGGCGGGTTATTTCCAACACAGCCTCACAAAATTGAGGAACCGTTTAAATATTGAGATCTAATCTATATAATTTCGTTAAAAAAAATCTGGTCTTCCCTCTGCACCTCAAGCTTTTTTGTAACTTGGAGATAAAGTGTTTAGGTGTATTTTCCCCTTCCCACCCCCCCCACCCCGAGAAATGCTCTATAAATTAAAAGAAAAAAATCAACCACATTGAGGAACATTTAGGCACAGAGAGTAATGTGTTGGTTCTGAGCTTGCATGCTGGAATTTCACTGAAAAGGTTAAGAGAAGGGCAGGAGGTGACGGAAAGGAGTTCACTTCTTTTTGCCAAAAAGGCTGAACCTCTTTTCTTTGTCTTTCTCTTTGTCCTTCTCCCGTTTGCCGGGACTGGACTCGCTGGTGATGGTGACAACGCTGGTGGGCAAGGTCTGAGCCCGGCTGGATGCTGGCGTGCTCTGGGTGCTGGCGGACACCTCGTGTTTATCGGAGGAGATGGCAGAGGAGATGGCCTGGATCCATGTGTTCATTTCCTCCTGGATGAAGGAGGGGACACAGGTGAGACTCAACTAGGAGGGACGGGCATGAGATGCTCTCGGTCCACCTGGGTGACCGTGTGAGCCTCTGTGGGCTGGAAGGCTTGGGAACGGTGTGTCTGCCTGAGAGGGGAAAGCGGTTCCCAAACGAACCTCTGCTTTGTCAGGACAGTAGTGAACATGATTGAACGCTCACCAGAATTCGGTTTACGGTACCTGAAGGTCCTCACTCTAGTATGTGGCCCTACAAACGTGGACGAGCTGGAAAGACTGGTCTACAGTAGGGTGTCAGGTCCCACCCTAGAAGATGCTTTTTCTTTTCCTTTTTTAAACTGAAATATATTTGACGCATAACATTGTATAAATTTAACAGAAGTTGCTTTTTTCGAATTTAAAGCCCTGCATACGTGTTGTTTTCCCATCGGCTGACCCTCTCTCCTCTCAAGGAGGAGCACAGCCATGCAATGGTTGGTTAAAGGCAGTGGGGCGCAGTGGGTGCAACGGGGAGGCTCCTGACTGGGCTGCAGGATCCACACCCAGTCCTGGGACCTGCTCCCTGTGCTTCACCCACAGTTCTCCTCCGCGGACTTCAAGGGACCCTGCACTAGGTCTCCTGCCGCGGCGGGAGGGCAGTGAGATGACATTCACCGCCTCTGAGAGATACAGGAGAACTGAACACCTGCCAGCGTTCATGACCGTGGAGGCCAGAGGACAGAAGCCACCACTGGATCATTACTTATGTGAAGAACATCATAAATAAAGCTCATCGGGCCACCAACACTTGCAAACTTCTAAGTATCTGAAAAAATGAAACTTAGAAACTTACATCGTCTTTGGCTTGGAAGAGGTACTCATTGCCGTCATTTAGTCTGTAATTCGAAGGAAAAAACTCAGTCGCAATATAACTTAAGGAAGAAAAAAAAAAAAATCCCCCAACTCTCATGTGGGATACAAGCAGGCCACAGGAATCACACCAGAAATGCCCGTGGGAACTCTGCACACGTCGCCCACTGTGCCGGGGGCCTTCACAGGCCCAGCAGCCGCGCCCCGGGGCATCAAGAAGTCATACAATTGGGCCAATATGCACAGGTAACATGGGTGTTTCAATCACTGGAAGGATTCAAAAAGCTCCGAGCATGTCAACACCTGGATCTGTTGTGGCAAAGACCACTGGGGATGGCTGATCACTGCTCTAAACTGAACGCAGAAGAAAGCTCTTTAAAACCCACGGGCCCTCCTGAAATTCTGCCACTGGACTTACATCCCCCACATTAACGAACGCCAGGCTTTCTGAACTGACACCCAGAAAAGTTCTCCTAGACTTCTCTTCTTATACACCTCTCAGAACAAAAGAATCTGCCCTGGCCGGGCTATCGCTGTGACACGGAGAGGACGCTGGCTGGGAGGGCCCCTCCTTCTCTGCTGCATCGAGAGGAAGCTGGTGTTGCCGATGCAGAGGAGGTAAATGCCCTCTGCCGATATCCCGACGCTCTGAAGCTGCATCAAGGAAGTACAAAGTGGGCGTGCAGCCAGGGTGGGTGCCAGGCTGGCCGCGCCTGGTCTTACAGCGTGTAAAGCGTCCCAGGTCCCTGGGGCCTGCCTCCAGTGCCCGTCCAGGGCTCAAGGAATCACCCCATTTGAACTGCTCTCGTTTGTGGTCCTTGGCCTCGTCCAGCTGGCATGAGGCTCACGTGTAACTGAGGACCAAAGTTTGCTTTTCAAATCCCAAAGCAACAGATCAAGTTAGTATCAGACTAAGTATCGT
This sequence comes from Monodon monoceros, assembly GCF_005190385.1. Lineage (NCBI taxonomy): Eukaryota > Metazoa > Chordata > Mammalia > Artiodactyla > Monodontidae > Monodon > Monodon monoceros. The sequence continues at coordinate 43,202,212 of NW_021703775.1, forward strand.
CCTAACCACTAACATGTTTACTTTTCATGCTTTTAAAAGAAAAACGGGTTTTTCCTGCCCATTTCCAAGTACAAGCCGAACTTCAGAGCTTGGATCCACTCTGTTGGGAGTCGTATGTGTTGTACAGGGTAGAGACATTTGGAACTGAATGGTTCCAGAGGCATCTGGAACATCCGCCGGGTGAGTCAGGGGAGCACAGGGCCCCTCCCGCCCCTTCCTGTTTGTCTCCACCTGGCTCCGGGATGACTCACTTGACCCATCTCCAGATAAGTCACGAGCTAAGAACAGCATCTCCTGGGTCTGGATTAGCTGCAAAGACGGGGAAACTATTTTTCTAAGCTTCCCTTAAACTGTGAAATGTGACTAGCTCACCTTGTCTCAGGAAACACTAAGTTCCAGCTTATAAAAAGGAAAGTTCCTTTTCTTCCATGTTCAGTTGTGCCGTTAACCGGCCACAGAGCCCAGAGATCCTAACCAAGACGTGTGCCTATCCAGTTTGTCACTTTGTTGGTGATTTTTTAAACAGCAGAGGAGAGGAATCAACCGATCACAGCATCTATCTAAGAGAACCAACCCCCAGTGCGAAAATACACACACACCCACTCTCTGGCAACGCTCACCTTAGCTTGAACACGTGTTTCTTCTTTTTGTAATCAAGGGCCACTTCACAGATGGCTTCTTTCAAACTCACAGGGACCTCGCTGTGGTAGGGAATTCCGGAAGCAGCTGTCTTTGCATCTTTGTAGAAACCCATTTCTTGGTTATTTATGACACAGTAAACATTGTGCCAGGACCTGAGTAGCAAAGAAAGGAGCTTCAAGTTTCTGCTCCACGCTCCCTTCAAGAACTAGGGGTCTGATTAACACGAAAATGATCCTCACACAACACGGCATGATCCCCTGTTAAAAAAGCCCTTCCTAAATCCTGCTAAAAATACGCAATGGAACAAAATTCCTCTGTGGACTCCCAAGACAAGACACGTACTGCTAGTGGCAGGTTTTTTGTTTTGTTTTGTTTTGGTTTTGCGGTACGCGGGCCTCTCACTGTTGTGGCCTCTCCCGTTGTGGAGCACAGGCTCCGGACGCACAGGCTCAGCGGCCACGGCTCACGGGCCCAGCCGGTCCGCGGCATGTGGGATCTTCCCGGACCGGGGCACGAACCCGTGTCCCCTGCATCGGCAGGCGGACTCTCAACCACTGCGCCACCAGGGAAGCCCTAGTGGCAGGTTTTTGAGGGCCACTTCTCACTCTGAGTTTGAAGAAAACCACAGTGCCCTCTTTCATTACATAAAGGTACTGTTGGCTCTGACGGGAAAGACTTTTTTGCTGGTGTTTGGTACACTCTTGTGGTAACAGGGTACAGGCCAAGCTCCTTACTGGAAACACGCCTGTCCTTAGGCAGCTCTTCCACCGCAGCTTCATTCTGTAATGAAGTGGCCTGGCAACGTGACAGGGAGGGGGAGACAGACCCAGGGCCACTAGCACTTACGGTACACTGGCTGAATTAGAATAAGGTAGCCTTTCCCCCCAGGGTACAGCAAACTGTCCTAATATACCGCTTTTATTAGAACAAGACACTTTACTGCCACCTGCCTGTATTAACAAATAAATCTATAATGTCCCCAATGTGGATGGCAGCTCTTAGATGGGATTCCCTTGTACAGTGTACAACCTGGACAACCGTACATGGTGGTCCCAGGCAGTTTAGTTTACTGGTTAAAGCACACAGGCTGTGGAATCAGATGAGTTTTACCCTAGCTGTGCCATTTACTAGGAAGCTACACTGAGTGAGCTTTCTTAACCTCCCAGAGCCTCAGTTTCTTCATTTGTAAAATGGAGATAATACAAGTAGGGCTACTGAGAGATAATGAATATAAAGACTGATATGGAGATAAGGTAGGGGAAATGGTGAATGTCTTAAAACATCCCACAGGAGGGAAACCACAGTGAAATCATTTCACTCTAGGGAAGACTCCCCCACCTCAATCTAGCGATATTCCTTCTCAGGAGGAACTACTGAGGCCTCTTCTTGCTGTTCCCACACACACACGTAACTCTTCCTTCTCTCGGTGAATAAAAAAGCACTCTACTGCCACTTCCCAACATCAGTCCCGAGAAGGATGTAACGCCCGGGAAGCTACAGAACAAATCAACCACATAAACACACACTCCCCTTTCGATCAAGAGTGGCCCAACCCCAGCTCCTAATGGGCCGACTCCCCCCGGGACCGCCTCAGCCTCTGTGCTGTTACCTGCTTGAGGCCTTCTTATTGTGGGCCTCCCACTCGTGCTTCCGATTCAGGAAGCCTTCCATCTGGGCCAAAGGCGTCTCCTGGGTCCTGGCCGGCAAGGTGGCAGCACTCTGGGCCGGGAGGGCAGTCTTGGCTTTGCGCTCGGAGGTGGGAGAGGGGATGGGGCTGGACTCTTTCGAGCTTGTCCTCTGTTCTGCAGCGCCATTGACCATTTCGCTCGTGTCCACCGTTTCCGCCATCTAGGGACAGCGGAGAGGCCATTCAGCTAACCCCGTGAGCCCCCGGGGTGACCACATACGCTCTGACTCGCACACGTGGCTGTGTATAAATGCCTGGCACAGATCGAGGCAGTACAGTAAAACCATTGCACATCCCACAAAGCCAGCTGGACACCAAGGACATTAGAAGGTGGGAATGGATTAATACCCGCCCGTTTACGGGGAAATGAGAAAAGCGAAATGCCAGGATGAGTTTTACTGCACTCTGTTCCTCTGATCAATCCATTTTCTCTAATAGAACTCAGATCATTTCCTCTTATGGTTACTTTAAAACAAAAGGACAACAGTTAACAATCACACATATTAAATATGAGAGAGTGGACGTTATACAGCAGCCACCTTACAACCAAGGACGCCACCAGAAGGGCTGGAAGTTGAAGCGAAAGGGCATTCACAAACAGATGGATAGACAACTCTATCAGAACTACACGGCATTCCCCCAAAGTCAGACAAGAAAGACCTTTGGTTTCTGAAAATGCTCTCTGGCTCTCCTCCCACCACCCCTCGACACATCGTCATAAACACATGCAGAAATTAGGACGGCAATCATGCATTTCACATCTACCATCCCCGTTAGACTTTGGAACTTAAGAGCTGGAAGGAAATGAGGCAAGTCAACGAACATCAATTTAACCACATCTGCCGAAGTTGTATCGTGAGTGGGTTGTAGTTTGTGTTAAAGGAGCTGGAAAAGCCAATCACAGTCACTCAACACCACACGGCTATTTACCCCCAAACAAAGACAGAACCAGGGCCTTCCCCATCACGTGTTGGTTGATCACGGTGCCTTGCTGCACTGAGACGAGAAAGCCCAGACAGCCAGGCTTCCAGCGGCTCTGACCCTTCAGGCTGGAGACGTCTTCGGGAGCTGTTCCTTCCCAAGCTCACTTATATTGTAACCCTCATGGCTTTTCGGCTTGGGAAATGCAGTAGGGTCTCCATTCATTATCGCTTTCAGCCTGTGTGCCATCAACTGTGTACCATGAACTGAAGCGGCCCCTGGCTGGATACACCCAGGGTGTGGGATTAGCGAGTTACTAAAGCTGGGTGTGGCTGACGCTTTAGTGGATTACAGACAACCTGCACCCTTCGTACACGGACAAACATGGAGGTGTCAACGGCACGCTCATTAGATACGTCCCCCACCTCTGCTGCCCAGAACCACGTGACAGCAAAATTAGCAGCGACAACCTCAACAGGATCAATGGGAGACTGGCCACCACCACTTGAACATCCGATATGTCAACTCTCAGGAACTGGGATGTCTCCGTTGGGCCTTATCTAAGTGGTGGGCTGGGAGTCAAGTTTATACTCTGTCTATACAACCTATTACTGTCAGCAGCGGGGTTTAAGGTCAGACTAGAGGCTATGCACTTGAAGGGTGTTTGTGATTAGAACCCTTTATCCACACAGCAACGTGGAAAAAGGATTCTTAGGGTAGAATGGCATAGGGAGGAGATGCATGGTGATTATCCTGGCCTTGCAAGTGACGGCCTGTCGACCAGTGCTTATAAGGAATAGGCCACTTAAATATCTCTCTTGCCTTTCCCTTTTAAAGGAGAGACAAAGGGGAAATAGTAACCAAAAAAACAAAGCCCCCGAGTCAAAAGTAAGTGAGTGGATTTTAAGGCTGACACATCTGTTCTAGCGTGAGATTTCAGGAAACTTCTGGTTGGGAGGAAGTATGAGATCGGTCTGGAAGGCCTGTGCCAGGCATGAGTCCAGGGAGACATGGGGTTAGTGTCTATAGAAACCAGGTTAAACAAAAAAAAAATTAGTGCTGCAGGTGTGACTCAAAAACTGCTAGTAACAGCAGTGACCTGGATAGAGGAACGTTTACTGGAAAAAGGCTAAAATTTATCATACTTGGTCCAACTTCAAGGTAGGTGACAGCCAGGGGATGCCCCTTCTGGGGGAAATTCTGCAGCAAAAATTTTTTTCTTTAGAGTTAGAAGGAAAGAGAAAACCCCAAACCAGTAGGCAGAGATAATTAATGTTTATGCAAATGAATCACTAACCAAGAAAACAAGGAAAATAAAAGGAACAAAATGAATTTTAATGGACATGTGCTTAAGCATGCCAACAGACAACACGCCACTAGAGACAAACATCAAAAGCAAATCGTAGTGCTGTGACCAAACAGTGGGTACATGTGGATACACCCCTACCCCCCACCCCACGTTGCTTCTCTTTAGCGATTAGTGGCTGCGTACACCTGAGATACTTCAGTCAGGAGGTGAACGTAAATGCAACGTGACAACTAGTAGCACAAGGAACACCTGACTGGTTTTCTAAGTGCAAGAAGCAACACTATCTTCAAGTTCATTAACTTGAGTCTCTGCACCGTAACTCAGAAGAACGAAAAGAGCTTTTCTTCTTCTGATACAATCCAATTTCAATTAAAACTCTGTCTGGCAAGCTACAATTAAAAAATCTAGATAAAAATAGGCATGAGAACAAACGCCAAAAGCATCACAGCACTCCTTTCTTTCCTGTGTGCTTATGTGGCTTTGTTTTGTTTTGTTTTGTTTTTGGTCTTCTGAATACGAAAGGCATAAAATTGGGTATTAGCCCTCATGATACAAAATTTAAACATATATATATGGACACATCACATATATACATATAGATCAATGACACGTATCATTTGGAGCCAGTTAACACATGTCAGGGCTCCCTAATCACCAAAGATGAAGCAGTAGTTTCTTTTCTAAAATGAATTTTGGTGTGTTTTAAGGCAGAGACCCAATAATGGTGCATACTACTCCCAGAACGTAAGAAGCTTGGCATCTATCTATATACCCATCTACGGTCGCAAGTAGATAGATATGTACATAGAAATGAGGAAAAAACAAACAAGATGCTATATGATGTTATCCTGACAAAAGAAAAAAAAAAGACATGCATCATGAAAAGACAAATTAGACTTAACTCATGGAGAACACATATCAAAACAGGTTTTCTGATTCCACTAACATCTAAATATGGCAAATGAGCAAGTGAATGTCTCACAAGGCTTTGATGTAATATGGACTTGGTTTGGTGAATAGAATTTCTGTTAAAACATTTTCAAATCCCTGCTGGTGGTCTGATAAATGTCATCCTAAACGACTCTTTATTAGAGAGCTTCACAAAAGGTCATAGGAAAATGAAAAATGAATCAGAAGATCCATACGAGACATACTACAGAGACGCTGAAGGACTTCTGGAGCCTGGAGGCAGGCAACAGCTCCTGGGGTGGTTCCCCCAAGTGCGTCGTTCAAGTAATCAGGGTGAACCAGAATGGCTTTTGTTCCATTTGTTTGCAAAATTTAAACAGTTTGACACCCTGAAGTCATCAACCGAACGGAGAGGCGTGGAGAAGTCTGGTAGGCAGGCTTCCCCAACGGGCCGAGAAGCGCTGCCACACCTGCCACATCCCATGTTCCGGCGGTGCCGACAGTGACCCAGACAGAGGTGGTGGCGGCAGTCAGGGGGCCCCTGACTCCTGAGGCCGGCTGCGTTATCTGCTGGAAGCGAGCCTACAGTTCTCGGTTCAGGACTTGGCAGAAAAAAATACAGAGAGGACCTGGTTTGTAAAAAAGTAATCAATGATCCGAGGGTCTCAAAACTGTTCAGATTCTGCGCCTAAAGTTTAAAAAAAAAACCTTCCCAAGTAGATTCAACCTTTTTTTTTTTTTTTTTTTTTTATCATTTTCAATAAATGAATGTATCCTTCATGGAATGTTACACAGCTGACTCTAGGTTTTCATCTTAGTGCTGGAAGTCTCCCTCCTCAATTCCTAGTAAACTACTGCAGGTTAATAACTCTGTAAAGGGGGCTACGTATAGTGCAGGACTGCACCCTGTTAGTATAGCTGGATGTGTCATACCTGTCAGATTCTAGTTTTCTTCTTCATTTTGCTGTAATCTCATTTAATTTCAATTACTCACGTAAGGCTTTCGCTGCAAAATCTTAATAAAGTAAAAAGCTCACGATAAATAAACAAAAAATACGTATGTTGCTTTCAGGCAACTGAGCATCCATCAGTTAAAAAACTCAAAGAAACATGAATTAAACGCAAACAAATATGAAACCAAGGAAGGCTATGAATTAAGTAAAATTTTTAACACTGTGGGTGAAGTGGAAGCCAAAATGTCAAACCAACAGGATTTGGAAAGAGTGGTTCTTGACAAATGGTAGCGAACTTCACAGTCCAGACCACGGCTGGTCACTGGCTGTCCGTCTGCTATTAAAGTTTTTGTAGTTTTGGTAGGTTTGAGAGCGGTAACTAACCCGTGGAGATCCCTGTTCAGCCGGCAAACCGTTCTGGGAAACTTGCTCTCCTTTTGAAGCATCCCTGTTGGGGAAGGGGGAGAAAGAAGACAGAGGAGAGAACAGGAGGAAAACGGGGAAGGAGGGAGGGGAGAGGGGAAGAAAAGAGGAGGAGAGAGAGAAGAAGACGGGGGAGAACACAAGTCAACTTCATTAGAGCCCTTCTCTCAGGAAAACATATGCAGCCCTCTTTCACATGACGTGATTTCTTTCTAAAAACTCTTTAAGTGTTTCAAATTGACTCTAGATAGAAAGAGTAAGACCACAGGCATCCCTGCCCATAAAGGTGGCATTCAGGGTTGTCATGGAGCTTGGACCCCAGCAAAATAATCAGCCTTTCAGAAATACAGAGTAATTTCTGCCCTTCGTGTCAAAGTCACCCAGAACTTTCAGAAAGCACCACCACACAGTCACTGGCCTGAAATCTGGGTAGTTCACTCCATCCATTTACTCATGTGGAAATTCTAAGTGTGTGTGTGTGTGTGTGTGTGTGTGTGTACACACACGTGTGCACAGCAGAGATGGTTGCTGTCGACATTCTACTCCCGCTGCCAACATTGCAGTGTGACTGTGGACAAGTCACTCTCCTCAGATGTTACCCAGGGGTGACCGTACGGAGTCTCAGTAGTCTTCAGAAGTGACTAACAGGAAGGGCACATCAGCACGGGCTTAGAAAGTGTGCTCCCTAAACCCCTCTTGTCACTGAAGCTGAGACTGAAGTGGGCGGGCTGCCCGTGACTCACCACTGCTGCTGGGACTCGGTCTCCTCGGAAACCTTCGAGCTCGGCTCAGGAGAAGGCGGCCGCCTCTTCCTCTCCTCTTCCTCTTGCTGTCTGCGCACTTCCAGTAGCTCCAGCTGAGGGAGAACACGCTGATGTGTGGCAGAACCCCAAACTCTGCCTCTTTTAAGCAGAGGGCTCCAGGCAAACCCTCCCGTCTGAGCGGTCTACGCTGGATCACGCGGGACAACCAGGAGCTCTGACATCCTAAGCAAAATCTCGTTAAGGAGACAGGAACTGCAGCTACAGCCCAGAACCACAGGAAACAGAGGTCTGAGTGATGAAACAGATCCATTCTACAGGATGGCAGAAGCCCTGCGAGTTGTGTGTGCCCCTGGGATATCGGGTTTAGTTTCTAAATGAACTCTGCAGCTCTCAACTTTGCTGAGGAAGAAAGCACCTGAGCATGAGGGTCCGTGCTGGACTTCTCTTCAGAGGTCAGACCAACACCACTGAGTCAGAGCTGCAATAATTCCCACAGAGGCTTCTTGTGCTGCGGTAGGGATTCAGGTTCAGCCAAACCTCAATAACACGTTAATAAAAGCCAGGAAATAGACTAACCGGAACTAAGCCATTTCATGAGCAATGTATGCGTGTACCCAAAGTATTCCGTTTTAACACACATGTGTACAGGTACATTTTAGATGCCCACGACTGTAGAAATCGGGAAGCACACCATAAAGGATCAGCTTTCCACCAGGAGTGCAAGTGTCTTGGGAGAGAAAACACCAGTTGAGCAAGGCCTGTTCTGAGGCCTTTACTTTGGCAGAAGGGATTATCAGGACTGGGGAGAGTTTTCAGTGGGCTAAGATTGAGCTACTAGTGCTTGACGGGAATTCTAATCCTGAAATCGGAAGAAAACTGTAAGGCTATGCTCCCTAGAAACCACGGCTTCTACGAGGTACAGGAAGAAAAGCAGATCAAAAGAGAAAAGCAAATCCCAATCGATCAATTCCCAGACAGGAAGTGACCACAGACCTAGGTGCCCAGGAAGTGGTTGAGGGGGCAGGAGCCCCGGACCATCTCCCCACGTTCTGTACCAAGAGAAACACCAACTCCAGGAAGATCCTTACTGCTTTTAGAATCAGAGCGATGACCTGAGCTCCCTAGCCTAGGAGGTGAGCAGGAAGGAGAGGCTGCCCACGGGAACCATGGCAAAGCACCCCGGCTCCTAGGGCCCACTTACTGTCGTCAGCCTTTCCAGGGCGGAGAACCTCTCGTCCCAGGTCGCTGCAGACTTTTCAAAAGCCTCATGGCGCTTGATGAGCTTCTCCACCTCGTCCACGCTCTGGCCTATTTCTCGGCTGGACAGGTAGGGCTCCTGTCCGAGCAGCCAGGCCTCGGCCACACTGGCGTCCCTTGAGAACTGATGGACCTCCAAGACTGCACAGGGAGCCAAGAGTGAGTGTGGGGGCAGGGTGACTCGGGAGCTCAGGGAGGTGCTGCCCTCTGCTGGCAGCTGCCGGCACAACCAGCTTACAGTCTAGTCTAGATCTGCGCTGTGCCCATAAACGTCACGTGAGCCGCACGTGTACAGCTGTAACCTTCCCAGCAGCCACATTCAAAACAGGTGAAGTTGATTTCAAATGCATAATTTAGACAACCTGATATAGCTGTTATTTCAACACGTAATCAGTATAAAAATTAACTGAGTTGTGTTACATCTTTTTTTTCTTCTGTCTTTGAAACCCGACACGTATTTTATACTTGGAGCACATCTTAATTTCGACCAGCCATGTTGCAAGTTCCGAAGAGCCTCATGTGGGCCGTGGCTACTATACGGCCATGCAGGGCCAGGAGGTATGCTCTGCTCACTCAGCCCTACTTCAGTGAGGTAAGCCCCAGAGCCCTGAAGAATTCACAATTTACATATAACCAGATTACTCTGAGGGGACAGCCATTCACCAATCACCCTTTCTGGCGTGGAAGTGCCATGTTTTACTTTGGGGGGTTGAGAGGCAGGGAAGGATCTGGAAGCAGTAGGGACAGTAGGGACAGTATGGGCTAAGGCTTCTGCTTTATTCATTCTGTTCCTCCACACGTGAGGAAACGCAGCATGACCTCCACCCACTGCAGCTGTGAGAAGGCAGGCCAGACCTCAGCTCTGCCCGCGCTGTGGCTGGCATTTTCATTATACCTTAAGCAGCAGAGGTTGGGGTCATTCAGGTAAGAAGACGACTGCGGGCAGCACTGGTGTCACCCTGGTGGCCTCCAACACGGCACAAGGAGATGCCCCCACTGCCCGAGAAACTTGTCACCTCATCAGGAATGCCCAGCATGCAACCTGGTGCCTAGCTCACAGTGGAGTGTAATCTGGGTTTTGCTGAACTGAACTGAACTGAACCTGCCCTGGGGGATGGCAAAATTTACAGACCAAACCCTCATCCAAAGAATGATCAAAAGTGGGATTTCTTTTTCAAAAGAATTGAGATGCCTCCACTAGGTCTCTTATACACCGTTCAGAAAAGGCCCCTTGGATTCTGCTTCTAGGAAGCACTCCTGGTGCCTGAGAATAAGGTTATAATATAATATAAGGACAGAGCCCGGAGCCCCGAACACAGAATGGCAAAGTACGGTAAATAATGCTTCAGTTGGGCTACCCCTGCAGTTCATACCAATCATAAATGCTCTTCCTGATACTGTATATTATGGACCCTGTGTTAGCTCACATATTCCTTTATAAAATGAGATTAAAAATAGGATCTACCTCAGAGGGTTATTGTGGGAAGTCAATAAAGAAAAACATATAAAACACTTAGAATAATGCCCGGTTCACTGCAAAATCTTTATCGTTCTAAGCTTTCGTAAGACCTAACAAGCCAACTTTCCACCTTCTTGACTCCACAGTAACAATTCTCCTTAAAGATAACTGGCGGAGAAGGGGCCCCTGTCTGCACTCTCCCAGAGGAATGCCACATCCTGTCGTCCCCATACTGTTCCTACACACTCAGACCCCACTCACAACACTGAGGCCAATCATGAGGTGAAAGATAATGAATATGTCACAGGGAACTACTTAAAAATACTTATTAGCATGAAATGGTGAAACAGGATATTAAAAAAGCAGCATTCAGAAAGACTCCAAAAATCATTAAGAGATAACATCATATCAAGTCAATTAAAGCAGGTAAATAAACTGGCTTGCTTTCAGTGGGGACCCAAAAAGAACAGAGATTAGGTACATCCTTACTCAGTCTTAACCATTCCCATCGGTCTTCCCACTTGTCAATCATTTCTTTCCTCTTTTCCGTCAACTGCAGTAACTTCTCCTTGATCTGTGAGAAAAGAGGACCCCAAGGACATCTTAATAGAGTAGATCACATCCTCCTAGTCTGACCCTTGATGGGCCGCATTGCGGTACGTGGGCCTCTCACTGTTGTGGCCTCTCCCGCCGCAGAGCACAGGCTGTGGACGTGCAGGCCCCAGCGCCCACGGCCCACGGGCCCAGCCGCTCCGCAGCATGTGGGACCCTCCCGGACCGGGGCACGAACCCATGTCCGCTCCATCGGCAGGCGGACTCTCAACCGCTGCGCCACCAGGGAAGCCCAAGAAAAACACTTTTTATGTAGAGACCACCACTAAGGCAGGAAAGATCTAAGGACTGCTCAGTTTATCCGCGTACTGGGAGAGGAGAGAAAAGCATGGCGACGTTCCTTCCAGAAGGGGCTGGGAGGAAGGCCGGGCTCCACCCAAAGCTGCTCTGTCGTGAGGAGGCCAACAATGCACTGAGCCCCCTCCAGACTCCGGGGCTCCCTGTGGCGAACACACTCAAGTTAAGAGCGGGGGCCGGCGAGAGGGGCAAAGCCCTGAGCTCTCGGAGGCCTCACACTGATAACCACTCCCCCTCTGTGTCACCAGCATCCCAACTCGACTTAGCAACCATCCACTAAAGAGCAAACAGATCTAGGGCACAGGTGACAGAGAAGGGGTGACACCTTCTAGAACTGATGGAGGAGGTGAGAAAGGACGAACCCTTGACCAGAGGCCCTCAAAAATTGTCTTCGGTGCCATGGATTGATTGGCTCTATACCTAGAGACTTGCCTGTCTTATTCCACACATACAGGGAAGAAGCAAGGAGTTCTGAAACCCAGGTAAGTGTGTGCGTACGTGTGTGTGAATGTAAGCATAGATTTCTCTCTGTGTGTGTGTCTATATATGCCCCCCCCCCCCACACACACACACACGCTCACAAGAGTGAGTCACTTTACATCTGAACACCAGCTGCACTCACCACAGGGGCCCCAAAGCGTAAGCGGCATCCTACCTCCTCTGATGCGTAGTGCTTCCTCGCCAGCAGCGATTTCCCAAGTTCAATGCAGGTCGTGAAACTGTCATTACGAGCATCGATTTCTGCTTTGATACCTTGATGATTATTCATTAATAGTTCAACAGAGGACACATCCCTAAAATTACACAAATAATACTTCCTTTAGGAGACCAAGCTTTTCAAACAAATGTGTAGGTTTCAAAACACGTAATTAATTTGAAGGAAACTGGCGGCACAGTATCTGGTTCACAGTCTGAGCGCAGGCTGGGTCACTGAGCTGCAGCGCAACGATGGTGTAACTCAGGCACAGCTTCACAACCTAACACTGAGAATAAGGCTACTTTTATTTTTGTGTGTGCGCTGAAACAATTTTTCTAGGTGGAGACCAGAAAAACCACTGGATCTCTGTTCAACCTTTTACTCTGAAATGCACCTCAGACTCTTCAAGAAGGTACAGAGGCAGTCACAGGTGTCCCCAGTTGTACCCCAGTGAGTTAGCTGCTGAAGGTTCAGGACATGTGTGTTTTAAAGAGCAGCAAATACTGTCTCCTTATTTAGACATGAAGACACACAGAGCAGGAACCAGCCAAGCAATCAGCGACTGGCAGAGCCGTGAGAACGTCTCATCCATCAAAACCGACTGACTGGAGAGTCCTGACCTAAGGAAACACAACTGCTTCATGTATGTAACAACCGTATTTCTTCTTTTGGAGCACAGCCCATCTCTCAGGTACGGTGAGGGCTGGAGCCGGCAGGGGTGAACAGGAGGCTGTCTATGTGCCTGCTTGTACACCCACGAGCTCCTCTTCACCGCTCTGCATGAAACGTGGCCAAAGAGAAGACACAGAACAAATGCTAAATACGAATCCCGAGACACCATTAGAGCAGACGCTGAGCGTAAGAGGCACCTTTGGTAGTATGTCTGAAAAGGGATAGAGTGGGTTTTGATCTGACAGACATAGAAAAAGAACTCAGAAAAGCCATCTCATTCCAGCAGTGAGGTAGAGCTAGTCCGGTCCCAGGTATGCGGCTGCTTTGAGGCACGAGGCCCACAGATGAGAGCACGATGGCCTGGGTGAGCGTGGACCCAGGGGGACAGGGTCGGGGAGAAATGAGGAGGGCTCCACAGGGCTCGACTACACCGGGCCCCTCGTTCCCTGACAACCGTGTGCAGGAGACAAGTGGCTCCCCCCAAAACCCCTCCCCGCCCCCGCTCCGGCCTCGAAGCTCTGGGGTAGGGCCCAGCCGGGAGGCCGGCAGCATTACCGTGGCTTCTCCTGGGCTTCGATCTGCCGGATGACATCCTCCATCCACAGCATGAGGTCGCGCACCATGCTGAAGAAGCGGAACTTGTCCCCCGTGTCCACCAGCCGCACCCTCCGGCCCTCGCAGGCGTCCAGCAGGGCCTTCCAGGCTTCCAGGACCTCGTTCTCCCGCTTCTGGATGTCCTCGGCCTTGTCGCCCGCATAGGCGGCCTGGAGGCGGGCTGCATCCTCCTGCAGCTGTCTCACCTGCGAAGCCGCCAGGAGACGAGACAGGTCGGAGCTGGGCCTCTGCGCCACCACCCGGCCTCCCACTCCCCCTCTGCGCACCATTCTGCCTTCGCGCTGATGGGAGCCCTGGTCGGGAAAGGTCCCCGGAGGTGGCCCAGGACGTGAAGACGGCACAGAAACACACGGTGTGCACCCAGATACAGTAAAGGATAAACACCTAATCTGCTCCTGCATGGTACCGACGGTGTTTTTTTAAAATGGTACCGACGGTGTTTTTTTAAAATCAGGAATGAGAAACTGCCATCAAGAACTCATTTGGAAACACCTTTTCCATTAGCTATGTGAGGTTGCTGCTGAAAACAATGTACGCATCACCTGTAAGAGCTCCCACAACGGCACATTCCAACGTGAAAAACAAAAAAACAGCATTTAACGCAGCTGAAAACGCTGATGCCAAAGAAGAGAAAATCTTAACCAGCCAAAAACTTCAATAAAAACTCTGGAGAGCAAGAAATGCCAGTGAGCCTTATGAAAATATGCTACATGGAGATACTGTAATTTGTCATCTCCTAGTTGGCAAAAATTCAAGCTTGATGATGTATATATGTCAGTGAGCTGATTCACTGCTGATGGGACACAAGGTTACAGCTCCTGCAGAAGGCGCAGGCAGTACCCACCAAACTTATAAATGTGTGTGCCTTTTGATTTCATGATTCCACTTTGGGGAATTTATCCTACATATACGCTTGCACTTTTAGGAAATGAAATACACGTAAGGTTATTTATTGCACCAATGTCTGTAAATGCAAAAGACTGAAAATAAAGTATCTGTTCGTCCATGAGGGACTGGTTAAATTACAATGGCACATTCATACAGGAGGCTCCCATGCAGTCATGAAAAAGAATGCGGAAGGGCTCTGTGTACTCATATGAGAAGTACTCCAAGATGACGGCTATGTAGAGAAGGCAAAGCACAGAGAGTGTACATAATGTCAATACTTTCTGTGTAAAAAGGGGGAAAAAAACAAGAAAAGGCTTTCACCCTTTTGTTGGCGGCGAGGGTGGTGGTGGAGGGCAGATACACCTTTACAAGAGAAACTAATAACCGTGGCTTATTTTGTATTCAAAAATTTCCATCTCTTATGTTTTATATAAAGTACGTACTAGTAATGCCATACTCGTGCACAACATCTAATTTAAAATATACTTGTATGGGGAGTACACACTCAATCTTCATTTACTGATCAAAGTGTGAGGACAACAGACATCCTGAATGATAGCAGCCTTCAGATGTCCGTGAGGGGAGTTATATGGAGAAACATCACGGGGGCGGGGGGGGGGGGGGGGACACTGGGGCTTGTGGGGAGGTGTACCGACCCCGATCACTCAAAAGGCTCTAGGTGGTGGTAGGTAAGGAAAACAGATTTCTGCAAGAGATGTAAAGAAGAATCAATGGGGTTTGGTTTCCCTGGTGATTTGATTTCCGTATCCTAAGAGACTTTTGGAAACATTCTTTAAATACGGCTCAGGTATTAACTCAAATCACAATAAGCAAGTTCCTAGGAAATTATTTGAAAAGCTTATCTCCTCTATGACTAACCAAATCTTTCCAAACAAAAAAAGTTTCCTGGATCTCTAGCTGTTTTTAATTTGTTCTCACAACAACAAACAAGGTAGACGAGGAGAGCGAAAGCAGAAATTCCCGCTAGAATTAACTACTGCTTTGAGGAGTCACTGCAGACCATCATCAGGTTCCCTCATGTCCACTGTTCCCGCACAGAATGGAGGATGGTGGCGGGTCAGGCTGGCATTAAGAGTAAAGCAGCCAAGGAGGAAATGCCATCGGCTTCTGGAGCCTGCACCGAGAGCCCTCCCTTCTGCTCTAACTGCAGGAGGGGCATGCATACTTTTGTGGCTGAAATGGCCTGGCCCAGCGGGTATGGTGAGGTGCAGACTATCAGGCTTGACGGAACAGATTCCTGCCCTGGATGTTCCTGGACTCTCAGTGGGCTCTCCTGCATCTCTCTGAGCCTCACAAAGTGAAGGGATTTAATGAAAAAAAAAAAAAACTGAAGGAGCAACTCTACCATCTCTGGAGTCTCCTGAAGTTCTAAAAGTAAATGATTTTACAGGTGTAGAGGAAAGACCTGCTGCTAATAAGGTTTCCAGGCATTCCAGAAGTTCTCTTAAGCTTTTTAAAAACTGTAACAATACACACTGCAATCCTTAAAGCATCAGGGAACCGAAGCTTAGGAAGGAAATTAAAACTTGCAGTGATACAGCATGACAGGCTCAATTCAAGCCAGGGTCGGCCCTTCTCTGGTGGCCGTGCTCTAACTGCACGTGCATGTCAGATTGCATGGTTCAGGATCCTTACACGCTCACCTGGTGCTCCAGGACCTTACACGCAGTGAGAGCCACTGAACAGGAAGCTGACGAGCTTTGGAATGGAGAATCCGCCAGCCATGGAGGAAAGGCTGGAAACCCGCACAATGCATGGGGGGCGCTTTTAAATTCTGCCTGATGCAGACCCTCAGCCACTCCACAAATCTCTTACATATTCCCTCCACACCTTCTACCTCCAAGGATGGAAAAGGGGAAGCCACTTAACGTGAATGGAGCCCCAGCTGTGACCTACCTACCTTTGCTTTTAGAAGGGGCAAATTCAGGGGAAAACAACAGCAGTAAAGGTGGTCCTTCCTCAGAACAAACCCCAAAGCACACCAAAGAAGGCTGGCACACTAGATCAGGGGCGGGTCCACGGCAAATCTGGGCTCCCTGTTTTTATAAAGCTTTGCTGGCACACAGCCACGCCCTTCGCTTTCGGATTGTCCGTGGCTGCTTTATGCTACGATGGCGGAGATGAGTAGTTGTAACGGACTGTATGTCCCACAAAACCAAAACTCTGTACTGTCTGGGCTTCTACAGAAGAAGTCTGCCAACCCCTGCAGTAGATCACTGACGAGCTTCTAAAAGGTAAGAACAAACCTCCTGATATCCTGAAGGCTGATATGTTTAAGAAAACAGACTTCTTCTCTAAGATCTTGAAATGTAAGGGAAAAGACAGATACAATTTGTTTTTCATCTGACAGGCATAAGACTAAGCAGGAAGCTGTGCAGGAATGAGAGTGTGAATTAGAGTGATTGCACTACAGGTCATTACTGTTACATTGTCATCACTTTGCCAGGCAGCTCTTAAACAAAGCCTTCGTGTTAACCGCTTCATAGCGGGGAGGGGAAGAGCGGGCACAGTAAAACGTTAGAGTCTCGTCTTCTCTCTTCTCCGATACATAACTCAGACTCTGGTTGATGGAAAATAATGAGGTATCATTTTGGAAATTCTTCCGGAGGGATATGCCAACGTAATTCAAATTCTTGTTGAGAAGGCCTAAAACTTGTAAATGTCTGTGTATGTGTCTGGGTTGTTTATTTTAATCATAAGTACTGTTCATCCAACAGTGTCTGCAAAATGTGGCACACTGAGAATGTTACGGACTGGTAAGCTCTCCCAGATGGAGTGTTACAACAGTGTGTGTGATACATGTGTGTGCACACGCATGTCCGTTTGATTTGGGCAGTTCTCTGAGGCATGTTTTGCGGAGCCAAGGAATGGAGAGAGATGCTCCGAGAGGCACAGAGACACTACGGAAAGAAGCCCTCCCACCACCGCTGGGCAGCGCCTCACCCACCTGAGTGCCCAGAGCCTGGATGTCGTGCTCAAACGTGGTGTGCATTCTCTGTAAGGTCTCCACTGTGTTCTGATCTCTCCCGAGCTCCTCGGGGAGTTTCTTGTGCTTGTCCTGGATGCGCCCAAAGATCTCCTTGGCATCATGGTAAAACTTGTGCAGTTCATAGGAGGCGGCGAGGATCTGCGTCCTCGTGTCGATGAGCTCCAGGAGGTCAGCCCAGGCTTCGTTGAGCCCGTCCTTCCACTCGGCGATGGTGGCGGCATCCGAGTGTCCAGAGTTGATGAGTTCATCTGCCATGTGATTGACCGTGTCCACGCGCTCCTGCCCAATGTTCCCTGTGTCCCGGGCGAATTCCCGGAATCGTTCTTGTAGCATCTGAAACAGGGGTGCGCACCAAAAAATCAGTGAGACTACTGTGAACACTTTATTTCTTGATCACACGAATGTCCTTTGGAGAGAAATGCCTGACTTAACAGATCTCAGCTCCAAAGCCTCTTTATCAATCAGGCTTCCTCCTTGCTCACTGCCGCCGAGTAAGGCCCGGGCTCCATCTCCTCTGACCAGAGGAGGACAGGGCGCAGCAGAGAAGTTCAACAACCCCCAAGTCACCCGGTGACCAAAGTGTCAAGTTGAAACGAAACCCCGCCATCTTTGGCTCGAGTCTGGGGTGCGTTCTCTGCTCACAGACAAGGCGCGCAAGGGGCCTTCCGCAGCCCGCGTGCGCCGCGCGGCCGCCCGGGCCCTGCCCGCGGTACTTGCCGTGACGTGCTCGTAGTCCTGCCCCAGCTCGTGCGACCCTGCGACCACCTCCCTCTCGGCGATCCACTGCTCCAGGTCGTCGACCTCCCGGTTGAGCTGGAACAGCCGGTGCCTCTCGTCCAGCTTGCCCCTCCTCTCCTCGGCCAGGTCCTTGAGGCCCGCATACAGCTTGTCCACCTTGGACTGCCGCATGCTGATGCGCTCACTGTGGGGGGGCGAGACGAGGGGGACATGTTCTTCAGGGAGCCAGTAAATGAGGGGAAATGCCAAGAGATCACGTTTTACAACATTTCTCAAAGGAAACCTCAAGTTAACCTATTTAGCCTAAAAAATAAAACTCTGAACTTTGACCTCAAGTAATGAAGAGCCAACGTGTAACAAAACACAGTGATTGAGGACAAAGGCCATCCTGGCCGTGATGACGGAGGGAGGGGAGAGAAATCGAAAACACTGCACTGCTGGCTCCATATGTCAGGACTTCCTCTGACATTAGAAGTTAACCCAGGATCCGTTCTCAGGTGCCATGCTGTCGAAGGGACAGATAACATCCCCGTCTGCACACACCTTGACCTTCTCTGGGCTGCATGCTCTTCTCTGCCAGGAGGGCGGGCCCTGCTGCTCCCATTTCCTGGGTCCTGGGGGTGTAGCATCCATCCCCCTCCCTCCAACTTCTCCCAGAATGACAGTCTTCCAGCATGAAAGCAGTCAGACAAGGACTTCTTGATGCCTGTCCTTGGGAGATGAGGAAGGCCACTTTCCTGGGAGTCCTGATCACGAACCCCTGAAGGACACCCTGTACCAACCCAGCCACTGACCTCATCTTCAACTTGCCTCGGTTAATGCACAAAGCCGATTCTTGTCTGTCTGAGCTGTAACAGGCAGTTCCAGAGAAAGCCTAAAATGACTGCCACTGAAGTGAGCGTGTAAGCCTGGTATGTAACATTGCAGGAGTACCACACACTCCTTTTTCTTATTCCCGAGACATTCTCAAGACTCAATGTATAAGAGTTCAGAGGCGGCATCATTTTCTTCTCGGTAGCCCTTTTAATTTACAGGCCCAAGTATCCTTATCTATTGCTCTATTAAAACTAGTAATTACTTTCCTAAACTGGGTGACTTTTTAAACCCAAGGGTAGGTGCTTTTATCACCTGTATATCCATGCAAGTCAATCAGTACTTCTGACGCATGAAACCAATAATCTTCTCTCAATAGGGCTTGGCCAGCAGGAGATAATCAGCCCGCAAGAGTGAGCTCCTGTAATGCAACCGTTCACCC
The DNA here is from genome assembly GCF_005190385.1 of Monodon monoceros. Lineage (NCBI taxonomy): Eukaryota > Metazoa > Chordata > Mammalia > Artiodactyla > Monodontidae > Monodon > Monodon monoceros. The sequence continues at coordinate 43,221,320 of NW_021703775.1, forward strand.
TTCCTGTTCAGCACAGGCCTACTGGGTCTGTTTTAAAAATGCTTCCCAAAGATCTACATTACCAGTTACTCGAACAAGAGGCCCCGACTGGGGAGGAACTGACAAGCCAGTCTCATCTTCACGGAACGGCACTCACCTTTCTGGATGGTTGTCGGCCACCAGGGCCCGGCTGGTCTTGGAGAGCTGATGCACCGTCTCCGCGTAGTCCTCCACGGCTTGTTCCAGAATCTGGTGCTTCTTCAACATGGAGACGGCGCTCTGCTCATCCTGCTTAGAGAGGGGGCCGTCACAACCACAGCCGTCCCCCAGCCCCTTGACCCAAAACCCCCCGGAAGAGGGGCCGGCTGACTGCGTGGTGTGGCAGGAGGAAGACTTGGCAGAAAGAAAAAAAGCCACAGGTGTGATATGGGCGCTGGAATATGGAGCGCTCCACGAGCTTCAATGTGGACTGGACTGTGGGAGCCTCTGAAAGACGGACATGAGGATGACGCAGGGTGACGAGGACCTGCTGAAGTATGAGGTAAAGCCCAGGCAAACCAAGTGTATCCTGGCTGGCTGAAAACCTCTCCACGGTCTAACAGATGTAGATAACAGCATCCTGGTGAGAATACTTTCAAATGCTGCTAGACTGTCTCAAGAAAAAAGCATCTAGTATATACTGTAAAAGGCAGACTTCGGCAAATTTCTATTTAAAAAAGCGGAGGGCATGACGAATCCGGTCTTAACGACAATACCGGGATTCAGACGAGAAAACTCTGCGTCGAGGGGCAAAGAGCCAGGTTCCAGCCACCGGTATGCACCACGCTGCCCCCACGACCAAGGCGACAACGAAACGTTTCACAAGGACGTCGCCCCCAGCGGTGCACAAGCTCAGGCTCTGCGTCTGAGGCTCTCCGGCGGCAGGGCTTGGGGGAGGGGGCTCGGCCTCCCTGCCTCACCTTGGCCTTCTCCTCGGACATCATGTACAGCTCCTGCTCGCTCATCCACGCCTCGGCCTCGGCCGCATCGAAGTAGTACTGCTGGGCCTTGTGCGCCTCCTCCAGCCGCCGGTGCCGCTTCTCCGTCTCCTCGATGAGGAGGCCCCACAGCTGCTTCAGGTCGGCCAGCCTCTGCCGGATGGCCTCGGCGTTGAGGCTGCTGTCCGTGACGATGTTCTGGCTCCTCTCAAAGATGTCGTCGATGCGGGGCTGGTGGCCCTGGATCTCCTTCTGCAGGGTCTGTGGGAGCAGGGCATACACGCCGGAGGCTCGCTAAGCCGCGGCAGCTCGCTGCGTGCGCCGCGCCTCGGGGGCCGAGGAGAAGCCGCCAGCCCTCAGAGCTCCCCCGCTCACCGCCATGCCGCGTGGCGCCGACTTACCGGGAGGAGCCAGCCCCCAGCAGACACGCTTACCTGATTTTTCTTTATTAACAGCTGCACGGTCTGGAGGTTGTGGCCGTGATCCGTGGAAGTTGCCAAAGGCATCCTCTCTCCAACCCACAACTGGAAGGAATTGTAAATAGGTGGTCAGGGGCCACTCAAAGAGAACAAATATTTGATGCAAACGAGGGCAGGAGGGGAGAGCAGGGAGGCCAGCGTGAGAGAGGAAGTGTGTTCAACCCCACTGGGGGATAAACGACAAGGTCCTGCTGTGCAGCACAGGGAACCATATCCAATATCCTGTGATACAGTGTAATGGAAAAGAATATGGAAAAGGACATAGACACGTATAACTGAGTCACTCTGCCGTACAGCGGAAATCAACACACCGTTATAAACCAACTATACTTTAATGCAATTTAGAAAAAGAAAAAGAATCCCACTGGGAAGGGCGGCCTGGGGAGTCTGCCCTTCTTCTCCGATACAGGGCACGGGCCAGTCTTCCAGACCTTACTTCAGGCTCAATACCGGACTCCCCGTGAGTCCTCATTATTTGTTTTTAAAACTACGGTTCGAGGGGCATTAAACCCTTGATTTATGTTTAGAAAACCCGACAGAAAAACAGAGTTACATTTTGTGTGGATACACAGAGCAGGGCTGGGATGGCTCAGCCCACTGACATGACCAAGGTGGGTCGGGCCCAGCAGTGAGAACACGGGCACCAGGCTGGCCAGGCAAGGAGGTACTCACGATCTCGTCCTCCACGTCCCTGTTGAACTGGTGGATCTCCCTGGAGGCCAGCAGGTTCTGCTTCCTCTCGTTCAGGGGCTCCAGCAGCGCCATGAACTTGGTCTGCACGGTGAGGCGCTTGCTGTCCACCTCGTCCGTGCTCTTCCCCTCCTGGCTCAGGGCCTGCGCCTGGCTCTGGAGCTCTTCGATCTCCTTCTTCCGCACCTCCATCTGATTCTCCAGCATCTGAGGGCGAAGACAGACCCACCTTCACACCCGAGACGAGGGACACACGGAGGGTGTTGTAAAATGTTCCCTTGTGGCACTGGCCAAAATGGAAGACCCAAGAATATTCACTGATACAGTGGAGAGCCCAAGAAATGGTTCCGCATGGCCAGCGAACCAGCAATTAGCGCTCCACTTTGTCAGCTGATCTTTCCAAAAAAAATGCCTAGAAAGATTTTTTTCAACTTGGGCGCAACTGTCAAGTTTACCCAGGAACTTAGGAGGCAAATGACAGGGGAAACAAGAATTAATTATGGGGAAAGGAAAGGACAGCCTTCATCTGCCTGTTCAGAAGCCATAACGACGTTGGAAACCAGCTGAACCCCCAGGAAGGAGTCAGGTCTTCTGCTTCCAGTTCTTTTAGGCCAGAAGGACGGCCAATGTTACCATCTCCTCTTGATTTCTTCAGTCCGAAAGCTGATTATTCTTTTTTAAAACACTGGATAATGGCTAAAAACACCCTAACGGTGTATTTACATGAGGAAAACGAGCAAAAGCAGAAGCAGAGGTCTCTCACTCAGGAAAGACCACCCTAGGAAGCCCACACACTGCCGGCTTAGAGACAAGGGGCTGGCGTCTGAGAATAAACCGACTCTTTTCTTAGGTAGGGGAGGACTCGGCCACACACTACAAACCTGGCCCAGGGAGCTCCTGCCAGGTCCTGCCACCAACCTGCTTGCTCAACCTCACCAGAGCTGCTTCCTCCTCAATTCAGAGTAAATTCATTGGCCCTTAGATGGGCTTTACTGTGATGCAAAAAAAACCCAAATTTCTTTTATTATTTATCAAGTGCCCTGAACAACTCAGGTAACTATCACATATCTAGACGTTATACAGTCAAGTATGCAAACACAGTAACTTTCCTTCATGTAAATTGCAGACTAAATGAAATGAATATTTACTCAACTGTTAAGTGGTGATACTATCCATCAACCAAGATGATAACGAAAGAATATTTCCATGCATGGACACCCAACACTGCTACTGTGTCTTTCCAGTTGATTCTGGAAATGTCCCACGATGCTGTCAGAGCCCGCTGTGCTGGGTTAAAATCCCTTCACACACCAAGGGGATGTCTGAGAACACAGTGGGCGAGTTAAGACTATCAGGACCACGGCAGGGAAACAGCCACTTGCCTGTTGCTTTTTCAGCAGGATGTTGACACTGGTGAGGTCTTTGCCATAGTCGTCAGATTGAATCTGACTCTCCAGGCCGTGCAGCCATTTGTCCAGATCTGCACAGCTCTGGGTGAAGAGTTCAGCTCTGTTTGCGTCGAAGAGCCGCTGGGCCTTGGTCTGTGTGGTAGACTCAAGGACTTCCCACATTTTATGTAAACCTGTGAGTTTCTCCTTCACCACGGCTTCCGTCTCTGGCTTTTCTGAAATGAGCTGCATTCCTTCCTGGAAAACACACATACATGCAGTTTGCAGGAGAATAGGTGCCACTGTGAAAAACAAACCTGAGATATTTGATCTGTGAGTTTCTTATTCATTCAACACACACACACGTACGCACGCACGCACGCACGCACAGCCTTTCCACATAGAGTTAACTGCTCAACAAAATTGACAATGGCCTGGCCTACTGTGGTTTTCACAGGCGTGGAGCACCAAGTGATTGCTGGGGCTTAGGGACACTTGATGCCAATAACCTAAAACTCCATCCCCTCCACATCACCCCCAAGAGACCGTAATACATTATTTTAACCGTTAAGAGTTTGAAACAATATAGAGTGTGAAGGAAGAGAAGGGTGGGTGGGGAATGTCACATTCATGTTCTGTTGTGCTGCATAGAACCTCCCTGTGCCAAAGCAACACATTTTAGATTATTTAAAATACATAATATTTCTAAGTTCCATGGATCCGCTCAGTCTCTGTCACAGTCCAGCACACATAACATGATCAACAGAGTGAGGACGCCGCCCCAGGGGCTTGCGGTCCATCAGGGGCAGCAGATGAGACACAGGACTGCTCCCGGCTGTGTCACTTCTGTATGTGGTCAGATATGACTCAAATATGGTGGAAAACGTGCTAAATACAAAGGAGCTCACTTCCACCCAGTTCGTTTACTCACCACGGCCACACCGACGGAGCCCCATCAAACACCTTAACTCACCTTCTCAATTTTGTCAAGCCATTCTTTGTTGGATGCGAGTTCTGCCATAAAGGCTTGATGTTTTAACCATTTACTGTGCAGATTTCTGGCTTCATCATAAGACATGTCCTGGGCTGTAAGCATCTTTTCATTGATCCAGAGAGACAGCTAGGAAAGAAAAAAAAAATCAGGAAGGTTTCAGAGACTGTAATCACAGTGACATCAGCCTTTCTTCTGCCCGGAAAGAGCCATCATGTCGTACTACACACACTCCACGTTTCCATGTCAACAGACAACCAAACGTTCACTTTACAACTCTGACCCGTCACAGCAGGTATCTCCACCGTACGGACACTGTACCGGAGCCTTGCTCCCGACTATGTATCTAACATTAAATCCAGGAGTACAAAAGTGCTCCGAGCCAGCTTTCAAACTGCTTGGCACCCTTAACCAGCTTTTCCCCCAAAGGCCTGTGTTTAAAATTCTGCCCTAACCAGGCTAAGTCACAACCTTCTTTCTCCTTCAAAGAGCCGTGCCAGCTATACCGTGTTAAGCATGATTAAGTGTCTTCTACTCTGTTCGGTAATCCTTTTACTTTTAGTTCTTTTATTTAAAAAAACCAAAGCCCCTACTCTTTTATCCCTCCCTTTTCCTTCACAGGCCTATCTATGGGGATGCCAAAAAGCGTAAGTAACTTGCTTACTATAGGCGTAAGGCAGAAACGATGGCCTCTCAATGCTCCCTTCAGGTCTGAGTCACCTGTGCCTTTTCCTCCTCTGTCTGTAAAGAACCTTCCATTCAGACCAAGAAACACTTCACAGGACTTGATTTTGAGGCCCAACATGTCTTGCTTGGATCTGAACTCTAGGAAGCCTCTTCACAGAGCCTGCCAGCCACTGACAGACAGATCTGAGAAGCCTGGGGCAGGAGTCAGCCCAGTCTGGCTCCTGGACACACTTCTCCTGCTGGCTCTCATCCTGATTTGCCTGGCTCCTCAACTGCCTGCCTGTAGTTGGCCACACCAGGGTCCTAATTCCTACCCCATCACAGCACTAACCAGGAAGAGCTTTTGTTTGCCCAGGCGAAAGATAGGCAAACAAACGCAGGATCAGCCTGGAACCAGAAGCAAACGTCTTCAGGGGCTGTGCCCTTCCCCCTAATGTGACCACAAGGAGCCACGCTTACACCAGCTGCTGCCACAACGAATTTGCACCCAAACTGCTTCATGGTCCCATCACCAAAGGTTTAGAAATGGTGCGTAAAACCAACAGAAACGCTTACAGAATCAACAATTCCGAGGCCATTCACTTGCACCCTGGGCTGCTGCTAGGAAAGGCTTCCCCATAAAGTTGCTTCAACAATACAAAGTCTGTTCTTTGAAAACAATGTCAAGGAGGGTGATGCGGGTCATGGGAACACCCCGGCTCTGCACATGGGTGAACCCCCAGGCACCATCCCTACTTTCCTCAGGATACTCACCCACCACACAGGAGGGAGTGGGGTTGAAAGCAAAAGGTCGTGAGATCTTTGATGTCATGCTTTATTAAGGGAAAAAACCCCAGTAAATCTCATAACGCCCCTTGTAAGCAAGGAGCATAGATTTGTTACACAGCAACAGAGACACTAAATTTCCTACTTTAAAAGCATTACCTATTTTCCTTCCAGTTACCTGAGTAACTAAGATCTGAAATGCTATGGCCGTTCAATCTAAGGATAAAAGAGGTTAAAAGGAAACCAAATGGTAAAACTTTCCCCTGTACTCTGTACACACACACTAAACACAATAAAAGGCATTTATCCGACGTGCAAAGGACATTCACATATTTGCGCTATTCATAAACACCTACCCAAGAGAGATTTTTTAAAAAAGAGCTACATAAAAATCAGAGGCTTATAAACAAATCTGCTCTTTGCTGAACACATCATCCTACAGATAAAGCAGCGTGCAATGCAGCACAATGAAATGGAGCTATGGAACTTGCTAGTTTATCAGCCCTCCATCAGCATTCTGGAATCAGAACCACAGTTATTATTTGTGGGCATTTGCAAAGGTCATTTAAGAATATACTCATTCTCTGCAGAACAGAGCACTGTGCAGGTTGGAAAAGGATAGGAAAAAATGCTTCGATCACTGGATTAAGCTCAAAGCAAAGCACTGAACTCGCTATCCCTGTGCCACCACGTCTAGTTATACTGTCCTCCTGGGGAAAAAAAAAAATCAATCTCAGAAAACAGGAGGTATGGTGGGAGGGAACACAACAGAAAAGCAGTACCTTTTAAATCATTCATTTTTCAGGATATCACATTAAAATAACGGTACAAAAATTATGATGCTCTTTGTGTCGCTATCTATAACTGGGACTAGGTGGGCCCTGCTCATTCCCACGGCACTGCTGCGATAAATTTCCCCACCCAGGAAGTGTTTCTCGGCGGGTAGCAATGATGGCAGAATTCACAACCCAGCCCCCTCTAGCCTCTAACCCACGAGGAAGGGAGCGTGACAGCGAGACAACCTGGATTCTCCAGACCTTGAACAATACCAACAGCCAGCAATGGTATTAAATCTGACCTCCGGGTGCTCTGTAAAACTCCACCAGCACAATAATGGATAGGTTTTCAAAGGCTGGGCTGGTGCACACACAAGCTCCATTCTCAGAGGTTCTGGCTTAAAAGGGGGTGTATTTTAATGAGGCTGAATGATGGAAAGTTTATAGTCAAAGAATAGTATCTCTTAATAATAATATCACCCCTTTGCTTGTACTGCTACACTGAGGGTTTTGGAGCCCCCAAACCTGACCTAAATTCCGTCACTATGCGGAAACTATATACGCCGATGTGGTACCCCCAGCAGATCCTATGGCTGTACTAACTCTTAATGAGGTTCAAGGAGAGAAAGATAAACAAGGGAGACTTGGCCGAGCAGTCACAAAGAGACCTGCGAATCATCTCCAGGACAACAAAGCCCAGTCAAAACCTTTGTGCATACTTTGAGGGGAAATCGTGCAGGGCTGAGCCCTCTGGGCGTGCCTAACAGTCACTGGTGTGGTTAAGGAGGGAACTCCTTGTAACTAAGGATGCTCATTTGGAACAAGCGTTAACAAAGATCTAAAACTCTACTATTTCCTGTGATTCAACTTGGAAGGACTATCGTTTTATCTGCTTAGTTTTCCCACACATTTCTATTTTCGAATCCACACGTATGTAAATGGAAAATGGGGGCTGGAAATTTCAACTGAGCTTCTCTCAAAGGTTCCTCCGTCCTCTCACTTCCTGCTCACTTCCTGGCATTCTTTTCCCCAAATTTAGTCCAGGTTTCACCACGCTCAGGTCAATGAATTTCATCTCAGTAACTTGTCCTTTAAGCAAGGGTATGGAATCCCACTGATTTCCCCAGCACAACACTTCCAATATGTCTTGAGGTTAAAACAAGTCACTGGTGGTGCTTCAAGGGAAACATCAAGGTACTTCAGGGACCTTCGAGCTGGGGAAGGCACAGCCCAGGCTGCAAACGTCTCCTGACAACTTTCACTCCCTCCAGTGCTGAAGGGCCACTTGGTATTCACTGCAGCACATCATGCAACTCTACGCAGCTAACCTTGGAGCCCATCACTCTTCCCTATGCCTTGTCTGGGGACGCGGATGCCTCTTTAAATGAGCCTCCTATTCAAATAGGTTATTAATGCTCAGGTGTCACCTGGAGAGGCACTCCTGTCCTCGGCCTGTCTGGCTCTAGGCAAACCCCGAGAGACCTAGGTCCATCAGTGTGGCCCTGAAAGGCAACAGACCCTAAGCCACATAGTTGAGGGGCTTTCTTCCCTTCTCAAGGTTTAGCTACTAGAGCATATTTTAAGATTCACAGTAAGACAGCAGTTCAATGGACATGAAGGATCGCTTCTGTCACCGACTCTCTGACTCAGCTGTTATTAGAGCCACATTTCTTTTAACACACAGCTCTAAGTTTGCATGTGAGGGATTCGTGATGAGTCCAGTCATATTTTTAGCACATGACCTCGATCCTCTCCCCACCCCTCGAACTCCCCGTCCCCAAGGTCCCTGCAGCTTCACTTGGATATTCTTCATCCCATTTCTGCCTCCAATGGGATTTAAAGTCTAATAAACCAGAGAGGACCGGGTCTCACTGTGGTTCTCTGGCAGACAGTGAAATACGACGATGTGCTCGTAATCTCACCCATGTGAAGTCAGCTAGATGCTCTTTTCCAACTAGCTTGCAGAGAGAGTGCATCTTTCTGGCGAACTTTAGTTTCCCCAGTTTGTTTACGCATGTATCAGGGGAGCATGAAATAGTCTGAGAATCCTCAGATTAATACCACATGCTAAAACTCAAGAGTTTGAAATCAGGATTACTGCTGCTCTTGGCATATCAGACAGACACCTGAGGAGCCTGAAAGATGGATATGTCAAGGTCTTCAGTGAATAAGAAAGTCAGTTTCTATGTTCTTAAATCTTTCTTCTTACCTGGGTAGCCAACTGCAGCTCCTTTTACTTCTTTCCTTCTGTACTATTAAATGTGCGTCATTGTAAATAGTTTAAAATATAATATTAGACGCTTTTAGGTTACAGAATACTTGAGAACATCAGTGTCTTTGACGATGGAAATGTTCTAACATCTGCATTGTTCGTGTGATACGGCAGCCACGAATCACAGGTGGTTGGCTTCTGAGCACTTAAAATACAGCGAGTATGATGGAGGAACTACACTCTTAATTTCATTTGATTTAAAATGAGACAGCCGCATGTAGCTAGTGTCTACTGCACTGGACAGCACAGTTCTAGCCTACAATTTTCTAGATCGTAATAATCTGGTTACTCTAAGTGGTAGCTTGTAGGCTGGAGAACTGACACTCCCCCACCTGCAAATTATATACGTGATAAGAATTTCTGGCCTCAGTTAGTTTTATAATTCCAAGGGCTCTTATGCCAAATGCTCGGCTGCTCTCGCGAGAAGAGAGGAAAGGAGGAGTTAAAAGGAGACGCACCTCTTGACAATCTTGCAGGAATTTCTGAAGATCCCTGTTGTCCTTCAGTCTCATGAGAAGCTCACTGGCTGCCTCACGATTCTTCCTGTGTCTGTTACAAAGAAAACAAAAATAATTTTAAAAAGAGGAGGTAGGGAATCTGGAAATGCAGAATTTACAACCCAGCTTCTTTCCTGGGTCTCAATATACGCTGAAAACAGTTCACTAACAGTTCTCAATCATGTCAAGGAGACAAGATAACCCGACCCAGAGAGTTTAGCATCCTCCAAATGAGTAAGTCATGGTAGAAGAGACCATCACACCTGTCCCAGCCACACAACAGGCCAGGATGCAGGCAAAAGAGCTTCATAAATCTGGGGTTAGGGGAGAAAAACCCTGAGCATGTGCTGAGTGAGGGCCTCCATTTTAGGAACTATGTGAGAATATGAAATTGATCTTTAAGAAACTCATACCTGGGTGACAGGCCATGTACATGGCTAAGAAAATGCATAAAACCATGTAACTGGCTTAAAGGAACCTTCCCTGATGACGAGATTCTCGTCAGGAGAAAAACTCACCCAAATCAACAATAAACCAAGAATGAAAATTTTCAGACCTGTGACATCACACATCTAACTCAATCCCACTCTTCATTAACAGATAAGGCTCACCAAGGTTTTAAAGAAGTTAAAGCACAAAACCATAACCGAAAAAACTTAAAAGAACTGGAAGGAGCTGCTGAACTTGGGGAATGACAAGGCACGTGGATGCTGGGCACAGGGCTTTCTGGCACACGCCGTGGAGGTGCCAGAGCTCCCCTGCGAGCCTCCTTTACGCGCCCAGGGGCTTCTCCACCAGACTGTGAAGAAGAGCCATGTGAATGCCGTGAGTGCCACGGAAAGGGCTACCTCCACGTGGTCCTACTGCCATGGGGCAGAGCCGTACCACACTGAGCATCGAGAAGCATCGCCATAACACAGCTCCCCCATCTTCCCAAGGAACCCAAGCGCCAGCCAGCCAAAGCGAAGGGTGCGAAGAAGGGCAAAGGAAGAGTGCAAATGGGGAGGTTTGGTTTTTCATTCCAATTCCCAAAGCGATTTCTTGCTGCAGTGCCTGGGCAAGGTCTCTCGACCAGCCCTCCCTGCCCCCATGGCAGGGAGGGAGAACACGACCTCTGATTCTCTACAACACCAAGAAAGGGCAGCTCAGGGAGCACCTCATGCCAACTGGCTTTTAAAGAACCTTCTTCAAGAGCAAGAAAGACCTTACAGTGAAGCATGTGTCACACGGGCCTGCAGTGGCTGCTGGCAACAAGGGACAGTGACAGCACTGTAGCTACCATCTTGCCTGGGGACCAAAGGGAAATGCCCTCTGTTCCTACGGGTACTGGCGACTACAGAACACAGCAATAGCATGAATGGAAATAATACCGTCAGGTATTATTGTTTATTATAATATGTTTATACCACTTAGGCAAGATACAAGAATAGAAAAGTACTTCTCATATAATGCTAAATGAAGAGAGTTTATGCACAGCCAATGATACAAAACTCCAAGGCACAAACTGGAAAAGCAAAAACTAAAATGGCATGTGCTGAGGGTGAGATTAAAAAGTAGTAGTTTCCACCTCCCCTCCGAATTTTTAACATTGTGGCTTTTATAATAAAAAATAAAAGGCCAAAGCCCCTTCACTTCATTGCTATCCTTTCTCAAAGATCAAAAATTTTAAAAAAAATGTTTTTTAAAGATTGTTAGTGATCTCGGACTAAAGGAATTAGTCATCTAAAAATGTGGGTGGGGAAGGAATGTCAAGAAAAGTTCTTCAAGTTCCCAACCCTCAAATTCCAGTCACTATTTGTGGGGGGGGGGGGGTTAAGAGAAAGACAGCAAATAAAGCAAACCTTCAGGAGGAAGGTAATTTGAGTTGGAGTTAAGTCACAAAATGCAAGAGTCCTGCCTTTAGCCAAAGGCCTTGAATGTAAGTTCCTGTTCCCTTCCCCGGCGTCACACAAAAATGCTACGATGGCAAGGAGTAAACAGAGACACGGACAGTTAAACCAGGACATGCGACTTTGAAGCTCGTAGAAATAATAGGAGTAAAAATAACTTCAAACACTGGGAAAATTTACTAAGAGAGAAATACCACCGGACGGAATCTTGAATGCCTCTCTTACATAATCAAGACTCACACGTGCCCAGTGGACTTCTGCCTGGACAATTGTCCTCTTTTGGCGGGTGCATGAAGGAGGGAAAGGCCAAATGGCGATTTAAGGCCTCAGGTCCAAACAACACATGAGGACGGCCTCTGAGTGATGTGCTCTGCGGGACGAAAAACAGCTACAACGGGCAGCTGAGGTGGCTGCTGCTTCAGAAGGCCCTCGAGAGAAGTGAGCACGGCTTAACTGTGCACTAGCGGTCACCAATGGTATTCACGGGAAGCAAAACTTGGGAAGGTCTTTCAAGGGGTGATCGTGGATTTAATTATAGGGAAGGACCTTCTTAAACTTGGCCGTAGCTTCCCACACTCCTAAGAGCGCTCTTTGGGGCAAGGTTAAATGTCTTGCTTTCTTTCCATCTCTCACCACCTACCCCTATAATGAGACTCAAAAGCTCCTCACCACATGAGGCAGATACTGGGCTTAACTGTGGTTCTTACGGAAAATAAAGAACCACAGGTACCTCAGTAAAGTGGGTTGGTGATTTTTAAGCTTTTTTTCCCACGTGAGATCAGGTCTGGCTTTATGAAACTGGACACTTTTCCTTTTCTCCCAGGACTGCACTGGGGCTGGAATTTCCCTCTGAGCCAGGAAGCTCACCCGTTCACACCCCCCTGAGCAGGCTTGGACAGCAGGCTCCTTTCCACCCAGTCACAAGCCCTTTAAAGGCCACTCATGCCCCACCCACATCTGTTAAGAGTCAGCGTCTCTGTTCTGGTACTTCTTCCTCTCAACAAACTCCAGTGGTAATCGACGAGATTTCCAGAACGTAAGCAGGTTATGATGATTTTGCTTTCCACAAAAATAGCTTCACGGGAGCGTCAGAATGTTTCTGGACGGGGATCAGATCCGAAGAGTTAGATATTTACTTAGCATGTGCCCTGACACCACCTGGAACTCAGATTTGTCTATTTTTTTTATAACAGACCAGTGTCCTCTGGGGTCAAGTTTCAGATCTTGAGGCCTCTGGGGATATTAAAGTGAAACCAGAATTCGGTTAACACGTGCTGAGGAAAACAAGAAAATGTAGTCCTCCTGAGGGCAGATCACCGGAAAGCCCCATCCCCCTTCCATCTCTCTTACGCTTAGAGGATAGCAGGGAATCTTCTTCCCAATGCTTTTTTAACAACAGAAATCCCCAGGAGGCCTTGGAACCCCACGGGCCCAGGCTCTCAGTCAAGGACAAAAGGAAGGTTAAGCCGCACTTGAGAGCTGCTGAAGCATTCCCTCACATCCAGGAGCCTCCGGTCTTGACAGAGTCACCTGCTTCCAACAAGCCCTTGCAGCTGCAGCATCAGGGGACGGATAAACACACTGAGGAAGCTGCCAGGCAGCTGCACGCCTGCCTGAACACAAGTGTCCCCAGTGGCCCGGCCTGCCTTCAGGAAACCAGCTGTGTGCACCTAACATGGAAGAGCATGGTGTATCATGTTTACAAAACAACATGAGATTTAGCATTAAGAGAAAAGAAATTCCTTCTCCTCCAGCTTAAGCCTGTCTTGCCCAATCCTTGTTTCTCACACTCATTGAAGAAGGGCTTGGTGGAGGGATTTTTTTCTTTTTCTTTTTTGTAGCTGTTTTAAAAGCAACAGATACAAAATTATAATATACCTTACATCCTATTCCATAGTGCCACCCTGAGAGCATACGGTTTAGGATCCGAATCAGTGCAAAGCACAGACTGGTTAAAGGCAGGAGCCCAATCTTTACAGGGCAAGAGCAATTCCCCTCTCCACTGCACACTGTAAAACGTTCATCTGGCCCAGGGTCCCAGGAGACCCTCTCAGACATGGTAAGAAGGTAAGTAAGGAAACGCTCTCAGCAAGAAGTTCTTCCTCTTCACTGCACCTGAAGGCCGGAGAACCCTGGAGGAAGAGGCTGTTTCTCGGTGACATCAGTCTCACAACGAGCCCTTAGATCTGGCCCAGGGCTCCCTGGCACCGGGGAAGATCAGCTGCAGCAGAGGCTCGTGACTGACCCAGGTGGGCCACACCCAGAGAGAAGCGGCCAGTCCAGAACCAAGCCAGATCTGCCCAGACCTCCTACTTCAGTAATAACCAAGGCAGAGTTAAGAGGCAGGCGTGAGGGTCTAACAGAGAACACTGGCCAGGGAGAAAAATCTTTTGCAACGGCAAATAAATAAATAAATAAATATACAACAAGAGCATCTCATCTTGGAGAGGCCCTGGCAGAAAAGGAGGAAAAGCCTTTTTTCTTATTATGAAAAAGATCCTATTACAGCATCACCCAAGCCAATTTTCTAAGAAAGGCCTGATGGTGTTCACTTTTGCCTCTGCCAGGTACTCAGGACAAGCCAACTTTGCCCTTCCTCCCTGTCCCCTCCTGAAAGGCCTCAGAGGAGTCTTGTGTGGATGAAGGTGAATGTGGGCTTGGCTGGGGAAGCGTCTGGCTTTCGGGGTCCCACTGGGTGACACGCTACGTGTCACCCCTCACAGGGCAAGGCTCACACCCCACCGCTACTCAGCACTCTGGCTCTCCTAAGTCTTTGGTTAAGAATTAGTCTGGCGTCTCAGGCTTTCTTTCTTTTGTAGATTAAATTTTGCTAGGTGCCCACGTCCTGCCCACTGGGGGAATTTATACCCACAGCCCCAAAGACGTTGGCCAGTGACTCAGATGCTTGGCAGCCCCAGGGTGTATGACTCCCTTGAGAACCTCAGGACGCCTCACCTGTCATCGATAGAGTCCACCTTCTCCTGGATGCGGTCCGAACTGATGTTCCCATCGCTCACCAGCCTCCGGCCCGTCTCCACGACCGCATTGATCTTCTCCTCGTTGGCGTCCATGGTGGTCATGAAGTCCTCTTGTTTTTTAATAGCTGCTTCAGCTCCTTCCAAGGTGGTGGGCATTTCAGTATGGGCCAAAACATACTCCTTATTTAAAAAGGGAAAAACAAAATCAGAGCAGGATGAGAAATCATGAAATACAACTTGCTTTCAGAACAACAACAAAAAAGCACTCTTTCCTACATTCTGCATTTCCACGCAACATACTTTGCAACAATTGCTTCGTCACACTTATTTGAAATTATCTATGGAGTCAGTTAACACAAAAAGTTGGGCGGAGGAAAAAAATCCCAGTGGAACACCGCAAGTGACTAAATTTCCCTAAGTGGTTAAATGCTCTTATTTTTTTCCCGAAGAGTGAGGGAAGTGAACAAAGGTCTGTGCATCAGCCACAAGGGTCCACTCATGTGCCCATAAGGTGAGAGCAGCAGACCGTTCAAACCCAATCTTTTGAGAAGGATTATCAACCACAATGTTGGCGACCATCCTTAGCTCTTTCTCTTTCTCTAATCACTGCCCTTGGGTCATTGGGTCAAGTCCCTGACCTTTCTAGAGCAACGAAGACAGAACCATTCAGAAAAAAAAAAGAAAGAAAGAAAGAAAGAAAAGAAAAAATCCCCTAAAATACTGGGTTGGCCAAAAAGTTCGTTTGGATTTTTCCGTAATCTTACGGAAAAACCCGAACGAACTTTTTGGCCAACCCAATACTTTTTAGATTGAATTAACACCTCTCAGAATGTCGCTAATTTAATGAACTACTATGAGGACATACGTACTATGAACACACTAAGAGGTCATCGACCGTCACTGCAGTGGAACTGTACCTGCAAGGCAAGATAGCCCCTGTGGAAATCTTCAGCTCTATCCCCTACTAGGCTGTGATGGGTTTCAGTGCCTTAGATGTCAGGAAAAAACAAATGTCTTTCCATTATTCTTCTCACTTCCCACAGGTGAGGTTTAAACCAGCAGCCCTGGCAGAAGTGCCTCCAAAGGCAGCCAGGGCCTGCTCCGACAGGAAGGAAGCCAAGGCAAGGAGGGACGTTACCTGGTTGTTCAGGAAGGCTTCGGCCTGCTTCGTGTCCCGCAGGAACTGCTGGTAGGCGTGGGACTGGGAGAGAAGGTTCTGCCTGTTCTCCCACATCTTGTGGAGCTCATTCCACCCAGTGTCCAGGGCCTGCAGCCGCTGCCGCAAGAACATGTACTGGGCGTCGGTCTGGCCCTGGGTGACCATCTCGCCCATGTCCCTCATCTTCTGGTAGTCCTCCTCATAGTTGTCGATCTCGTTTTTGATGTTCTCGTGCTGCGTGAGGAGCTTCTCAGCCTCGGTCAGGGTGTTGGGCATGTCCTCCGAGGCGATGGCCGTCTGGGTCCTGGAGAGCCAGGACTGGAAGTCGTCCAGGTCCCGCAGGAACTGCTGCAGCTTGCTGGCCTCTCCCAAGGAGGCCTCGCGGTTCTTCAGCGTGGTCTTCATCTCCTCCCACACGTCGCTGATCTCGGCCAGCCGAGACAGGATGGCCTGGGCCTGGTCGGGGTGCTCGGACTCCAGCTTCTCGGCCTCCTTCTGCAGGTCGCTCAGCTTTGCCTCGATGGCCACCAGGTCCCGCTCCATGCCGGTCAGCTTGCGCTGCAGGGCCATGACTCCTGCCAGGTCGTTGCCCAGGTCCTGGGTGGATTCAATGACCTTGGTCTTTTCCCGAATCCAGGACTTGGTTTCGTTGCACTCGAGGTGGTAGTTCTGGATGCTCAGGGCGGAGAGGAGAGCGTCCTTCTTCCGGTCCACCAGCTCCCTGAACTGACTCCACCTGTGGGTGCAGGGGCGGAGGAGAGAGCAGAGTGGGAGAGAGGCCGGAAGCTCACGGCTGGACAAGGAAATTAACAGTGACGGTCGAAGCTGCGACTCCCCCTCCAACTTTGCTTTGACTACATGCGTTTTGGAAAATCATCTCCCTCAGTATATGGACACCTAATATCACCATTGAAACAAGTCAGAGACACACTATAATCGGGAAAGAGCCTGACAAGAGGGGGGACTTGTCAAAGGAGCTGCAAAGTCAGCAGTGACAACACACCCGTCCCCCAAAGAGTCACTTAATTCATGTCTGTGATGCACATTTTACTCATCTCAGAGCAGCACCTAATGAACGTTTCCCACACCCAAAGGCCTCAGAACCAAGGCCAGCTTGCCACCAGGACCTACTCAAATGTATTTATCCAACAGAAAGATAAGACCAGGACAAAGGTCCACCTTGATAATCAGGACTTTCGTCCACCAATTACGTCTCAAACATGCTAAAACCCTGTTCCAGAAATCATCTTAAAGACGCAGGAAAGGTGCCGCCTTACGCCGTGATCCACCAGGCTGGGCACAGGTCTCACACCCAGGCCCTCGCTTCCCACATCAGGAGGGGCTGCCCCAAATGATGTCGCTCTCTCCGCCGCACCCCCCCGCCCGCCTCTTTCTCAGCGACACTTCTTGAAAAACCAGGGTGTGTCGAAAGGCAGATGCCGACGTCAGCGCCACGATGTCAGTGACCCTGTGCAGGAAATTCCTGACCGCAAGGCTCAGCAGGCGACCTCGCCATCCCGGCCTGGCTCACAGGGAGCTGGCCCGCCCCTGTCTCACGCTTACCTCGTGTTGAGCTTGTCCTGCTGGGCCTTGATCTCCTTCTCACTCGGGTGGCCGCTGTGCATCAGCTGCCGAGCGATCTGGTTCACCACCGCCACCCGGGAAGCCTGGTTGTTCATCTCTGGCTCTAGGCTCTCGAATCTGCAAAGGCAATTCAACAGGGAGGTCACCTGCTCGGTCACCTCGGCTGCGAGGGGCGGGAGGGCCAGTGTCCCCGCGGCACCCACTCACCTGTGCTGGATGACCTCCAGGTCCTCCAGCTTCTCTGGGATCTGCATGTTGTCGAGCCACTGCTCCTTCTCGTCGATCCAGAGCTCGCAGGCGCCGGCCTCGCTGAACATCTTGTACAGGGCCAGGGTGTCCTGCAGCGCCTGCTTCCGCAGCCGCGTCAGCTCGGCCACCTCCTTGTAGCGCTCCTCGATGCCCGCCAGTCGGCCCTGCACGTCGGGAGACTCGGCATGCTCCTGGGGGAGGGCGCCGGCCTGCTCATGCAGCGAGTCGATGGTGGGCCGGTAGTTGGCGATCTCCTCTGCCACGTCCTTGTGCTTCTTGACCAGGGACTGGGTGGAGTACTCGTCGTGGCCCACGTCATTGCTGGAGACGATCTTGAGGATGTCCAGCATCCAGGCGTCGATGTCATCGGCGTCCGCCTGGAACTGATGCAGCAGCGAGGCCTCCTCCAGGCGCTTCTTGCGGATGGCCGAGAGCTGCTCCAGGTGGGCCCACTGCTCACGAATGTAGGCGATCCGCTCCCGGATCTTCTCCGACCCGAAGTGCTCCTCGGCGATCATGTCTTCGCCCTCCTTGATGGCCTGCTCAAAGTGGCCACTGCGGCCGCTCATCTCGTCCTCGAACGCCCGGTGCTTGCTGAGCAGCCGCACGACGCTGGTGAGGTCCTTTCCATAGTCGTCGGAGGACAGGATCTTCTCCTTCTCCCGGATCCAGCCTTCCTCCTCGGCCATCTCCCAGAAGAACTTCCAGAGGCGACGGGACTCTTCCAGGCGGGCCCGGCGCTCGGCCGCCAGCTGGCAAAGCTCTTGATAACAGAACTCCATGTGGGCCACGCGGTCTCGGATCACCTGCGGGTCGCAGGGCTTGTAACCTGTTTAACGCCAAGGCGGGCACATGGGTGTGAGAGCGGCAGCACAGGCTCCTGCGCGTTTGCAGGCAGTCGGCTACACGCCCGTTCTCCCTCCTAGATCACCAGTTTACGCTAAGTGCAGGGCCCCGTTATGGGGCAATAGAGCACCTTCTAGGACCTTGACTGGATGAGGAGGGAGAGGCAAGGATAACTGGTACTTTTTTTTTTTTTTTTTTTTCCCCAAGCATTATTTTTTTTGATCACTTAGGAACGAAAAATAGCAGGTAAATTGTAAGAAAGAAGGCAGCTGCATTTAATTGTTTCTAAAACAGAACAAAACCAAATCCTTCCAAACATCCTTTAAACAAAGATATGCACAGCCAGGTGTGAAAGCCATGAGGTGTCTGAGAGACACACCAGGCTATCGGTGTGCAGAGTGTGGTCTGGCAGATTTCAGTGGCCAACATCAAGCCACTAAAAACCAAGCAGCACTCAAGTACAGAAGGAAAAGACAGGTCCATTTCAGAATGGCAAGACAGAGTTAAAAAGTAATGGAAGGCCACCCTACTGCATCTCATTATACCCACGACACGGCCCACTGGGAACCCACAATAGCAAAGTAACTTTAAAGGTCCCACTGCCACACATAACCCATCTACGTCTCTGGAGATGGACTTCTGGTGACGAGGGGGTAACGTCTGGAACGGTCTGTCTTTACCTTCCCCGTCTGTTGCAAACTTCTGGGCGGAGGCATTGACACCTCTCACCCGCTCTGCCTGGATGCCAATGTCCGCTTCAACCAGGGCGTGCTTCTGTAACAGGTCTTCCACGCCGAGCAAGTGTTTGCCATAGTCTTGAGACAATAATAGCACCTGCGCGCAAGAGGCAACAAAAAAGACATCCATGAATACAACCTTGATGTCAGCGTCTCATAATCTTTGGACGGGATGGGAGCCACCAACCAAGCTGCACCCTCCCTCCAGCCGGCCATCCTCCCCATACCTTTAGGGGAAGATGATGGCATGCAAACCAGAGCAAAACAAACCCAAAAGACTGTAGCAGGAGAGACGTTATAAACTAATGACCATCTACCTTGGAATAAGAAGTCAAACCTATACTAAAAAGTAAAGAACAGAAAAAAGAAAAAAAAAAAAAGGAAGAGAGGAGAAACCAGTATGAAATATAAACTGAGTCTCCAAGAAGGAAGTGCCTGCAATAACAACCATTCAAGAAGATAAGATAAAGGTAACAGAGCTGTTTCATGTCAAAGTTTAAAGGAGTCTCCTAGAAGTTGCTGACCCCTTAATTGGATGCTCTCCTCACCTGCGAGCTCATTGGTACACCTCTGCAATACTTACACAATCCACGGGAGAAACACCTAGTTGAAAAGCTTACAAACTACATCTCTAACCAAATAAGAACAGGGTCAGGTGACTGTCATGCTTAGGAGGTCCCGAGCAACATCTCTGGTTTAAGTTTGGACCCACTAATATTTTCTTTCATTTTTTCCATCAGCCCAATTTGGGGCTCTCATCACACATCCTCTCCAGATGGAATTTCTACTTCATTCTTACTTATGAGGAAGTCTCTGGCCCAATCGGAATTATAAAGTGCATGACGAATTCTAAAATGAAAAGCACATCTCTGCTAGATTTTATGAACATTTCTATTTTAAGAGCTCAAGGCAGACCATACGTGAGAACATCATAAACCTGGGACAATAAGAGGGGAAACTCATGGTATGAAGTGACCTTGCTCCCCCTGCCAGGAACAGCTCCAGGGGTAAGCAAAAGACAAGGGCTTACATCCCAGGAAGGAAATCCCTCCCATGAGGTCAAGGTGGAGAACACAGCATGTTGAGATAAAGGAGGCTTCACGGTACGGCCTGAAATCGGCCCTGTTCTGTCCTAGCTATGTGGCTAAAGGCCTGCCAGCTGGAGAGCTGCTTGACACAGATGAGCTGTCATCAGAGGCTTGCATCAGAGGACACGGACAGGCACAGGACTACGGCACAACGGCAGGTCTCTTCCTGGGTTGGGGGGAAGCTGGGAACACCATGCCCAGAGCTGTCAGTAAAGGAAGGGGAGGCACAAATCGGCACTGGCAGCCCTCTCCAACCAGCACGCCGTCCTGTGATACACACACATATCTTGCACTTAATTCTCGCTATAACCGGACGAGGTAGATGAGGCAGATGGTAAGTAAGCTCTCCGCTTACAGGTGAAGGAAGGAGGCTCAAGGAGATCGGGAAGCTCCGGCGCTCACCATCTGAACGCTGGCTGCCTGGTTCCCGGGATGCGCTCTGTTCACACTGCCTACTACTCTTCCGTACCATCCGCCTGGCCTCTCCCCAAAGCAGAGCCACTCACACATAGACCAACGAGACGGAAAGGTAGCCCCAACTCTAAAAAGTTAAAACCACAGAAGACCACAATTGGATTGACCCCCTACCATGGGATATACCTAAATTAGACCTGAGTCACAGCAGCAGCCCTCCAGCTATGGCATTGACCTTTGTCACAACTTCTTCTCACTTCACGTCTCATTTAACTTGTGAGCTAACAACCTTCCCGTGGGTGACATGGCCCTTCTCTGGCTATAAGTGGGCGAATCAGACCAGGGGCATGGCTGTGTGTTGGGGGGTTAGTGGGCGGGTCCCAGACGAGAGAGGCCTGACTGGATGGGCTCGGGCCTCCATGCAGGCACGTTTTACCTTCATTTCATCCATCCAGTCCATAATGTAGAGCATTTCCTGGAATATCTTCTGCAGCCCCAGGTTCATCTCGAGGCGCTGCCGCCGGGCCCTGAGCAGCTCCAGCAGGTACTCCCAGAGCCGGATGACGTTGTCCTTCCTCGCTGCGATGCGCTTGATGTCGTGGTAGTTCTCCGCTTCCAGCTCCCTGGCCACGGCCACCACGGCCTGCACGCGCTCCTCGTACGCGGCAATGTCCGTCTCAATGGCCTCATGCTTTTTCGTGGCAGCCTCGACCGCGGGAAGGTCAAATCCAAAGTTGTCCTAAGAGAAAAGGGAACGAAAAGAAAAGAAGCACAAAATTCAAAAGCCATCCAATTTGGAACAAAGAAACAGAAAACGGAGGTGGATTCCTGGGCACACCCCTTAATCTTTGAGCGGGGGGTCCCAAAGGCAAACGCCGACTCCCGAGTCCCGACCCCCGCTGGTCTCCGCCTTCCTGAGGGCCCTTAGAACTGTGCTTGGGCTCAAATGCTGTCCCCAAAGCAAACCAGCAACTTCTCACTTTACAGAGGGGTGCAGCACATAGGTAGCACCCGACTTACGAGACTGGAGCAGGAGATGGCTTTGGTTAAGCCAAGTAGAAAAGAAGCCACTTACTTATTTCACGGCCAGTCTAGCTGCCTTGAAGGCCAAAGACTGGGAGAAAGAGAGAAATTTTTAAATATGAACGGTTCACACACACTCACTGGCTCTAAACAAACTCTGTTTGAGCTACTTCCAGATCTATAAAAAGTTAGGTAAATAGAAGAGAAAATATATTAGAAATTATAAACATCCTCTTCATGGGAAGTGGGTGAGATGACTTGACAGCTGCTTCAGGATACTGGATGTTGACAAACAGCTGTCCTAGGGCCCCTGAGTATGGTCTAGGTTCTAGCGGACCCTGGGAGCAGTTTTCTTGAACACTGTTCTAGAGCAGTACCTGGGACACCAGACGCTGGTTCTCGCTCAGCCAGGTCTCCCTCATAGCTGCCTTGCGGTCAAATCTGCGGGCGAGCTGTTCCAGTTTCTCCTGTCTTATGAGCTCGTTCCGCAGGGCCAGTTCTCGCTCATGTTCCGCTTTTTCCAGTCTTTCCCAGGCCTACAGAAATGAAAGAGAACAGTTTCCTGCTACGTTCAAGGAACAACCCTAGGCTGCAGTTAACAGCCAGTGCTTCTCAAAAAGACGTGAGAACTTAAAAGGGAAATCCCATTCCCAACCTCACGGACTCTTAAGCCTTGGGGAAAAAATCATTTTCTCTCAGTTGAGCCCCATGGGAACACTCTCCCCTATTTAAATCTAAAGATCCTATGTCACATCTGGGAAACAAAAGAGTGTAGATATGGAGCAATGTAACTAAGTTACAAAGCCCTTAAGTTTAACTGAGAGGAAGCAAAGTATCTTCAACTGCTCTGATGTAAAAAAGATAAATGACATCTTCTAAGAAATCCTATTATGAATCTCTCATTCACCCCACTCTGAAGTAACTTTTTTTTTTTTTTTTGCGGTACGCGGGCCTCTCACTATTGTGGCCTCTCCCGTTGCGGAGCACAGGCTCCAGACGCACAGGCTCAGCGGCCATGGCTCACGGGCCCAGCCACTCCGCGGCATGTGGGATCCTCCCGGATTGGGGCACGAACCCGTGTCCCCTGCATCGGCAGGTGGACTCTCAACCACTGCGCCACCAGGGAAGCCCTGAAGTCACTTATTTTTAATTCACATATCGGAGTATTTTTTTCCAAAATACTCACCAATTAATAAATTCATTCCTATGAAATACATCTTACTTCACATTAAAAAAAAAATTCCACTTAAAAGAATCTAAATGTGTACAACTGACCACAGTTCTAGATTTTTCAGATGTCTGCTTGGAAATAATGCCCACCATGAAATTCTGTAATTGCAGATGTAACAGGCATGGAAACAAATTTTTTGACAGCTTCTTGACGGAAGGAGTCAAAATCCTAAGCCCTAACCTCTAGGGATTCCAGATACAGGAAATAAGGTTTTGAATTCTCCCTTCTGCAATTTAAAGATGTTTGAGCCAATTGCCTGGGACAAATGACAGGTAAACTTATTATGTATCTGAGTGACAAGGTAAACAGGCTGAACCTGGTTTGATAAAATCTAACACACACACACACACACACACACACACACACACACACACACACACACACACACACACACACACACACACACACACACACACACACACACACACACACACACACACACACACACACACACACACCCCTGCCCCCAAACCACCACAAGCAGTCCCTTGACCCTCAACACTATGTGAGCAATGACTGCCGCTTATCAACTCAGCAGGCCAGGATCTCTTAGCAATCAAGACCCACTGATAGAACCTGAAAACCTACAGGAGGCTGGCGCCCACACAGGAGGGCAGGGACCATGAAGGAGGCCAGATGGATCGGTTTTACCTTGTTAATGTCAGAGATGAGCTTCCCCTCCCGGGGCATGTAGACCTTCTGGTTATTGGCCCTCATCTTGCTCTGAATAGTGAAAAGCAGGACTTCCAAGTTCCCCTTCTCAGTAAATCTAAGCAGAGAAAACCAGCCATAAACATTATACTATATTCCGTTCTTTCAAAAGGAAAAATGCATCTACTTCTAGAGAAAAAAATAGAATAAAATAAAATAAAACACACTTCGTGCAGCCTCACAATTTTAAAAGGCATTTATCTCCAGTCTGACTTTCATGTGAAACGCGTGTGTGTCAGAGAAACAGCAGTGGGTTAGTTTTGGGGTACTGAAGACCTCAGTATGTGCCAAACTGTGGGGGTTTTCTTGTGGTTTGTTGTTGTTGCTGAGATTCACAGTCAGGGGCACAGAATGCTACTCTTTTGTTAATCAACTCGAACAAGATTTAGACCCCAAGCCACGGATGATGAACTTGCTTCATTTGGGGAGCACAGCTGAATGCATTCAACAAGGATCATTTCAAACGACCACCTAGGGTCACTGTCAATGGGCTGTGGAGACCTCAGCCAGGAATTCACAACTGAGTGGAGTTTTCAGAAAAAGGAGGGATGACTCTTGTCATAATAAGCAAGAGATAAGGGCCACAATCTTTACTGGATAACTACGTATCTTTAAAATATGTGAAAAATCAGACTTCTGGGGGCAGCAAAACCTGATCTGAACGGATATGAAACTACTGTTTTTTTTAATTCACACAGTGTGAATAATTACATGTTTTGCTACAGATATGTGAGGAGGCTTGATATGAGTTAACTGCCTCAGAGCCACCTGGCATGTACCCTGTTACTTCTCTAAAATCCAGAAACGATGGAATTCTGAAATACATTAAGGCGCAAGAGCTTTGGATAAGGAACTGGGGACCTGCACCGTTTCTTGGGATTCTCACGTATCACACATACCAGTGGCACATTTCTGCTAGAAAGGGCTCACAGAGAGTATAGTTTGGAATACATCTCGGCAATACAGGCTCAGATTAAAAGGAGTAGGACAGGCCACTGGCGAGAGGCATTCATTGAGAGATGAGACCATGCAAGTCAGAAAACAGGGGTCTGCGGCTGCGATCACCTCTCTCCCCATAAGAAGGGCAAGGCATTACACTCTGCATCTTACTTGGGCGGCTTCTCCACAGTGCGGTAGGTGTTGAAGGCCTGAAGCTGTTGTTGAACCCCAACCAGCGAGTTGGCAAATTTGCGGTTGTTCAAAATAATGATGGTTTGTTCAATCCACTCCAGAAGGTCAGAGGCAAGGGATTCATACTTTTCAATCATTTTTTCTGTTTCAATAGCATTGTCGAGCACCTGTAAACAAGAGTCAGAAAAATGGAAAAACAAGATCGTATCCCTACGTAAGGGAGACATGGCTGCAGCCCTATGGGAGCCCGCACACACTTCAGCGCTGGCTCTGAAAACGGTTCTATGAGACTTTGGCACAAGAGTTTTTAAAACTCCAAGAACCATGTGCTAATAAGCACTCAGACCGTGGCTATCATTTGTGAGCAATGACAGCTTAACTCAACTGTAGTTGGTTCTGTAACCTCCCAACCCCCAGGCAAGGGTTTCAGATCCTGTATGACTCCTGATGCCTCAGCTCCGAAATTCCTAGAGGAACAAAAAGGGCTCCATTTTGCTTGGTCCTGTCCCATGAACGCCCACGGATTTTCTATTCCATTGCATTGCACTGAGAAGACAATGTCATCTGATCTGCGGTGTTCTGAAACATATGGCAGGGGAACGTCAGCCAAACAAAAAAATTTAAAAAGCGTGACACTGATGAGGCCTTTCCAAGCGTGGTAAGTAGGACTTCCACGTCCATGACATCAGGCAACTCAATCAGATTTTCAATACCCAATTTTCTGGCAAGGTTGAGGGGAAGGGTGTTTCCGGGTCTGAGATCCCCCTGAAATCCCTTCCTGAGTATTTTAGCCACCCACCACTCCTGCCTCCTGTTACTCTTTGGGATCGAGAGGCTGCTGCCCACTTCCCCGCCGTGTGGAGAACCTGCCACGAACTCCCAGGAGCTAAACGTCTGAGTGCATGGTGGCGGCACATCAAGATGTGAACCTTAATTATGTCTCACAACTTACAAAAGTGGTGTGAGCTCACCTTTCCAATTCGTTTTCCTTCAACAGCCAAGGCCTTCATCTTTGAGAAGTAGTGGTAATAAGTCACCACATAAGTGATAATGGACTTCTCATCGGGGTGGTCCACACTGATATCTGCAACCCAGAGAAGATTCTGTTCAGTACTCTGCTCACGGCACCGCCAACCAGGCAGCAGGAACAACCTGGAACAGCTGCTCAGCACTGCACAGGCCCGTATCTTCATTTTTTGGGCTTGAGAGTTCTGCCATCGATGTGTTAATTATAAAGTTAACTAACAGGGATGAAATCACCTCCCTGGCTCTTTTATTATATGAACATTCATAAGTGCCTTCTACTGCAATAAGAACATAAAAGTCTTTTTTTCTTTTAACATCTTTATTGAAGTATAACTGCTTTACAATGGTGTGTTACTTGCTGCTGTATAACAAAGTGAATCAGCTATACATATACATATATCCCCATATCTCCTCCCTCTTGCGTCTCCCTCCCACCCTCCCTATCCCACCCCTCTAGGTGGACACAAAGCACCGAGCTGATCTCCCTGTGCTATGTGGCTGCTTCCCACTAGCTATCTATTCTACATTGGGTAGTGTATATATGTCCATGCCACTCTCTCACTTCATCCCAGCTTGCCCTTCCCCCTCCCCATGTCCTCAAGTCCATTCTCTACATCTGCGTCTTTATTCCTGTCCTGCCCCTAGGTTCATCAGAACCACTTTTTTTTTTTTTAGATTCCATATATATGTGTTAGCATACGGTATCTGTTTTTCTCTTTCGGACTTACTTCACTCTGTATGACAGAAGGACATAAAAGTCTTAATAGACATGATCCTTTCTCTAGAGGACCCCAGGCCACCGAGATGACAAAATATATACAAAACTACTAAGCAGAAATGAAGAACATAGTAAGAATTGAGTCAGATATCTCACTGATGTGGCTACCACCCAGACACACCACATCCACCTCCCTGCCTCCCCGACCCCTAAGCTGGTCTGTGTTTCTCTGTGGTCCTTATTTCTGCCAGTGGCACCAGAATCTTTCCTGGCCACTAGGTCCATGGACATCTTTATCTCCTTGTTACCCATATATCCGGTTAGTCACCGGGTCTGAGACCTGATGATTCTATTTATGGAATCCTTATTGTCACTCTCGGGTCCAGCTCTCACGGTCACATAACCAGACCTGAAGCAATGGCTTCCTCACTGGGTCTCCCTGCTACTCGATTCACTTTACACACCTTGCCTAGCTGATCTTCCAGAAGCACAGCTGTGAAGCACAGCTTCCTCCCAAGCCCAAATTACTCAGAAGTGCCCTGCAGTCTGAAAAATAAAGTATAGACCCCAAAGGCCTCTACAATTTGCCCTAACTTTCTTTCCCTCCCTCCCTTCCTTCCATCTATCCATCGAATATTTATCACACTTCCTCTAAGTGCCAAGTGCCACTCTAGACATTTCTCATTCTATAGCCTACTGGTTCTTCTAAGGCACTATAGATCTAAACCAAACTGGACTATTTACCACCCCTCAATTCCCAATATTCCTTCCAGTTACAGCCTCCCTTTGTCTGAAAGGGCCTTCCCCAGCACATCACCTGCTCCTTACCCTTCAGGTCCAGCTCAGAAGCCACCACTCCAACACAGCCATTTCCGATCCCTACAGCTGGAATGACTGTCTCCTCTGTTCCCTAAAGGGCTTTGTTTATCGTTTGCTTTCTGCCAGGTCCTATGATTTACTTATGCACATTTCATTAGTCTTACAAGACTGAGTTTCCAAGGCAGGAACCCAGTCTTGGGAAGCCCTGTGCCACCGTGCCTCCCCACCTCCTAACGCGCTGTCTATATACAGGGTGGGTGGTCAATAAATATTTATCGAGGGAGGGAGCAAATGAATGAAGGTGGTCAGTCTTCAGGGTATGGCAATGTTGAGGGAAGTACTCAACTCGGGATAGACGGAGGAGAGAGCACACAGATGGCTCTTTGTTGACATATGGGGCTCTTTTCTCAATGTGCCTCCGCACGCGCGCCTTCACTTCTATCCTTCCCGGCAGCCCTGTGTGAGGCAGGTTGTTTCTCTTGTTTGAAAGACTTGACTACCAGGGCACAGGGCGGGAAAGCTCCCCGCCCAGAGTCACTGAGGCAGCTGATGGCAGAGGGGGCCGCAGCTACTGTTCCCACCCCAGGGCCCCTGTGGCCAACTCCTGTGTCTGTTTGGCCCCATCAAAGTGGGCCCCGTGGATACAGAATTGCAGGAAGGCCAGGAAAAAAATGCCATCCCTGTATGCAATTTAATAAACATAAAATGTCGACATAACTGGGAAGGAGTGAGCAAGCAAAACCTTTTCTAACTTGCTTACAATTTTATTGTAACTGATGCTCTCTGGGGCACCGGACAACTAATAGCAGCTAAGGACAACTAATCATCAAGATCAAACCCACAGAATAAGTGACACCGACTGCTTCTTTTAGCTCCTTGTCTTCCAATGATCTGGGGAACATCTATCCCCTTTTCGTAGTGGGTGGTGATTAGAAAGATTAACTAATGAGCAACTTATTAAATTTCTTTTTGTCACAGTGGTTAAAAAAAAAAAGAAGATTCTTTATCTAAGCACAAAGAGCTCGGGCTCAGGGAGGATGCCTTTCCAGAGTAAGGCAGGGTTAAGCACAAAGATTTATCACAGTCCAAGGAATTTTAGTTTCGTGTTTATACTGAGAAATCGTTGAATGGGCTAGCACAAAGATAACTTTATCTCGGCTTCCTGTAGTGAAACTATCAGTGCCCCTGATGCACTGGAAAATAGCAAGACGCCTGCCTGGTAGCCTCCTGACCTCGAGCTGCCCTTGGGGAGTTCAACTTCCTGTTCTATATTTATAAGAACTTTAAACTTTCACTCACATACAGTTTTTTTCTCTCTACTATCTGCTAACAGCTGAGAGGGTCTAAAAAGCTCCAGCCCTACAAACAAATCCTCTTACGTCTTCAATGCTTCTCGACATCAGAAAACGTTCCTGTGATAGCTCATGCTAAGATGAAGCCTACAGTTAGGATTTTGGTAAGCAAGGGATTTACAACCTATGGGACTGTCCCACACAGGTCTGCTCCACGTCACCTGCAGTCAGTCTGCAGGGTCCTGCTGCAGGGATCCGCAGAGCAGAGAGGTTGGTTCCGTGCAGAGACTGGGCCGCCAAGCAGCCAGCCACGAGGAGGGACTGCGCGTGCTACTCCTTCTGCCACCCACACGTTCCGGGTGCACCTTCCTCATTGAAGCTCTTCGTGCTCAGGAACAAACACCGCACAGTCTCCTGAGGAGGCCCCTGCCCCTATCTCTACCCAGGCCAGACCACGCTCTTGCCACCGTGGGATGAACGTCAGTCAACAAGCATGTATGGAGAGCCTAAGGCAGGTTCGCTTCCTTGAGCACAGAGGCTAAGAGGCTTCAATGACTCCCCAGTGCCTGCTGAATAACCTCTAAAGACCGTAACCTGTTGGGCCCCCACCCACCTTTCCAGCTGTATGTTTCCCAACAACACGCTAACACCACTCCCAATAAACTGTTAGTCCCCAGTCACACCTTCCTCTTTCGCAGTTCCTTTGCTCACACGGATCCCTCTGCCTGCCACGCCCTCTCCTCTGGCACGTGTTTAAATCATACTCATCTCTCAAGGCCTTTTCAGACGTAATCCTTTACACAAATCCTCAAGTAACTCCCACACCAAAATTAAACTCCTCTTCCTTAGATAATTCCCAAAGCACACTGTACAAATTAAACAAACTGACACAAAGCAGATTTTGTATTTACTCCTCAGTGCTAGAGATGCCGAAGGTCCCACCTTTGACCCCTGGAGTCCTTACCTTCGGGGTCCAACAGTTTAGTGAGGCCGAGGTGCTGCTCTGCAAGGTTAAATGCATTCTGCAGATTGTAGTGTGCATTGGATTTCTTTAGCTTGTCAAAATCTATCAGGTCAGGCCTGTGTAGAACAACAGTGGAACAAAGATTTATCACAGTGGCTTGAAACCGTGGCTTGAAAACACACCGTGTGACCAGTGGGACTCGATTACTACTCCAAAAGTGTCCACTTGGCAGAGTAAAAGCCTACAATATTAGTTAATCATCAAACAATGAAAGCCGATTTTTTAATAAACAACCTCAAAGTTTATGAAGAAAATGGGTTAAGTTGTTTCTCTGGTTTGGGAGGATTTACACATTCTCTCTCACCTTCCTCACGGGGAAGGCAGGAATTTCCACCGTGATGCAACAGCGAGGGCAACGGACATGAGGACTGAAAGTCACCCAGATCTGCTACACAAGGATGTCAACATTCCACCCCCAAATTGTTAGCATGACCTCTAAGGACTCACCGGTGTTTGTGTATCAGTGCATTGAAGGCCATGCCGTCCCTCCAGCTAGTGGTGAAATTGTGAATGTTGACGTTGGGGTACCTAACAAACACGAGGCACAAGACAAGAGCGACACAATCATCAAACAAAGGTCTGTGCTTTTGCTAAACACAGTGTTTAAAAAGAAAAAAAGTCTGTAGGCACTGCGAAAATTTCGGGCAGTGAATATCAAATAAGGACAATCAAATCGAAGCTAAGATCCGCCTCAACTTCTCCTTGTTGGAAAATAAGAATAAAACACATGCCCACATGGCTTTTCTTTCTCGGTAATTCGATCTGTGATCTGCGTCCTCGACTGAAAACACCAGGCTTACTGAGGAAAAAGTGACCACAACTAGATGCCTCTGAGGCCTCCTTGCTTCACTGGCTTTCCACGCCCCCAGCACAGCTATCAGAACCCTGCAGACACCAAGACCCGAGTTCACACGGCACTCCAGGCGAGGAAGTAGCTGGGATTACCTGTTCAAACACTCAGCTCTCCTTCTTCCTTATCCCTCTGAACTGGATGAAGCTTTGTAAATCTAGTACCTCCCTGAAACACTTCCCTATGTTTGAAACTTACCCGCAGTCAATCAGCTACTCTACACCACATTGATTATTAATAACTTTCTACCTGTGGTTGATTAAAAGTTCATTCCTAACCTGATCCCCTTACTAAGCCTTACACTCTTCATGGTTTCCATAGTTACCACTGACTGATCACGTCCATTACAGTTACAGCTGTCCTCCAAGTAGTCCTGACTTGGTGCAAAATTAACCTGGTACAAAACCAATTCTCAGTACCTAGGAGCTCCGACAGTTTCAGTGAGCAATAAGCCAGATGCAATTCTCTAAAAAATATCTTGACTGAAATTTCAATGAAAGAATAAAAGAGAGGGAAACTGAGATAATGTACAAAGACCACCCACCCTTAAGTTTACTGCACAGAGCTTCCCAAAGCAACAGAAATTAAAGAGAGGAGAAAACCCACAACTTTTTACAAGTATCATGGATGAGATTCTTAAACGTGGTTTCAGGGTTTTCAAATTCAAGATTAACTTCTCTCTGGAACTTCCTTCATAAGCAGAGGGAAACTGACTGTGCAAATGACAGGTCCAGGATAGAAATCAACTCCTGTTCTGAGAGCTAGCTGAATCGCCAGTGCATCAACTGCTTGCGAGTCAACAAGACGTCTCAGTGAAGTGGTGGAAAAGATACTCGTCAACACCATGTAAGTGATGACTCTGGTAGAACGTAGTCCTGGGAGAAGCAGCCCCTAACCCCCTGAGCCTGTGCTCACCCAGCTGTCTTCATCTGGCACCACAACAGCAATGCATCCTTGGCAGATTTCTTCTCTTTGTTGTCTTCAGTTTCCACGCTGATATCCTGGATCTAAGATTTACAAAGGAATATTAGACCAATAGATGCGTTAGCTTCCTAATGAGAGCCACAGAAGAACAGGTCTGCATATACATAAAGAGTAAACTTTAGACCAACACCTAGCCCTGCTGACTGCCTACTCCAAGGGTCAATGAGAACTGCTTTCTGAAGCCAGGGTTCACTTCTTAGAAACACCAACCAGAACTAGGTTCTCTACTTTGCACAAAGATAAGACTGAAGTGAAGACTAGTTACCTGCCTGACTTCCAAGAACCGATTAGGGGTCATTTCTACCCCCAACATAGCCCGTCCTCTCCAACTACAAGCTAGAACGGTGGTTCATACGGTACGCCTTGAACCTCAGCAGACTCTAGAAAAATGCCGTTTGTTTTCTCACAACCAAAGATTTTTTTTACACCAGGGTGAGTGAGTCCTTTGTTGATGAGGACAGCGCGTGCACCATTTCCTGAAAACGGACCCAAACCCTCAGAGAAAGAGTGCCCTTAAACGCTGTGCTTCCATGGTCTGAATGCTTGTCTCCCACACCCGCACCAATTCTTATGCTGAAATCCTAAGCCCCACAGGTGATGGTGTTAAGAGGTAGGGCCTTTGGGAGATGCTTAAGTTATGAGGGTAGAGCCCTCATAAATGGGATTTGTGCCTTATAAAAAGAGGCTCCAGAGAGATCCCTAGCGCCTTCTACCATGTGAGGACTCAATGAGAAGTATGCAACCCGGAAGAGGGCCCTCACCTGACCATGCTAGCACCCCGATCTCAGACTTACAGCCTCCAGAACCGTAAGCAATAAATTTCTACTGTATGGAAGCCACCCAATCCGTGGTGCTTTGTTTTAGCAGCCTGAATGGACTAAGAGAGCCTGTATTCATCAGCTTCTCAGGCCGCTGATTCTCAACAGGACACAGAGCCTCGTCTACTGGCACCAAAGTCAGACTCTCTGGGTCCGAATCCAGGCTCCCCCACCTATCGCGTGTCCTTGGGCGAGTTCCTCGGCTTCCCCTCTGAGGGGTGGCTATCTCGTGCTGTACACTTGAACAAATGCAAAGTACGAAGGGCTGGGCTCTTAGTAAGGATCCATACATGTCAGCTCTTTGGATCACGGGCTGCCTACCAGTTACGTGATTTTAAACAAATGCTCTAAATACCCCTTTGCCTTTAGTTCCTTGATTATGATGATAAAATGTGGGATGGAGCCAGGGGAAAGGGTGTTGGCCTCTCTTTCAGCTCTAACCATTCCAAGCTTCCCTGTCCTGGCCCCTGTCAAAGGTCTTTCCATTTAATCTAGAAACACGTCCCAGAATTCTTTTTAAGAGAAAGTGGTAGGAGGAGGATAAAATACATACATGTAAGATTAAAAAGTTAGAAACTTTCAACTAGGAAAAACACCTAGAAATTGAAATAATTACACTTCTAAAAAAAATTCTCCATTTTTAACTGTTGTAAGTGAAGTCTGAGCTTGCATAAACTCCAAAGAGTGTGTAAGAATAACCTTCGCTCAAGGAGTAAGACACAGACTCACCAGGAAAGGCAGGTGGAATTTTACACATTAACCCCCATCAGCTTTCCTATGCCTCAGTGTGAAGGGAATCTGTTTCCAGACTTGTTCTTTCAGAAACAATATCTACCCTTCTGAAATGAAGACAGCTCCCTATGTGGATGGACCAGGCAAACTCGACGACTTTCATTCCAGTTTCTCACACCATCTTTTACTCTCTTTTAAGGGAAAGCGGCATAAAACCTGTCATCATTGGTATTTAATGCACACCTGCTACACATATCAGGGCAGGCCACGTCTTGGGGACTCTGGACACACACACACACACGAAATGTAAGACAAGGTTGCACATTCAGGAGCTGGGGGGCGGTGGGGAGAGAGATCTTTGTAGATACATGGGATGCTTCACAGAGGACGCAGAATGTGAGCTGCGCCTTGGCCGGTGCAGAATCAATACATGTTTGTGGAGCGGGGGATGATTTGATAAAACTGCTGTGGGAGGCGGGGTCATGTCAGACACCAACACTGCAGGCCATGCAGTGACATCAGCCTCAAAGGAAAGGGAGAAACTACGTATCAGCATTTACAGGTTCAAGCACAGAAAAAGGCAAGCTGGCAGGAAGCTAATTAGTCAATGATGCAACCCAATTCATGCCGAGAATCCTGGAAAGGGCCGTGTGTGCCAGCTCCCCGTCATGGGCACAAGACCCGCTGTCAAGAGAGGCCACTGTCAGGACACCCTTCCACGCTCTGATTACTACAGGCCAAAGGCAAGAGAAATAGGACTTTTTACTCTACAGAACTGAGGCGATGCTCCAGGAGAGTCCTGTTGGCCTAAGGCCCAGAGCAATAGTTAGTGAACGCAACGGTATTCACTCTGTTTTCAAATAATTCAGGAACTAAATGACAGAAACCTGCAGAAGGGTTCTGTTTGCAAAATAAAGTCACTGATTGTTGCAATTAAATCTCCACTAACGATGTCACTCACCTTCACAGTGGTGCCCAGCCTCAGACCTATTTAATTAGAAGCGCTGGAGCTGGGACCAGAGAAACTGAATGAGTAAACGGCTTTCCCAAGGCAGGTCCAGGCTTAGGAACCCCCCATGCAGGGAGTGTCTCTGTACAGCTCTGGTTTGGTCCCCTACCCCCTCCCTCCTCCCACATACCCACCCAGACCACTAAGCTAGAGCTGCCCGATCCCGAGGGGAGCAGAAGGAAAACGATTGGTTAGAGGTTGATTTCAGCGTTTTAGTAAGAATACAAAGAGAGCTATAATTTGATTTCTGACATGGCCCTTTGTTGGTGAGATTTTTATTTACCTAGGGAAAAAAAAAATCAATCAAACTTCATCAAAGGGGCTTAACAGGAAGGGAAGATACAGAGAACACAGCCACGGTGGAGACAGGACTGTTCGGACTTTTGTTTGCAGAGTAACCTGACGCTATGGTAAGAAGTGTTTCCTGAATTTCAGATTTTGACTGAAAAGCAGGAGCACGAAGCAACAGCCCGGAGAAAGAACCAGGAATCAGGCCGGAGGTGCTTCACAGACAAGAAAGGCTGCGCTCTCTTCCAAGGGGTCGGAAGCACGCGCAGCAGCCCTGACTGGCTGTGTGATCCCTGGCAAGGCTCCTCCCTTCCCTCATAAAGTGAAGGAACTGGACAAAATGACCTTGAGTGGACCTTCTGGCTTAGAGTATTTCTATACTTAGAACCTTGCGCTCGGGTATAACAAACCCATAAAATCGTCACCAAGTCAAACAAGCATAAGGCTTTTTTGCACATCCCCCCTGAAAACTGCTTCCTCACATCCGAAGGAGAAGGAGAAGGTGAAAACAGAGCCCACACATGTGTCATGCTAAGCAGCTTCGCCTAAAGATGCTCTATGATGCATGCCACAACCTGGCGAAGTTCAGACAGCCCGGTGGTAGGAACCTAGCATCGACCGCATGCTTACACCTCTGCTCCTGAGAGCTGGGCAGCAGACACCAGATGTTTACAGTAGGTGTCGGTGAAGTGGTGGGCCGAGACGCAGCCCCGGAAACCCTCTTATTTGCCAGGAGAGTCAAGATTTTCAGGGGCTGGCAGAACTGAAGGAGGATATGGTTAGCTGCCACATGGCTACAGGGCAGCCAAAGGTGACCCGCCGCTCTGCACACCTGACTCTGAGACGACATTTCAACCTGCTCTTCCTGGTCCCTCTGGAATGGGGAGGCCAGTTTCACAGGGATGCTCACACCCAGGAGGGAGGCCGAATCGCCGGGCCAAGTCCCTTACCTGGAAGCGCAGGATGATGGTCCAGATAAGGCCGAGGGTCAGCCGGTGGTTCCCATCCACGATGTCGTGGGACCCCATGTTCTCAAGATGGACTCTCTGCTCCTTCAGGAACTGAAGGGCCTTGTCCACGTTCTCCAGACAGTGGATGCGCATTCGTCCCTTGGTGGGTTTAGGCTAAAACAGATGAGCAGAAGGTGGAAACAGATCATCCAAGAGGGCAGAAACCGGCTCAGAACTACAGCCCAGAAAGTGCACACGTGCCCATTCATGCAGCGCTTTCCGACCCATACCAAAACGTTAAAAAAAAAACGTGCTCATTCAGTCCAAGGACAGAGTTTACCTAACAGCCTTAGAAAAGTTTACTTAAGGGATGGTAACCGATCACTCTTCAGAGGTTTTTGTTTAATCACGGAAGTGACACAATTTACAAATGAGCACAGAAGCTGGAAGCTTAGAGAAAAAGGAACCCAATTTTCATAAAGAATTTCAGAGCTACTACTGCCACCCATATAATTTTTGCAGATGCACAGCAAAACACCTCTGAGGATTTTCTAGCTGCTTTAAACGTAAAAACAGGCTTGCCACCTGCTGGTTCGGGTTGTTTCCCAAGGTTGGCTCAAAATGAAAAAGGGGGGACACTCCACCAAATCCGCAGAATTTTCAAGTGCTGGTTTTGTGAGGATGATGGAGGGGGGTTGAGTAAAAGGGTGTGACTTACTGGAAAGAAAGGATAAAGTAAGAAAAATGTGAGAGTAGTCTAATTTGACTACCTCAAATGTCTATTCCTTTTAATCAGTTATATCTAAATCAAAAAAAGGCGTTTTCAAGGTGAGCATTTTAAATAAACAAAGCAATAGGTAAAGATACACACACACACACACACTCGAAATTTTCAACAGGTCTCTATCATCTCCTGTGTCAAGAACAAGCTCATGCCTCCATCGCCCGCCTCCATCCTTCCCACCCTCCTCGCTATCGCCCGTTACTCCCCCTTCTAGCTAAGGGTGCACCTCAGGCTGATCTCATTACTCCACAAAGCTGCCACCAGGTTGCCCACATCCCCCTGGCCAGAAGATGAACCTGGCCTGGCTGCCATCCTACCTCCTCAGCCAACTCACTGTAACCCACCCACCTTTCAAGGTTCAGGTTAAGGCACATCTTTCCTTCTAGGAGTCATTTCCAACCATTCCAGTTCTCACAGGTCTCCCCTTCCCCCCCAAACCTATACATCTGTGGTCTCTGTCTGGACCACAGAGTTCAGGAACTAATCACATATCTTATATTTTTGCTGTTATTTCGTATGTGTTGCTCTTATTACTTCCAACTTGACTACTGGCTTGAGAGCAGGGATAATGCTTTATACTCCTGCTGTATTCTCGGTGGCCTCTGGTTCGGTTCAGAGCCCAAGGCCTACATGGAGTGACCTGAACGCCCACAGATGGACTGGGCAGCGGTGTGTGCTATGAGCCGGCCTCACAGAGGAGAGGCAGCCAGGTGCGCAGCAACCTGAGCACACGCAGGTGTGGGCGGCAGCCAGTCCTACGGTAAGGTCTTGCCTGCTTCCCACTTTACCCTCTGTAGCTGAGATCCTCAGTTAAGTGCTAGATGGAAAACATTTAAAGAGAAGATAACTTGGCTAACAAGTGACCACTTTAAGTACCCAGTCTCAGATTACGTTATTTTTTTTCTTGACTTTCTCTTCTACAAGAAAGGACTGGCAAGCATACAGGAATGTGCCTTGACCCCGAGGAAATAAGATTATGGCCAGAGGCCTTACCACAAGTGGCAGATTTTTTCAAATAATAGCAATGGAGAAAGAAATGTCTCTAAAAGTCAAGCTTTTCACGCTCCAGTCGGCCCTCCGTACCCGCGGCAAGTCCTGGAACCAATCCCTCTTCGGGCATCAAGGGAAGTCTGCACTATAAGAGTTTACTTACAACCTCCCCCAACCCCCACCTCCCCGCAAAAAGGCATCGTCTTTCAGAAACGTCACAACTAATACATTTCAGGTATGTCAGAAATGCTAGGATTTGTTATTCGTGTTAGGTCAAGTGATAACATTACATCAAAATCAAGCAATATGGCGAGGTAAGAAAAAGGCCAGATATTTAAAAGAGAAAGCGGTGGACTCCATCGAAGATTCCGTGAGCGACTGTGTAGATACAGTCTGAGGCCGACACTGGAGCCCCCTTCTTCCAAGGCGCGCCCAGCACCCTCCTCCCATGGGTCCCCTCCTAACAGGGGAGCTGGTCCTGATGGAGGCGGGTGTGCCCAGAGCCCTCGGGGGAGAAGTCCCCAGACTTGGCACCTGGTTCTCGCGGGCCAGCTTTCGGTTCTCATTTTCTCTGGATCGGCGGTCATTTCTTGAGGTTGACAAAGTGACCACCCACAGCGGTTCCTTCTTCTTGTGTCCAGGTGGCTCCTGCTGAAACTCTGTTCAGAGTCGAGGGGTGGGGATTAACTGCCTCTAAGGGAGCATGTGAATTCTGGGGCAGGGGCTCCTGACATTTCTCATTGCTCTACAGAGGCTTCTTCCTCTCGTCTCTTTAATGCCTATGCCCTGACCAGCGAGCCTGTGACCAAACAGTGTGTGTCAGGCACCATACGCCCAGGACCGCAGAGCAACAGGGATGGAAGCGTTCTCCTAATGGCAGCAGGTATCTGCGAGGCCAGAAAAGGTTATGTCCTAACTGAGTGTGAGAGGAACAGTGTGGATGGAATTTAGAATTGGTGAAGTTAATTCAAGTACCAGGACCCACAAAAGAGAGGCCACCCCAGTGGCTCGGCCCACGTCACAAACCTAAGTCAGACTGCCCTTGAGGGAAACAGCTGTCAAGGAGCCCCAACACACACCCATCACAGTCCTCCAGCTCACCGCGCCCCAGAAAACAGGACCCGCTCGCCTCCTAAGGAAACCTCCAACCTCCTAGCCAGTCACGCCCTGTTCCCGCGCTGCCCCTTTTCTAACCTCTCACCCCCAATCCCTAGGGAAGCATGCTCCACCACTTGGAGCACGCCTCTGTCCACGGACTGTGTCCCCTTGAATAAAGGACATCAAACTCTTTACTAAATTGTTTAGCTCTGTCATCGGACAGAAAGGCCTGAGCAACAGGAGAACAAGGAATAGGCTGGGGGCTGCCAGGACCTTCCCAGGTTGCAGCACGCATAACTCTACAGTTGGTCCTCGTAGACTTTATCTTGAAAAACTCAACTTCAAACGCACGTGAGACACCGCTCAAGCCTCTGTTCTCTCGTTACAAAATCCCAGCTGACTGTGTGTTCGTTTCCACGTGAGTATGGGGTGCAAGGGTGTGGGAGGGGGAGGGCTGTAAGAGGGGTCCAAACGCTGTCCTGCAGGCTGGAAAAGCCCAACGCCACGTGGCAGGGGCGCCGTGCTGATGCTGACTGGCCATGCCAGGTGGGATCTGAGGATGGTTCACCCCAGACCTGGACACAACGTAAGTCCCCTCCAGCACCAGCCATCAGAAACGCTAGTGCATGGGAACACAAAGGAAGGAACTAAAATAAAAACGGCAGAGAAACATCTCTGGGTAAATGATCAGACTTCTCAAATGGTTAAAAAACAAACCTCACCAATTTCCAAAAGTCAGAGGAAATGGCCAACTTTCAGGAGACCCCCTCACCCCACTTGGGTTTTTTTTGCAATTCTCCCAAAAATCAAACCAAGATTTGGGGGGATGATACTCTGCTCTTCTCCCCCTAAAGTTTTTTTTATTTTTAATTTTCCTACTGCTCCTGGCCTTTATATCTTTGAAAACATAAAACGTGAACAAACTGGACCTCTGTATATACTTTTGTTGGGCAATTCAGTGTAGAAGATGATGTTAATGTTAAAATGCCCACATTTAAGTTACAATTTCCCCACTTTCTAGCAAATCAGTGCCTTACTTCTCAAATGTCTGTTTATCCATAACATGGAGATAATATGAATAATTATCTCAAAGGGCCGCTACATAAATGAAATGGTGAACTAATGATTATGGTGTTCTCAAACCCACAAAGTGTGTCTACCAACAGGGGTGCCTCAAGGATTTTCCTCCCAACGATTCTACTTAAAAGAGGGGGCTCCGCCTCTCCATGCCACTTGGGCTTCAAACTGTTTAGAAATCACACACCTCTCTGTTAGACAACAGGAAATGTTCAGGGTCTAGACAGAACTCTCCCACTGAGAGGCAGAGAAGTTGGTATACGTCAGCTGACAGGCAAATTTAATACCAGAAGGGAATGTGCCCCCAAATAATGGTAATGATATTACTCTTCTAATCCTGACACCCCAAATTAAACTCTGGACAGAAATAAAAGGAAAAGGTGGTAGAGAAAACTTATGACTGGCTGGTGCCTGGAGGGAGGGGAGATCGGACGAGAGAGCGGAGAGGATGTGAAAACACCCAAACCTCAACACTTAAGGCCTCTATACACAGTAAGACCTCTATGACTCAGAGCTTACTAGGAAACAAGGCTGGAAAGCATGATTTACAGAGATATTTTAAATATTACTGTTATGCCGTGCAGCTAGTAATTCAAACTAGGCTAAATGTTGTGCAGTGAAAGTTGCGTCACTGCCTCACCATACCTCTCTCTCTCTGTTTTTCAAACACTTTCCCACACTTCATCTCAATTGAAGCTCACTCATCTTCGGCGGCATATTAACCCCTTTTTAAGCCAAAAGAATAAGCCAGACGTGGCGTGATTAGATGATGTACGGGCAGCACAAGGAGGGGGAGTAAGAATCAAGACTAAAACTCAAGAATACCAACTCCTGGAACTCATGTTGTATCTGCTTCAGAGAGGGCTTCCGAAGTGTTTTAACGCACGGTACCTCGGCAAGTTTAGGGGGCAATCACTACAGGGAATCTATTTTAGAAGGGTTAATGACTGCACAGAACTATATACACTGAAACACACTGGGTCATATAAACGGCAAAACTCCCAAGATCTAAAAATTCTTAGCTGCCATTTCCTGTGCCACTATGTTAACCTGTTAGGTGGTTTACATTTAATCCTCACACTAACACCGCACAGCAATAATTATTATAATTCTTGTCATTTTGCAGATGAGAACATGCCGGTTTAGAGGGGTGAGGTGATGGCGCACGGCTGGTTGGTGTGCGGTGAGCCGGGATTCCAGAGCGCGTCCTCTTCCTGCTACACCGGGAACCGAGGGCAGTACACACACGTCTACGTGAAAGGAAATTACGAGGCGGGGTTCCCATCTGGCAGACAGTTTTCCCTTTTTTTTAAAAGAGCTATTTTTATTTTACTCAACTTCCATCTTCTCAAGAGGAAGAAGAGATAACAATGGAGAGAACTGAACACAGTGCAACTGGGGGAGGGGTGCATCGCTCAGGGATAAACACAAGCCACGCCCCAAGAGTGGCTCGCTCTGCCAAGAAAAGGAACCTTCCCTGTCTCGTCTCCATGAATTATTGTCAAGTTCCTAGTGCCACACAGGTCCGTTCCCATGGTAACATGCGCTTTTCTGTCCTCTGGGTCCTTTCTGATGGGGCAGTTTGAGATGCCACTTAGGAGGCAAAGATCAATACCAGACTCGTGTGCAACTCAAGCAAGGGGGGCTCTGCAGGCGTGGGCTCCTCTGAGGAAATGCCAATTTTTACGGATCCTCCTTCAAATCAATCTAACAAGTGTCCCTGCTCTTCCGCACCAGGGCCTGTGTTTTGCGGGTGCTTTTCCTGTTTCCCCTTCCCAAGGTCCCTTCTAGTCCCAAATCTTTATCAACCACAGCTCTAACCCATCTGGGCCTTACTCCAGACCCATCTTCTTTCCAACTCCAAAGGAGGAGTGGGAATTACAGGGCTAACTAACCAGCCTCCAGAAACTGACAATATAATCCTGACTGCTTATTAGAGCAGCTAGTCCAAGCCCTGCCCCTGAGAAGCGGTGTGGTCCTGGGCAAATTCGCCAAGTGGGCCCAAGGCCCTTAGAAAGGAAGGAGGGAGCTGGATGCTGCCCCCCCCCCCCCCCCCCCCCCATGGCTCTGCCCCGACTGTCACTCAGCCTGGAGTCTGGATCGATTACACGCTGTGGGGCATCAGCATTTGCAGAACTGTGGAGTACTCACGATGGCAGGCTTTTTGTCAGAGTCTAGAGATGGAAAAAAAAAAGCAAATGTTTCCTGGAGCCATTTCTAGCCTCCTTGAATAGAAGAGGAAGACATAAGGGAGGATTCCTGGCAGGGTATTTTGGGGGGACCCTGGGGAGCTGGGCCACTCTTCTACCCTGGTAAGCCCCACTCCTTCTTATTTTCTTCATGGGTATCCAAAGCCACCCTGAAGCCACCTGGAGCAACAGCTCTCCAAGGGTTGCAGGGTAGACAGAACACCAATCCTGGGAATTGGGAGAGGCCGATTGCCACATGCCAGCTGGATGGCCTTGATGGCCTACAGGACCTATGAAATAAAGGGATCTAACTTAGTGGCCACTAAAGTCCCTTCCAGCTATGAAATACAACCTATGTGTGGGAGGGTGAAAGACTCACTAGCATGCAAGGTGAATTCTAAAGTGCCTCCTGATCTCTCGTTTAGGTGAAGAAGAAATAGAGAAAAGACACTACTGGTCTCAGTATATCAGAGCAATGGATACTTGCTTATATTTTTGCCTTTTAATCAAAAATCAGTGTTTGCTACACACACACCATACACACACACACACACACGCCTCTACTTAATACAGAGGGTAGGATGGGACAGGAATTTGGGATTTGGGGATAGGAACTCCAAAATCTCCTCTGATACAACAGCCAAACTCATTTCACATTATGTCCCCAAACACCTCCCTACACATCACACTTTGAGCTTTAAGAATAGTATAAACGATTCCTGCCCAATTAAAATTAAACAGGAAACAACATACTTTGTTCCATTAATTCCTGCCCGTCTCCTTCCTGGTTGGGACCCACCCCCAAGGAGAATCTTCTCCTTTAGCAGGGCTCAATGAGAAAGGAGGGGACCAACAGACAGGAGAGTAGGCTGCAGTCCAAGTTATATTCCTCAGTAGTGATACTGGCCTTGGGCGAGGCCCTGGTCACTCACTGCCTGTTTCTCCTATAAAGCGTACGTTGTCCCCTTGATTAGACTGTGAGAACTAAACACATTATGCGTGTGACAGAAAACACTAAAAGTGACTGACCATTATCACTCCTTCCAAAAACAAACTCCAATTCAGCCAGGATGCTTTCCCTACACCTGTTCCCTCCTGCCACTCCTCCCCAAGCGCTCTCTTCACTCTTCCTCACGGCTGACACGCGGTCCCTCCTTGACACCCCATCCAGAAGGCCTGTTTCCCCTTCTGAACTCTAGGGCTTTGGGGCCATTCATTCAGTACTTTATCACATGGTATTACTATTACCTGTTACTATTAATTCACTTTTAGTATTTGTGCAACTAGACCTGAATTTAACAGGGGCATTCTTCTGTGTCTGGTTGTTTAGAACAAAAGCAAATTCTCCCACACAAGAGACATTACAAACAACAGGAAGGTTCTGTGGCCAGTCCATAAAACACCGTTTCTACAACAATACATGCCAGCATGTTCTCCTAACAAAGGCTCTATGTAAAACGCACTCAGGGTAGTTCAACGTAGTAAATACTTAAGGCTTAGCAAATCTCATGGTAAATCTATCTTCTCCACCTAGCTCAGCCTGTTTTGGAATTAACGGTGGTAAAAAAAAATAAATAAAAATTAAAAACAAAATCCTCTTTTTGTTGCACTGTCTTCTTTGAGACTGATTAACAGAATAAGACGACAGAATATCAGGAAAACATTAAGCAACCCAAAATCAGTGATACCTGCTATTGGAAATGGCAGGGGCTGGGGGGAGGGCAGAAATGTTCAGAAAACCTTGTTCTCGCGGTCAGAGGCGAGGGCTCGGTCTGGCAGGAGCAAGGCAGGAAACTGTCTTATTCAGAACCATCCTTCATGCTGAGGCCCACGGAGGGAAGGGGGCAGGTACTGGCCAACTTCGAACCTGGATGAGGAGCCGTGGGCTGCACTTCACCCCCGAAGTCCAGAGGCCCTACTCCCTGCAAATGTCAGTGGGTTGCGCAGGACAAACCTTTACCCCTCAAGTCCCGTTTCTCATCTGGCCCTGGGACCTAGGACCAATGACAAAGTGACCAGCACAGTGACTGCTTTTACCTGGTCAGTTGCTGTTGTAAAGGGTAGTCTATATTCTTTCTTCTTCTTTTTTTTTTTTTGCAGTATGCGGGCCTCTCACTGTTGTGGCCTCTCCCATTGCGGAGCACAGGCTCCGGATGCGCAGGATCAGTGGGCATGGCTCACATGCCCAGCCGCTCCGCGGCATGTGGGATCTCCCCGGACCGGGGCACGAACCCGCGTCCCCTGCATCGGCAGGCGGACTCTCAACCACTGCGCCACCAGGGAAGCCCCCGGTCTATATTCTTTATGGAACTTTAAAGCAAGACATTTATGAACTTATAGTACATGGTAATTTCAGAGTAACACATTGGAAAGGAAAGGTTTTCTTTGTTATCAACCCAATCCCGATTAGCAGCAGCTTCCGGGTTCAGCCAAAGAGTTTCCTCACTGCTCCAGGATCTGACATACCTTGCGGCAAAGAGAGCGACAACTTCCGGACACAGATCCCGCCCAAGTCAGGACCAGACGTGAGGATTCCTGCCCGCTCATGTTCCCCAGTACATTGGAATCAAGTGCCTTGATAACCCAAAATGCCTACCCAAAACCTGCTCAAATCTAACTCAAATTTTATTAAGCCGAAATGCAGGGTGGGGTTAGGGTGGAATGCTCTGGATCATTAAGCTAATGTATTTCTTTGAACTTCACTCAGTAAAAATAAGACAAATTTCCCCCTCTGTAAAGAGGGATGAGCTGGCTCCAAGAATCTATTAATAAAATAAATTTAGATACTGCAGTCCCTCAAACATTTATCTACTACCTACTGTCAAGCTGGTGGTAAATGCTGGCGCTGAAATGCCGACGGAGACATGGCTCCAGATGGAGTGCAAATGTTTATGTGACCCAGGGCTTTGGATCACTGGTGCAGAAAGCCCAGCGCTGACTGAACGTTATCTGATGACACAACCGTTTAGCTGTGGACATTAATTTACCCAGGCCTGGAAGCTCTAGCAACCTCATTTGTTTTGGAATCTGAAGATGCAAGAATCCTTTGGGGCAAGCCCTCAT
Source organism: Monodon monoceros (assembly GCF_005190385.1). Classification (NCBI taxonomy): domain Eukaryota; kingdom Metazoa; phylum Chordata; class Mammalia; order Artiodactyla; family Monodontidae; genus Monodon; species Monodon monoceros. Next base: position 43,265,572 of record NW_021703775.1, read on the forward strand.
GGATGGATGTCCTCTCCTGCATGGAGGGTCTCTTAACGTTGAGTCCCTGGCAGCCTCTGCAGCCAACAGCAGAGCGTGGTCTGTGTCCCTTCCAGAAGGCTCCATGAACCAAATAAACCACGGGGCCAAAGAGGCCGAAAATCTTCAGTACAAATGAACAAGAGCTGTAGCTCATTCTGTCTATGGTATCCTTACTTTTGGAATAAGAAAGATTAATCAGACTGCCCAAACTATAGTCACAAGTTGGCTGTGAGGAAAGGATAATAAAAGAAGTCAAGGCTCTTGGGGTTTTACAAAGTGGTAAGTCATGGCTAAACACAGCTTCTGCCACTGACTGCCTGAGAGGACGGAGATGGCAGCCCTCTCATGTTTCTCCATCTCTACTCTCCCAGGCCTCTGGGTCACTGCAAAAAAAAAAAAAAAATATATATATATATATATATATATATATATATATATATAAATATAAATATATAGACCGCTGGCAGCAAATAAACAGAGGAGTGGGAGGTATCTGCAAACAACCAAGAATTATGCTTTGCTGGTTGCTTTTTTTCTCCCTAATGTTTTTGCTGCCTTTTCCAGAATAAAGGGCAAAGGGTCTGATCCCGTTTATTATGTGGACATTATCAAGGACACAATCTCCTTGGTATGAAAGAATTACGGACCTTCCAGGGTGAACAATTTACTCCCCACAGCCCTGAAGACGGGACCCTGTTGGGACAAAAATTAATGTTCAAACTAATTTCTAGTTTCAGGTGACCTTTAATGATTTTTTTTTTAATCTACTTTCAAAACATCATTCAAAAAAAAAATCAACAGACAATCATACTAGGTTAAACATTAAAAGGGAAAAAAATGTGGGGCGGTTGAGAAAGTCTGGTTACCAAAATTGTATTTAAAGATGAATATCACAATAATTTTGGCCTAGACTCACGTCAAAAAACAAACCAAAATGACCGGCCCTCCCCATGTGGACCCACTGCTCCCACTTCCACCTTACAAACCGCCTTCAGGGAAGCATCACAGTCATGGAGGCAGAAGCCTCCTTTGTTTATCCAGTGTGTCTAGCTTGACCCACAACCTCTCAAGAAAACGAGGCAACAAAACGTGCACGCTCAGGGAACAAAGAGCACGTGGACAAAAGGCACTGAGGATGAGACGGGGCTTCACTGTCTCTTAGAGGAGGCTGTTCTTGAACGGAGGGGCAGGGAAAGGGAAACCTGACTGTTCTTACCCGGGTTCAAAGGGGCCATTCTGTCTGTGGGCTAATGACAGGACAGGGTACAACTGCAGCCCCTTGCCTGTGGTCAGAGGTGTGTGGGTCGGTCTGCATGCAGACCCACCGCGGTTGTCAAGTTACAGGGTGGAGCTCGAGTTAAAAGTAAGGCTTTCTGGCAGCCCTGCCAACCACCAGCATCATGTTTTCCTGGTGATGTCACTGCAGATGTGGGCTCGATCCCTGGGCGTCAGCCTGCCTTTGGCTGGGCCCGCACCAGCACCTATGGAACTGCCTGTGCTCTGGCAGAAGACAGCACCCATTTCCACACCAAGGCGAGACAAAACCTGTTGGGTCAGTTACAATGACTGGTTTAAGATTCCTCAGTTTAAGGTCCATAGACAAAAGTCACATCAGAGACAGCCACGGCAGCTCTGGGAAACAGAATGGGGAGAACAGTTTCACTGGAGGCTGACAACTCCCCCGCCCAAAAAGGCTCGGAGGAATTCATCAAAGCTCCAAGTTTCCAAGGAGACACAGCACCAGCCCCTCCCCTCCACCCTCAAAACAAAAAGTGTGCACGGAAGAAACCAAAAATACACCAGGGACCACCGAAGTCAGTTCCTGCCACCTTAAAACAGCAGCTCAGATTTTCCAGAGAATCAGTAAGACACAAATTTAAAATTATTCCGTGATCTCAAGGGATACAGGTACACCCTGGAGCTAGCACCCAAGGCTGGCCCTTAAATTTCCAGCACCGTGCCCTGTTCAACAGGGGACACCAGCCAAGATCTTTCCGACCAAAGGTAGTGACCTTGCAAATAACCAGAATGAAGCCGCTTCATTACATACACTTCAGGAAAATCACCCAGACTCAGAATGTCACCCTGGAGCTTCCCCCAGCGTACTCATCTCACTTATCAAGAGTCTCCTCCTCAAAAATATCAACCATTAACTGCAGAAATCAACAGGAGACAGGTCCACACGTGATTTTTCAAGAAAACATTTTCCCGCCTACAGCGCCCCACACTTCACATCCCCTCTTACCAGTCTCTCTCCGGAGAGGACCTCCAGCAGCTTGATGAGCATCCGTCCATCCCGGAGGTCAGTGTACAGGTCTGTGATCCGGCAGGACACCCGGGCGAGGTGGGAGTTGACCCACTTGGTGAAGGTCTTCTTCTGCACGGCTTCACGTTCATCTGCAAGCAGAGGAGAGCTCGCTTTACCACCAACCACAGCCTGGGCAGTGGTGGGTGTGTGCCAGCGGGGGCATGAGACCCTGGCCAAAGGAAGAAGAGCAGAAGTCAACTGTAATGAGCCTTAGCTCCTCTAAAGCACGGTCAACAACTCGCGAACAGAGGAACCATACAATCCCTGAACACTGGAGCCCCTAAGCATAACCACCAGCAGAGCCTCCTTTGCTCACACTCATCTCATTTCCTCCCACCTCTGCTGAAGAGGCAACACGACGGAGAAGGTCACGGTGGGGTCCTTTGTAGCCCTGCCCGATAGTATAATACTTGACTGGTAAAGTTTCTAACGTGGGTGTCAGCTATTATTCCTCCCCAGTGTGGGGGACGCACACAGTACACAGAAGGACCTGGGGCAGAAGAGCTCAGGAGACAGCCAGAAATTGCTTCCCTCAGGTACAAAGGATCAGGCAACACCTGACGAGATAAATTCACTCATGACCTTGATCTGCTGAGTGGGATGTTCAGTGAACAGCAGAGAAAATGGTGGGCAGCGTAGCAGAGTACAAGGAGACCTGGCCAGGCACCGGGAGAGCAGGGCCTGGGCCTGAGGTTGAGGTTTCGTCAAAAACGTGCTGAGACACTGGGCTCAGTATCCCCTTTCCGTAAAGTGAGTGGACGACTATCATCTCCAAACTTCAACCGTTCCTTGAAAAGGCAACTGCTGGTTTATGGTCCAAAGTGGGGTAGCTGCACGTCTAAATCATCCAGGAAACAGTATTAAGTTTTCCAAGCCTCAGTGATCAAGTTCTGTCCAATTCAAAGCACAAAACTCTAGACACACGTGCCTAGAACCGGCCCTTCACATTTCACACAAACAGGCTTCCCATCTTCTTGCCTCTGCAGAATGTTCTAAATGCAGGCTGTTGAAGGTCTTCGACAGGGATCCACCGAACGTGCCCTGGACCCACCGACTCACACTCCCTGACTGTCCTCTACTGAGCTACCCTTCGGTCACATACTCACCCCACTTCCAGTTCCATCAGCATAAATCTGTCCTAAAAAGGACCCAAGGCTTCCTCCTTTCAGCGTTAGGCCCAAACCCACCAAGATGTTTATGCGCCAATCTACAAAAAAGGGAGCAGACTCCAACAACTTTTTGTGTATTTCAGCATCACTGAGGGACAGCTAAAAAGCCACCCTTGCTGATGGGGCACGAACTTGGTGGCCTGGGTGTACTGGGTTCCCAGGCTGGCCAGGGTATCCTGGGAACGTCTGCCTGGAAGGCTCTGCTGAGGCCTCCACCCACCACAGGGAGGGAATGAGGCAGAGGCAACAAGAGATGAGCCTTTACTGCTGCCAACCTGGCAGGTGAGGCCACCGGGCCACCTGCCAAGACGGCTGCCCACCTTCGAAGCCAGCAGCTCCTCCTGGCCCAGCCTTCCCCTGAGGGAACAGCCCGCCAGAGGGAAAGAGGGCCTTGCCTCGCAACAAAGGCCAACTGAAAGCAAGGGATCAGAAAGGGCAGGATAGGGGGAACAAGGAAAAAGGCAGTGAGGGGCACAGCGCAGACTGAAAAATGACCTGCACCAATAACATCATGATCGGTCGCAGAGAAAAGATCCCATGCATTATTCATCACACAATCATCATGATGGACAGTAACTTTATGACAGCGACACAGAAGCTGTATTTTTTGGCCGAAGGTTGGCTGTTTTGAAAGAGCAGGTCCAGAGCAGAGTACACAGACACATGAAGCCTCTCCTAGGGACATGTCACAGATGGCAAGTAACTCGAGGTTGAGGTGCATTTAGGGTCAACTAATTTTTTTCTAAATTATAATATCTTTTATGTGCTACACAGTTGGAAATGTCTCTAATAAAGCCCTTGATGGGTATCCTAGGTTGTTATTAAAGGGTCTGGGGCTCCAAATCACTACCACACCCAGCCTATCACCGGAACAAGGTCAAAATGAAAACCTGCTTGGATTAAGTTATTTCTAAATAAACAAGTACCAGATGTGTCCCCAGTCAACTGTCACTGCTTCGGGTGAATCTCACATTATGGCAACAGCCCCGGCTTCTTTCAGGTTCTGAATTAACAGGTTCCTTTACGAGGAGATTCGAGGATCTCCTCCTAAAGACAGTGCGCTCCCACAGCACCCTGTCCTGAAGAGCTGGAGGCTAACTCCAACCCTCCTCCCCATGAAGACGCAAGCAAACAAAGAGGTTACGGGGCGGAGCAGAGGGAACTGAGTGGAAATAGGACAGGCTGAGGATCTGTGAGGGGACGGCTCCCCAAGGCTGCTGGGGTCCTCAGAACCTCCTGGAAGAAGGGAGGAAAGAACAGAAGGAAGAGAAGTTCAAAACTAAACTTAAACAAGGAATGAGAGCTTGCTCTCCTGCTCTGCCCAGCTCTCTACTCTGCCCCCGGCCTCAGGAGCAGGCTCCAGGTAGCGTGAGCATGCTAGAAAAATCACGGAGGGCTCAAGTTCCTAGGGCTTACTGGAAAAGGCATGGAAGATTCCATCCAGGGACTGGACCAGAATCAACACCCTTACGACACACAAGGGGCAGGAAACGGGCTCAGCCGAGAGACACAAAGCCCAGCCAACTCAACGTGTCCTCTTACAATGGAGCACTTGGTGAACAACAAACACTTTTGAAACCGGAAGGAGGGAAAGGGAGGGAAAAAACCTACCCAGCGGGCCAGCTGAGGATGAGGCTGCCTGCCCTTGGGGACTCTGTCCTTTGTTCCACCCTTCCTGGGAAGGCGCAGTGACATCACCCCTGCACTCCCAACCCAGTGAGGCCAGGCCAGACGCCTGCCCGAGGAGCTGGAGGCCCCTGACGCAGACAATGGAAGACAGTCCAGAGGCATGCTCCCAACTTCAAGCTGCTGTCACTGTGCCCGAGCTACGTGAGGAGGTGGTGGGAGCAGCTGCGGGAAGAGCACCCACTTCTAGTTCTACAAGTGTGAGCAGCTCTGGGAGCCCTTACAAGCTCCACGTGATCCGGTTATTTAGACCAGTGGTTCCCAACTGGGGGCAATTCTGCTCCCCAGGGGACACTGGGCAATGTCTGGAGACATTTTTGATTGATTGTCACAAGTCGGGGGCAGGTGCCCCTGGCACATAGTGGGTAGGAGCCAGGGATGCTGCTAAACACCCGAAAGAGCAAAGGGCGGCCCCTACAACAAAGGGTTATCCAGCCCCAAATGTCAGCAGTGCCTGCGCTGGGTTGGGAAACCCTGGTTGAGACATTCTGGGCTTATACCAACTGGAGTTGACATCAGGACACCCGAGTTGGGGTACTGTTCATTCATTACTCCCTACGCCTGCATCAAAGGCTTTTTGATCCGGATGGTGTGCTAGTGGGCTGACGGCAGCAGAAAGCTCCCTGCCCTCAGGCCCACTCAATTCCACAAAGAGCTGGCTCCTTCCTTGCAAGGCAGAAGGACAACCGCAGGGGTGGGCTCAGTGTGACACGGGCGTTTCTGTCCCCCGTGCCATCTCTGTCCTCCTTTTCCCTTTCAGGGCCTTGTAGTGCTGTTAATCAAGCCAAAGCATGCCCGCATCTCCCCGAGAATTCACCTGGATGAGTCTGATGCTGTGGCAGGTTCCCACCCGTCTCTGCCCCAAACTCAGCAGTGGTGCCTCCAAGGAACAGGGACCCCACAGCTGCTCCCTGTGCGCACCCTTCAGCTGTACTTGCCCCTCTCCCCCACATGATACTTATGTGGAGGGACTCACCTAAAGCTTGCTCTGGCGTTCAATGCGAGGACGTCGAAGCGCCCGGCGTGTTGTAAGTCTCATACCTTGGTTCCCTCTCCCTTTCCCCAGCAAAGCAGCCCTTTCAACAACTCAAACTGTTCAAGAAACTTACGAGGGATCATGGAATCATATCATCTCAGGGTGGAACAAGGCTTTACAAGTCATCGGAATCAACTTTCTTTCAAAAGCAAAACCTCCCTTCTACTGGACCAGCTATTTTAAAATTCCAAAAAAGGAGGGGGGGAACTGTGTGTGTACACAGCAGGAGGTTAATAGTTGTATAGAAAGAAAACGACTTGTTCTTCCTTATTAAAATGATAATAGCACACACAGCGTACTTGCTACGTCCCTGGTACTGATCCGTGTGCTTTACACTCCTAACTACTCCATTAGTTAGGATCTGTTAACTCTCCAGGGCAGGCTAGCTCCAAAGCCCAGGTTCTCAGTCACTATGCAATAATGTCTCTACCACAACATTAAAAAAAAAAAAAAAGTTTCAATGACACAACATATAGAATCACCCGTCTTTATTTTGTGAGAGGGCCCACTCCATCACTGGGTAGCTCCAATTGTTGGGACGCTGTCTCCATCGAGACGAGATCTGGCTCTGTGGCCTGCCGAGGAAGCTTGCTCCACCTTTGAAGCTACAGAGAATAGGTCTCCTCACTCCTCCACGTAAAGGCCTTCAGGCGTGAACACTCCTCACCGACCCCTCTTTGCACGACTGTCACAATGTGGTGGGCAGCGTGGAATCCAAGATGGTACCTGAAGACACAGCCACCTCTTGGGGGCCTACTGATACAAGCCTACCTACCGCACACCTAACCGATACAAGCCAGGACTTGCGGCAGCCGTAGCAGCAGCAGTCCGGAGGCAACAAAAGTGGGGAACCACGTGAGGAAAGGGCAAAAAGAACCCAGAAGCCCTCTGTGGGAGGGAGCCTGGGGAGGCAGTCTGTGTGTCAGTGCAGGGGTGGTAGTCAGGAAGGGCTCTTAAAGCAGCTCTCAAAAATAAGTTTGCCAGAACCACAATTTCTACCAGAATGTCCGTGGAACCCCAAGAACCTAGGAACCAGAGCGGTTCCAAGTGTGAAGATCCAGCCAATGAAGTCTTCTTAGCTCCACAGCCTCAGACATGAACTAGCCAACCACCTGGTCAACGAGGACCACCGGGAAGCAAACAAGAAACCCAACCTTGAATGGGTGACAACATCTGCGTTGGCTTCTCCTTGGAAGGACTGAATTATAAATGGCTTTCTATTATGGTGCTCCTTCCCGAAAACAGAATTTTACAAGATGATGTGCCTGCAATGCACCATCATGCATCTGAAGAGCAACTTACACTTTCTCAAAGCTCACTAGATCTGCACACCAACCCCATCAGGGAGGTGGGACACCAGTGCGACCTCCAGCAGAGCCCAAGGCTTAGTGAGCAGTGACACTGGGAGTGCTGGTTGGATGTCTTTGGGTGTTGTTCTGTCTCTTCCACTGTTTAGGTTAAGCAGGATTAGGATCCTTTCCTCTGAGTATCTAGACTCACTGCCTTTTGTTTGTGACACATAACTTGAAATTTTCAGAAGACGTCTTACAGAAAGAGGAGGAGATATTCAGAACAGAGAACCGCACTTGCTTAGTGTCAACCAAAGGGCTGTGAATATCCTCTCCATCCTCCCCTTCTAGAAGCACATAATCAACTTCCTTTCTTTTTAGGGAATGACTATGATCAATATTGGAAGGCTGGAACACTTCAAAACTTCCTTACTCTGGAGAATTGGCTGTAACTGGAAAAATGAACATTGTGTTAGCATGAGTTAAGCTACAGGATATAGAAATAGCGCTGATGAACAGAAGGGCATTGCGTTATGGAAATGATTGTACAGTATCTTTCTGCAACACCCTCTGTACAGAATGCTAAACATAACCACATTCACCATATGCCACAGCTCCAGCTATGGAAAGGGACGGGGGCCAGGGATGAAGAAAGGCCTGAAGGCATGCAACCATCTCTGGATGGAAAATAAGGGAAATACAGAAACGGGAACTGACCAATGACCCCATTTATTATTCCCTCAAAGACTGAATTTATACCTGGCGGAAGAGAGCAAATCTCTCTTCTACTTTTCAAACAGTCTGAACCTGCTGACATAACCCAATAATGTTTTCTATCAGGATCTTCCTCAATTGTGCTAAGGTAAATGGCCTATCTTAAGTAAGGGCTGGCAATCCCTTACTTTTTTATCCACATAAACACATAGCTAAATTAGGTACAGAGTTGGGTTCATAGAAGGAAAGGAGGTACAAGGATGGAAGCGGAAAAGACATCAAAAGGAGATGACAAAGCAAGTGTCCCATGAACACATCCCCACAAGTGGCTTTTTAAATCAACAATATTCCAACATTTTACAGAGTGCATGCTGCATGCAGAACTCTCTATGTAAGACAAGCTCTCCTGCACTCAATGAACTAGAAGTCTAGCTGGGGAAACTTTCTACATGGAAAGTTAAAGAAATAACAAAAGATATTACAAAGCAGTACAGGATTAGGTGCCAAGAGAATGATTTCAACAATGTATTTTTGGGTGTTTGGAAGAAAAAAACTCACTACAATTAGGATGGTTTCAGGTCCCGTCCTCCAACAGTTACTAAAATCCCCGGCCTTGTGCCTTTCCCATTCTTACTCTGCTTAAACATCACTGCCATAGTCGTCTTCCCCCAAACAGTGGTTTTTCAAAGTTATACCACTGAACCAATACCTTCAAAGGACCCCAGCCATCTACAAGAGGGTCCAAATCTGAGCCTGGTGTTCAAGGTTCCTCAGCAGCCTCCTCCAGGGCACCTGCTTCGTCTGGGATCTTCCCTGACACCCACCCACCTCTGTGTTCCAATCCAACCCAACAGATCTTCTTATTCATCGTGTTCTCAACTCTCACCTTGCACATTCCTTCTTCCCACCTTTGCTTACACCATTCTCCTAACCTGGAACGTACTGTACTTGCTCTTCTTTCGCCCTTCTTTTAAGACCCAGGCCAAGAGTTGTTCTTCCAAGAGGATTTCACTTGGTGGAATGAGGTCTCTGTCCCTCTAATCTTTTTATTATGTATCCTGTGTCCTATCTCCTCAGCTAGCCTGTAACTGCCTCCAATTCTATATCCATTTAGGGTCTCAGCATGTGCCTGGGGACTGTGGGGCGGGGGGCGGGTGCACAACACAACACACGTTTGTTGAATGAATAAACAAACCTCCAGTGCCCAACAAACAGGCTCTCAATAAGTCTTGCTGCTGATGGTGGCCCCCACTGTTAACGCAGAAAGACATTTTCCAAATCACAGAGACAGGCCCTAAGCAGTTAAATGTTATCACTGCATGTCACTAAAAACTTTTAACACCTGAACTGTAATTGCTCTTCAGAGTCTGATAAATGATAAAAATGCAATTTTGTGGTACTGTCTTTCAGATTCAACGGGGTCCAAAGCTAACCTGAAAAGTTTCACAAAATTTTGTTTGTTTTTATTTTGTTTTGGGGGCAATTGCCACCACATGCCCATACAGTAAGAGTGAAGCTGCAAAACATATGAGGGTGTAATTATAACATGATTTTAACATGACCCAAACAAGCCAACAGTCACAAGACTTAATTTATTCTAATTTTAACAATTTATCCATTAAAGCTCAATTCTTGAGTTGTTAAAAAAAAAAAGAATTCTAATTCAAAACAAAAGAATACAGTAGGGTGGAGTCCCCATATGTGCCTTGGCTTGAAAAAATAAATACATCATTTCCCAAGAGCAACATGCAAAACACACAGAACAGGAAACCGGAAACAGGCAACTGGCTGTACTGATAATAGAGAATCAAACTGTTATCCTAAGGCAGCAAAAGGAAGGAAACTAATCTTTTGACTGAAGGCCCTGTGACGGATTAGTCTGGGGGCCTTTAATTTATGTTTGCTGATTTGTATATAAATAGAACTTGAGTTGAAATACTTTTCCTAACAGTTTAGCCAGCTTCATGGACAAAACACGTGTAAACATCTGTTCTAAATGCATGTGTAGCAAGTATGCAATTCTCTGCTAGTACTTAACACTCTGATGTGCAGACTATAAAACAACCATGAACTCCCTGTAACCCGGCACCCACGGCTTACGTCAGCTGAGCAGGCCCGGCTCACAGCTTCCGGAGGGTCTTTCTTCTGAGCAGCACAGCCCCTGCTTTGCCAGTGTGGAAACCAAGGCACTGCATGGGGAAGCTCTGGAGGAGAGCCTGCAGTGATGAACTGAGAAAGCAAGCCACATTCCAGGGCCCCCGCCGCCCCTGCCATGGTTATCTCCTCAAGGTCATGAACCACCAACGCTGAGGCCGTGGAGGGGGTGTAGGTAACGACGGGGGCCAGCTCCCAAAGCACACAGAAGAGCAACAGCACTGAGCCCTCTGCGATGAGAATGAGGCTGAAGGAAGTAGCGCACAATGCCAAGACCAGGAGGGGAGACTAAGTGCCTTGAAACACAGAGTCAGGACCTCAGGAAGAAATATTCAGAAACCGCCCGCTCCATTTGCCTGAAAATGGGTGGCATGCTTCAAAATGCCTTCACAGACAGGAAACCATGCCATGAGCCCGCTGCCCTGCTACTCTCCACCGCTGTGGCACAGGCCAGCAGGAACCAGCCTGAAACCGCAGCCAAGGAGAATCAGGAGGACGAAGGATGATGTCAGTCCTCCTCTGCTCCTACGCACTGGTGGAGGCCGTCAGTTCTAACTAGACAAGGCCCAGAAAGGTTCTAGGGATTCTCCTGAGGGCGTACAGCCAGCAAAGGCCCACCCAGGAGCCGAACCCTGAAGGATCCCGAAGCTCCTACGCACATCCCATCCCACAGTGCCTGAGGAATACAGGATGTCACCTCCCCACACAGCACAAAAATCACAGCCATCCATCTCAGCCCAGTTTCTTCATGACTGAAATTTAAAACAGGCATCAGCAAACTCAGGCGTTATAGTCTGTTTCTGGGGGCTAGGGGGTTCTTCCTTCTTTTGAGGGTCGGGGAGGGGCATCAGCGGAGCATGAGGAGATAAGATAGAGAGCCCCACGTGGCCTGCAGAGCCTAACACAGTTACCATCTGGCCCTTTACAGAAAAAGTTTGTCAAGTCCTGGCTTAAAACATAATGTCCTTGGTCCCACATCCTATTTCTTAGCTTCCATTTTCAAGGACATGAGGCCAGGGTGACGTGCTATAGCCACATGCGCTTTTTTTTCTTTTATTTCACTAGGACGTTGCCCACATGTCAGGTCAGTAGGGGCAGGGGGTGGTGTGGGGGACAGCTCAGGGCCCTCTCAGCTGAGGGGTATTTATCTGGTTACCAGACACAACAGGATTAACAGCGCTACCCCAGCTGTCAGGAGGGACAAAGCATGATGAGCACCACAGGCTCCTGCAACTCAAGGCCACACCTTCTCTTCCCTTTCAAAGGATGAGGGAGAGCCAGGAGGCCGGAGACCAGATTCCCCACCCGCCTCTCCAGGTACACAAGCTTCAGGTCCTCAATTCTTACCCTGAAGGACATTTTATTCGCCACCACCTCTCCTCCCCAGTCCTCCCTGGAACGAAGACTGCGAACTATTAAGTCAAGGTAGACTGAGGGTACTTTGTCATATCCTCAAAAGATGGAAAAGGCTTGGCCCTAAACAGATACCATATCCTTAATTATTAAACTTATATGGCAGAATGCTCACATTAATACAGACTAGGACAGAATTTTTTAAGGGGCAACAAATATAATAGGTACACTAAAGGTAAGACTTTATGAAAGTACTTTAATTGTTAACATATGAAGGTGTGTGTCTGTGTGGTATTACTTTTTCTAAGCAACAACTAAAAAAGCAGTAAATAATATATTCTAAACCAGACCATTATGTGGCACACAAATTCACTGGTAAAGACAAAATCCTGTATTTCATTTTCAAGGGCTTAAAGGTAGGTTTTTATTATAGGAGTCTTGGGATTAAGTGCAGGTGGTGAGGTGAGAGAGAAGTTTACTATGCCTCTTTTTTCGTGCAATGAACAAAAAAGGGAGCCATTCTGTTCTGTGGACTGTATGTAGTTGGTCTAAACCAGTATATTAAAAATCAAAGAGTGTGTGCCCTGGCCCTTGTTTATGATTCTTCTATCTTTTCCAGTTTTCCAGAATTCTTAAGGTCAACAGTGCAGGGAGGAAAACAGAACTCTCTTTCACACACTAGAGTCACATTACTGTCAGACACTCAAGATACAAGAGGACACTTACTGCTCAATGTTTTCAAAGAGGCTGAGGCGGCCAACAAGATGACTGCACCAACGGCAGCCACTCAGGACAGCTCCTGGTAACTCTCCTGTATAATGAGGCTGTCCAAATTAACTGTAATTCACTGAGTCCAAAAAGCTCAGATCCAAGGGACTCTTTTTTTAAACTAGAAAGACACACAAACAAGAAGGAAGGAGTAGTCAAAGACCTAAAAGTCACCCTAAAGCTGTCTGCTTTTCATGGATAGTATAGTGTTTACTAAAATAATCATTTCTGAATGAATGGATTATGGAAGCGCCTAAGTAAGAAAATCTAAGATATCATGGAAGTCCTCCAAATAAGGCTATGTGTGTAAATTTAATCTACAAAGGACTGGCATTTTGGAACAAAGAAAGCCACGGTGATGCCCAGTTATCACTTGGATCTATATAATGATGACAAGGTTCCACTTAATGAGAAGAGAAATTATATTTAAAAACAAATGAAACAAAAGAATTTTAAAACTGGCTTCTGCCCTAGAGAGCATTACAAATTAGTCACCTAAACCCCTTCTTGCCAATAACCATGATGCACCACAAAAACTATGAGGGTTGAAATGGCAGAATAAATTAGGTAAGACTGTCTCTCAGTTTCAGTGCCAAACTCCAAAATTAAATAAGCCCAAGCTTTCATGTGTGTTTGGGAGAAAGGTGTCCAAACTCCACTTGGATTTCAGAAATAACTAGTAGTTGTGCCAAGATGAAAATACAAAATGCACAATGTTATAAAGATGAGCTGCCCTCTGGACTGAACTAAATAATTTTAGAGCTTAGCACTACTTTCTAAATGATATCACAATGCACCAAACCAAAATTTCACTTCTCACGATGCATATCCTTCATCCAAGAAGTAATTACTGAATGATAAATTCGGTCCCAATCCTCGATTATACATGTAACTCAGCCAACTACTTCACTGGAAATTGATTCCATACAGAAGAGCAAATGGTCTACACACTAGTATTTGACATTCAGCCACACAGGTCTACTGTCCTTTTCTTCATCTTGGATCAATCTATCAACCAATGAGCAACCATTTATTGAGTAAATGGTATGAAGGCATTGGAAAGAGCACCTAAAAGCATTAAGAGTTCTTACCTTACGGTGATCATTTCATAATATACCCAAATGTCAAATCATTATGTAGTACACCCAAAACTAACAATGCTGTACATCAACTGCATTTCAGTTGTAAAAAGTTCATCAGCAATTTTCAATTCCTTGAAAATTCACAGCAGTAGATAATTGATACCCATACTCAACTACTGTTTAGTTATTTTTAAGGTGTCAAAATGAAGAGAAAGTTATCACTCAGAGCATCAAATACGCAACAATTCTGCTAACTTCCTCTGTGGCTTTCCTCAACCCCACACATAGAACAAATGGTTTCTTACACAGCCAAACGGCACAGTTTTGGCGGGCAGATTCTGTAAGTACACAATGTACAGTACCTTGTTTTAATAAAGGAGGACAGGAAAACTGGAGGAGGAAATGACCTCAGAGTCAACCCCTGTAATGATCTAGTCAACAGGTGGGTGGCCCCGAAGGAGCCCTCACACTAATCAAAGGAGGGCAGGACAGTTAACGGTTGATACTAGTTTTTTTTTTTTTATTTTAAATCAGTACCTATTTCTCATTGATGGGAACCCTCATCAAAGATTTAAGCATAGCTTTACAGAAGCTAATGCACAAGGTGTGCCCTGTATCACACTGAATCTTCCTAGCTTACAGCTGGTCACCTACCTTAATTTAATTTTTTCAAGTGAAAAAGCAAAAAGGGGGCGTAAATGGGGAGATCAGTTTTTCTGCTGTTCTGTTTGATTTAGAAACTTAAACCTGCTGCACAGTGCCGCTTAATTTAAACGTAAGTGTCTTCCCACAGAACCTTTATAATGTCCCAAAGCACAAACCCCCCCGTGCAGGCCCCCATCCCCACTAACAAGGCATTAACTCTCACTCCACAAAACTGGGAGCTTTCAACAGGTGTGCGGAACTTGGCTGCTGCAGGGGTTTTTTTGTTTTTTTTTTTTAAGGTTTTGTGGGGTTTTTTTGATGTGGACCATTTTTAAGCTCTTTATTGAATTTGTTACAATACTGCTTCTGTTTTATGTTTTGGTTTTTTGGCCCTGAGGCATGTGGGATCTCAGCTCCCCGACCAGGGACCAAACCCGTACCCCCCGGCATTGGAAGGCAAAGTCTTAACCACTGGGCTGCCAGGGAAGTCCCTGGCTGCTGTAGTTTTGCCCGTCTGTAGGGAAATGGGCCTGTCACAGGGTAAGTATTACTCCTATTACCTGGACGTGGCCTGGGAAGCCTACTGCTATAGCTGATTTGTTCTTTGGGACATTTTATTGCTTCATAAAGTCCTTGGCAGTTCCTCCTCAACAGCCTCTATAAAGATAATAATCTTGGAACTGAGCGGGAAGGGCTGGAGGCCCAGAGAGGTTCCGTTAGGGTGTCTGACAGCAGAAGTTCCACTTCCAGGACTAGGTGAAAGTAGGTGAAAATAAACTCTGTTCCTTGAATTTGAAAAACAAATATTGTCTGAAGACACAGAGAAATGGACACACTAGTATGTAGCCGGTGGGAGGGTAAGTGGGCAATATCAAAATTATTAAAATGCATTTTCTCCACCTACCAATCACACCTTAGATACTTTCTAGAAATACTTGCACATAAAGATGTACAGGGTATGAAGGGAGATTGGTTCAAGATGGAGGAGTAGAGGGACATGCACTCATTCCCTCTTGCGAGAGCACCAGAATCACAACTAACTGCTGAACAATCCTCGAGGGGAAGACACTGGAACTCACCAAAAAAGATACCCCTCATCCAAAGACAAAGGAGAAGCCACAATGAGACGGTAGGAGGGGCGCAATCACAATAAAATCAAATCCCTTAACTGCTGGGTGGGTGACTCACAAACTGGAGAACACTTTATACCACAGAAGTCCACCCACTGCAGTGAAGGTTCTGAGCCCCAGGTCAGGCTTCCAGGCCTGGGGGGTCTGGCAACGGGAGGAGGAATTCCCAGAGAATCGGACTTGGAAGCCTAGCGGGATTTGATTGCAGGGCTTCAACAGGACTGGGGGAAGCAGAGACCTCACTCTTGGAGGGCACACACAAGGCAGTGTGAGCATCAGAGCCCAGGGGAAAGGAGCAGTGACCCCATAGGAGACTGGGCAAGACCTACCTGCTGGTGTTAGAGGGTCTCCTGTGAATCGGCTGTGGCTCACCGTGGGGATGGGAACACTGGCAGCAGAAGTTCTGGGAAGTGCTCCTTGGTGTGAGACCTCCCGGAGTCCACCACCAGCCCCACTAAAGAGCCTGTAGCCTCCAGTGCTGGGTCGCCCCAGGCCAAACAACAAAGAGGGAGGGAACGCAACCCCACCCATCAGCAGACAAGCGGATTAAAGTTTTACTGAGTACTGCCCACCAGAGCAACACCTAGCTCTACCCACCACCATTCCCTCCCATCAGGAAACTTGCACAAGCCTCTCAGACAGCCTCATCCACCAGAGGCCAGAGAGCAGAAGCAAGAAGAATGACAATCCTGCAGCCTGTATAACAAAAACCACGTTCACAGAAAGAAAGACAAAATGCAAAGGCAGAGGACTATGTACCAGATGAAGGAACCAGATAAAACCCCAGAAAAACAACTAAATGAAGCGGAGGTAGGCAACCTTCCAGAAAAGGAATTCAGAATAATGATGGTGAAGATGATCCAGGACCTCGGAAAAAGAACGCAGGCAAAGATCGAGAAGATTCAAGAAATGTTTAACAAAGACCTAGAAGAATTAAAGAAAAAACAACTAAAAGAATTAAAGAACAGAGATGAACAATACAATAACTGAAATGAAAAATACATTAGAAGGAATCAATAGCAGAATAAAGGAGGCAAAAGAACAGATAAGTGACCTGGAAGACAGAATGGGGGAATTCACTGCCACAGAACAGAATAAAGAGAAAAGAAATGAAGACAGCCTAAGAGGCCTCTGGGAAAACATTAAACGTAACAACATTCGCATCATAGGGGTCCCAGAAGGAGAAGACAGAGAAAAAGGACCCGAGAAAATATTTGAAGAGATTATGAAGTGATTATAGCCAAAAACTTCCCTAACATGGGAAAGGAAATAGCCACCCAAGTCCAGGAAGCGCAGAGAGTCCCAGGCAGGATAAACCCAAGCAGAAACACACCAAGACACATAGTAATCAAACTGACAAAAAATAAAGACAAAGAAAGCTTATTAAAAGCAACAAGGGAAAAACAACAAATAACATACAAGGGAAGTCCCATAATGTTAACGGCTGATTTCTCAGCAGAAACTCTACAAGCCAGAAGGGAGTGGCACGATATATTTCAAGTTATGAAAGGGAAGAACCTACAACCAAGATTACTCTACCTGGCAAGGATCTCATTCAGATTCGATGGAGAAAGCAAAAGCTTTATAGACAAGCAAAAGCTAAGGGAATTCAGCACCACCAAACCAGCTCTACAACAAATGCTAAAGGAACTTCTCCAAGTGGGAAACACAAGAGAAGAGAAGGACGTACGAAAACAAACCCATAACAATTAAGAAAATGGTAACAGGAACACACATATCGATAATTACCTTAAACGTGAATGGATTAAATGCTCCAACCAAAAGACACAGGCTCGCTGAATGGATACAAGAACAAGACCCATATATATGCTGTCCACAAGAGACCCATGTCAGACCTAGGGACGCGTACAGACTGAAAGTGAGGGGATGGAAAAAGATATTCCATGCAAATGGAAATCAAAAGAAAGCTGGAACAGCAATACTTATATAAGATAAAATAAACACTAAAATAAAGAATGTTACAAGAGACAAGGAAGGACACTGCATAATGATCAAGGGATCAATCCAAGAAGAAGATATAACAATTATAAATATATATGCACCCTACACAGGAGCACCTCAATACATAAGGTAAATGCTAACAGCAATAAAGAGGAAACCGACACAATAATAGCGCAGGACTTTAACACCTCACTTACACCGATGGACAGATCATCCAGAAAGAAAATTAATAAGGAAACACAAGCTTTAAATGACAAAATAGACCAGCTAGATTTAATTGATATTTATAGGACATTCCATCCAAAAACAGCAGATTACACTTTCTTCTCAAGTGCGCATGGAACATTCTCCAGGATAGATCACATCTTGGGTCACAAACCAAGCCTCAGTAAATTTAAGAAAACTGAAATCATATAAAGCATCTTCTTCGACCACAACGCTATGAGATTAGAAATCAATTACAGTGGGGGAAAAAACATAAAAAACACAAACACATAGAGGCTAAACAATACATTACTATATAATCAAGAGATCACTAGGGATCAAAGAGAAATCAAAAAATACCTAGAGACCAATGCCAACGAAAACGTGATGATCCAAAATCTATGGGATGCAGCAAAAGCAGTTCTAAGAGGGAAGTTTATAGCAATACAATCCTCCCTCAAGAAACAAGAAAAATCTCAAATAAACAATCTAACCTTACACCTAAAGGAACTAGAGAAAGAAGAAAAAACAAAACCCAAAGTTAGCAGAAGGAAAGAAATCATAAAGATCAGAGCAGAAATAAATGAAATAGAAACAAAAAAAAACAACAGCAAAGATCAATAAAACTAAAAGCTTGTTCTCGGAGAAGATAAACAAAATTGATAAACCTTTAGCCAGACTCATCAAGGAAAAGAGCGAGAGGGCTCAAATCAGTAAAATTAGAAATGAAAAAGGAGAAGTTACAATGGACACCTCAGAAATACAAAGCATCATAAGAGACTACTACAAGCAACTCGTATGCCAATAAAATGGACAATCTGGAAGAAATCCATAAATTCTTAGAAAGGTATAACCTTCCAAGACTGGACCAGGAAGAAACAGAAAATATGAACAGACCAATCACAAGTAATGAAATTGAAACTGTGATTAAAAATCTTCCAACAAACTAGAGTCCAGGACCAGAGGGCTTCACAGATGAATTCTATCACACATTTAGAGAAGAGTTAACACCCATTCTTCGCAAACTTTTCCAAAAAATTGCAGAGGAAGGAACACTCCCAAACTCATTCTATGAGGCCACCATCACCGTGATACCAAAACCAGACAAAGATACTACAAAAAAAGAGAAAATTACAGACCAATATCACTGACAAATATAGATGCAAAAATCCTCAACAAAATAGTAGCAAACAGAATCCAACAACACATTAAAAGGATCATACACCACGATCAAGTGGGATTTATCCTAGGGATGCAAGGATTCTTCAGTATACACAAATCAGTCAATGGGATACACCATATTAACAAACTGAAGAATAAAAAGCATATGATCATCTCAACAGATGCAGAAAAAGCTTTTGACAAAATTCAACAGCCATTTATGATAAAAACTCTCCAGATAATGGGTATCGAGGGAAACTACCTCAACATAATAAAGGCCATATACGACAAACCCACAGCAAACATCATTCTCAATGGTGAAAAACTGAAAGCATCTCCCCTAAGATCAGGAACAAGACAAGGATGTCCACTCTCGCCACTATTATTCAACATGGTTTTGGAAGTCCTAGCCATGGCAATCAGAGAGGAAAAAGAAATAAAAGGAACACAAATTGGAAAAGAAGTAGTAAAACTGTCACCGTTTGCAGATGACATGATACTATACATAGAGAATCCTAAAGATGCCACCAGAAAACTACTAGAGCTAATCAGTGAATCTGGTAAAGTTGCAGAGTACAAAATTAATGCACAGAAATCTCTTACATTCCTATACACTAACAATGAAAGATCAGAAAGAGAAGTTAAGGAAACAATCCCATTTACCACTGCAACAAAAAGAATAAAATACCTAGGAATAAACCTACCCAAGGAAGTAAAAGACCTGTACTCAGAAAACTATAAGACACTGACGAAAGAAATCAAAGGTGACACAAGCAGATGGAGAGATATTCTTGGACTGGAAGAATCAATATGGAGAAAATGACTATACTACCCAAAGCAATCTACGGATTCAGTGCAATCCCTATCAAATCACCAATGGCATTCTTTACAGAACTAGAACAAAAAAATCTTAAAATCTGTATGGAGACACAAAAGACCCTGAATAGCCAAAGCAATCTTGAGGGAAAAAAACAGAGCTGGAGGAATCACACTCCCAGACTTCAGGCTATACTACAAAGCTGCAGTAATCAAGACAATATGGTACTGGCACAAAAACAGAAATATAGATCAATGGAATAGTGCAGGAAGCCCAGAGATAAACCCACGCACCTATGGTCAACTAATCTATGACAAAGGAGGCAAGGATATACAATGGAGAAAAGACAGTCTCTTCAACAAGTGGTGCTGGGAAAACTGGACAGCTACATGTAAAAGAATGAAATTAGAACACTCCCTAACACCTTCCTTACACAAAAAATAAACTCCAAATGGATTAAAGACCTAAATGTAAGACCAGACACTATAAAACTCTTAGAGGAAAATATAGGAAAAACACTCTTTGACATAAATCACAGGAAGATCTTTTTTGACCCACCTCCTAGAGTAATGGAAGTAAAAACAAAAATAAACAAATGGGACCTAATGAAACTTAAAAGCTTTTGCACAGCAAAGGACACCATAAGCAAGACAAAAAGACAATGCTCAGAATGGGAGAAAATATTTGCAAACAAATCAATGGACAAAGGATTAATCTCCAAAATATATAAACAGCTCATGCAGCTCAATATTAAAAAAACAAACAACCCAATCCAAAAATGGGCAGAAGACCTAAACAGACATTTCTCCAAAGAAGACATACAGATGGCCAAGAGGCACATGAAAAGCTGCTCAAGATCACTCATTATTAGAGAAATGCAAATCAAAACTACCATGAGGTATCACCTCACACCAGTCAGAATGGGCATCATCAGAAAATCTATAAACGACAAACGCTGGAGAGGGTGTGGACAAAAGGGGACCCTCTTGCACTGTTGGTGGGAATGTAAATTGATACAACCACTATGGAGAACAGTATGGTGGTTCCTTAAAAAACTAAAAATAGAATTACCATATGACCCAGCAATCCCACTACTGGGCATATACCCAGAGAAAACTGTAATTCAAAAAGACGCATGCACCCCAATGTCCATTGCAGCACTGTTTACGATACCCAGGTCATGGAAGCAACCTAAATGCCCATCGACAGACAAATGGATAAAGAAGATGTGGTACATATATACAACGGAATATTCCTCAGCCATAAAAAGGAATGAAATTGTGTCATTTATAGAGACATGGATGGACCTAGAGACTGTCATACAGAGTGAAGTAAGTCAGAAAGAAAAAAACAAATATCGGGGCTTCCCTGGTGGCTCAGTGGTTGAGACTCCGCCTGCCGATGCAGGGGACACGGGTTCGTGCCCCGGTCCGGGAAGATCCCACGTGCCACGGAGAGGCTGGGCCCGTGAGCTATGGCCACTGAGCCTGCGCGTCCAGAGCCTGTGCTTCGCAACGGGATAGGCCACAACAGTGAGAGGCCCGTATACCGCAAAAAAACACAAATATCGTATATTAACGCATATACGTGGAATCTAGAAAAATGGTACAGATGGACCAGGTTGCACGGCAGAAGTAGAGACACAGATGTGGAGAGCAGGTGTGCGGACACCAGGGGGGGAGGGCGGGAGGGTGGTGGTGGGATGAATTAGGAGATTGGGATTGACATATATATACTAATATGTATAAAATGGATAACTAATGAGAATCTGCTATATAAAAAATAAAATAAAATCCAAGGGAAAAAAAACCAATGAGGTATCACCTGAAAAAGTAAAAAAAATTTTTTTAAAATTGAATTATAACTCACATTCAATAAAATGCACCAAATCTTAAAAAAAAAATGTACGGAATATGAAGTGCAGATTTTTAAAATAATTGTAAAAAATGGATAGCAAAAACAACATAAAAAGACTGGAAATGAGCAAATATTATTAATATACTGATTTATTAAAATATGATGCATTCAGGCACTTCTCTGGCAGTCCAGTGGTTAAGACTCCACGCTTCCACTGCAGGGGGCACAGGTTTGATCCCGGGTCAGGGAACTAAGATCCCGCGTGCTATGCGGAGCAGCAGGAAAAAAAAAAAAAAAAAAAAGATGCATTCATATGAAAGAACAGTGTGTACACTCTAAAAAGAGTAAGGGAAATGAATAAAGAGTTACTTACAGAATAATGTGTGTATATATATATATATAGAGAGAGAGAGAGAGAGAGAGAGTATGATCCTATGAATATTTATTTATTTATTTAAATGTAAGTAATCACATAAAAAAGTACAGGAGGCTACTTTCCAAACTATAAACTCTAATTGTCCCAAGGGAGTAGGAGCAGAGGCAGAAGGCATTTCCACTTCTGTATTTCTGCACTGTTTACTGTTTTTTTTTCTTTAATGAGCACATACCATTTTTTAAATATGTAAAGGGCATTTCTATTTGAAGGGAAAACACACAATTCATTTTTATTTGATAAGAGAACTAAGGTTCACCAGTGGGTCTGAGATTGATGAGCACGAATAAAAAGGGCACTCACTGGAGGAAAACAAAGTCTCCCAGGGCACCACAAGAGGTCATATGTGAAATGCTGTCTTCAATGAGTACTCTAAAATAAATAAAATGTCACCCTGAATTTTCATGTCTTTCTTCCGGAGAATACTAAATCAGTATTTAACCTTATATAACACTTATAAGCAAAATAAGGCAAACGACTATTAATACTTCCTTTCAATACATGTGGAACTGAGGATATTAATACAAAAATAAGTGACAATCACTGAAGAAACACTGAGGTCTAGGGAAGCAGTTTTCAAACCAGATTCCTGGAGGTCAGGCTCCAAGTACCACCTTCTCACCTGTACTTTGGTCAGAAACACTTCATTTTACACCCTTTATTTACTGGAATCCCACCTCAGATTTAATCTAGGGGAAAAACAAATTCCATTTTTAAAAAATGTTTGTAAAATCACTGTACTAAGCGATGGGAAATAAAGAGAGATGCTGAAGCAGTTTACAGTTTAATGACGCGCCACCCTCGACGACAGGTAATTATATTGCGTGGTAATGAGGAACAAGCCAAGCACAGAGGGATCGACCAAGCGGAGGTGAGTCAAGCGGTCAAAGCTTCACAGCTGAGATTTGACTCAAGAAGACATCATGGATCAGCAGCAAGGAGAGGATCAGAGCCTACTGGGGTTGGTCCACCAGTACTCCAGCTACACAAAGTGGCAAGTTCCACGGACGGGATCCTGAATCATGGGGAATTCCAGCGTCATCTCCCATACCCACCCGCATACTTAAGAGTTTATGGAGTGGGCTTCCCTGGTGGCGCAGTGGTTAAGAATCCACCTGCTAATGCAGGGGACACGGGTTAGAGCCCTGGTCCAGGAAGATCCCACATGCCACGGAGCAACTAAGCCCATGCGTCACAACTACTGAGCCTGCGCTCTAGAGCCCGCGAGCCACAACTAATGAAGCCCGCGTGCCTCAAGCCCGTGCTCCTCAACAAGAGAAGCCACCGCAATGAGAAGCCCGAGCACCGCAACGAGGAGTAGCCCCCGCTCACCGCAACCAGAGAAAGCCCGCGCGCAGCAACAAAGACCCAACGCAGCCAAAAATAAATTAATTTTAAAAAAAAGAGTTTATGAAGCACTTACTACGAAGGGGCCAACACCCTTCTAAGCACTTCACCCAAACTTAATTCCCACAACTTGCGCTGTGCAGCAGGCACTCTTGCCGTCCCACGTATCTTGCCTAAGAGTAAACCATAAGGCTCCAAGATGTTCTGTGGCTTGCCATGGCCACAAGGCAAGCGCGGCCCCAGAAATCTAACCCAAGGTCTGACGCCACAGCCCCTACTGCTCCAAACAGAATTCTACACTGGCACGGACCTTGCGGTGCAACTGATATGAAACGGGGCTCAAGCCTGAACAGGGAGCATGTGGAACTAAGTCTCTTAGTTCCAAGCACCTTAATTCCTGACAATTCCAAAACCAAGAGTTTTACTTATAATTCAGTGATAGCAGAAGGCCTCATCAGAAAGCCCTCCAGCTTTTCAACCGTTCTTTCAATTCCATCAGGGTCTCTCTTCAAGTCCCATCGAGGGAGGTGCTCCTCTCCCCTGCCTCACACCGGGGAGAAGTGTAATTCACCTTGCTCCCAGTCACCACCAATCCAAACCCAAGATCAACACTTTCCTTCTCAGACATCACCTTTATCCACAGCATAGAAATGTCCATGACTCTCTCCTATCCTGACCCCCGTTTAAATTATTTTTTAGACTCTGGAACCATTGAGGCAATAAAACTAGCTTTGTAATTGTTTTACCATCATGTATTTTAACGAACAGATGAGATCATTTAAGATTGTACCTGTTTTTAAAAAAGCATCAATATCAATTGAAAACTTTGAACAAGCCTAGGTTATACACAGCCAGACTGCCAGGTGTGTTCTTCTTTTACCTTGGCTTCCAGAGCCACCCCATCCTTGGCCCTGATAATTACAGGCACTCCATGTACCAAACCACAGAGCAGCGCCTCTGCAGCCAGGGCTGAGTGAAATGCCTGTTGTCTGGCATGGGGAAAAATCTTCATTCAGATTTGAAAGTAAGTAGAGCAATTAATTAATAAAATATACATATATAGCTTGGGGTAATTAGCAGCAGCACCAAAAATGTTTAGCTGAGTGTCCCCTTTTTATCTTGAGGCAGTTCCAATAGACAGATGATGCTCAGGATTAATGAAGTGTAATGAGACCTGCAGCAGCTGGCTAATTAGTCAGTGAAGAGGAAGCAGTAATGACAAGGGAAAAAGGGTTTTATTCTTGTTATGAGCTCAGGCCTTGGACAGTTCTCCTAAACTGTGGGGCTGTGCCCCCAGGAAAATTCCTGAAAAGCCTCCAAGTGGTCCCAGGGCAAATAAAATTTTTTTTTAAAAAGGCAAAGAAACCAAAGCATGAACGCTGGCTTCCAGCTGAGCAGGAGTTAACTGTGGGGGCGCAGAGGCTGTGGCAGCTCAGTGCCAGCACGGTTCCCTGGGGAGCAACACCAAATTCTGTCGGCATCAAAGGATGACCACATCCTGGGCGAGCTGGACAGTCACCATCTTGTGTCTCACTGAAGACCTTACTGAGAATTCTCAGCTCTGAGCATCCCTTCCTCCCCAGTACTAAGAATATTTAGAAGGTTATTAATTATGAAGGAGAAGCACTTAATGACAAAGGACAACTCTTTTTGCTCTACATCCTGCACTTGGATCATCATTTAAGAGCTGCACGGGAGGAACCCAAATTCTTTCAGAATTAACTAGTTACTGGCAGCAAATTTCTCATTCTGTCAAGAAACCGTGAGGGAGGGAAGTTTGTCTGTTCAAAGAGAAATCTGACGATACTGGGATTATAATCTCTCCCCTCCACACAAACACACCAATAAGCAGCTGATGGCAATAATATTGATCTTCCCAACTGACAAGGCCTGTGCTTCAAATTGCTTTCCCAATAATGTGGATGAATCTGCTCTGTACGTATTCAAGAAGCAGGCTGTGAAGAGCCAGTGTAGGCCTTAAAAGTGAAAAGTGCCCGGCCAAAGTGGGCCAGAAGCCTCCAGATGTTGCCGGTTTTCTAAAAGTTTCAGGTGCCTTTTAGTTCCACACAAAGTTCTACCTTTAACCTCCACCACTCAGCACACCAGCAAGAGACAAAAATCTACTCCTTATGTAACAATAAAGTCACCCCAGAGTAACCTTCATACGCTGGGTTTTTACTTCAAAGAAAAGAAGCCTTGCAGCCATCATTGCCATGAAGAGGATATTCTAGGGGGAAGCCTGCAATTTTTTCAGCATTAGCTTCCTTTCCCCTTGGGCCAGAGGCTGTCAGAACCAGCCTGGAAACCACTTTCATATATGGCCGTCGCGTAAATGAAAATATTCCACTGTTAATTATTGACATGAAGAAGGTCACACAGGCTTGTCCTAGCGACACCAGAGAGCAGGTCTCGCCAGCAGCTTTTACTCCGGCCCGGAAAGAAGAAAGAAACTCTCATTCGTTCAGCAGAGCTTTGGGTTTATAACCTGTTTCCAAACTAAATACAGTTAAACTACTTGAGGCTATTTACTTTTCCAGTTTTAGGAGCTCTGTCACATTGTACTTTCTCAAAAGCTCTAACACACAATACAGTCATTAAGTCTTCATGCAGTGGCCAGAACTGGTGCCGACATTCTCATCAATCCTCCCAGACTGACACTCTATCTACACCCAAAGGTCAACAGTCAGGAGTTAGAGAGACTCACAAAGGTGCGTTTCAGAACCCCACACAGCAGATACGTGTTCCCAATTCAAAAGCAGAGCCGGGCAGCAGCCCTCAACTCCCCTGATGTGACCCAGCCAGTGAGGATCTGCTCCATCCAGAGTGTTAGGTATTAAGAGAGCAGTAGTTTCCTGTCTACCGTGCTGTTCCTACTGTAAAGAGAAGCAGCAACCCTCCTTGGGTGCTACAGACCCTCCGTGTGAAACGTGAAAGATGGCGGGTTAGGTGTTTTTAGAAACTCCGGTTTGTGATAATATGATATGGTTTACCCATACAGCATATAATATCACAAACACAATCACAAACACACTGGCTGTCATCTCCACAGAATCAATCTCAAAAAATGGTAACTGATAATCCTGTATTCTCTCCCTCTGGGTGACATTCTTATACCTGTGAGGCACCCCGTGCTGAATGGAAGCTATGATAATTCATTCTGACTGCATGCTTGCTTCTGACTGCAAGCTCCTTCTACATTTTAAGTACACTGCAGCTCAAAGAGAAGGTGAAAGAGATCAGTCGAACTATAAAAATCATAAAAAAAGCTTTACTCTCAAAAGAGATCAAAATGGGAGTCTACAACATACACACTCACCATGCAGGAAGGTTCTTCTACAGCACCCTCAACAGAAAATTTCTTGGGGAAAACACGTAGCAGTGACATGGCACCTTCCAGTCTAATGTCACACCTTCCCAAGAAAGATGAAAGACATTCACATTTCTCTAGATAGAGGCGCCCAGGAAGAGAACAAACCTAGAGTTCACCAACCCAACGATCCCATGACGAGTCCTGTGATTCCAGACTCTGACGCAGGAGAATTATCATCACACACACAACACACACACATGCACACAAAACCATCAGGAGACAGTTGCCTAAGCCAAATTAAATCATTTCTCGAACGAGATGGGATATAAACAAACATAAATTACTTGCTTCTCTTACGCCAAATTCACAACACAATAGATGGCAAACAAAATCAAGCTTGTGTTTTTTAGGGTATAACAAGTAAGGATGAACAGGTGCCCCTCTTAAAACCTATTTTTCTATCTATCTGCCACGGGTAAACTCAAAACGTGGCCTGGAAAAAAATTTGAATAGCAGCTGGAAGTCTTCACATATTCTTGGCAGCAGCCGGACCAGGAACACGGATTATCTACTTTATTCACACGTTGGAAATCACAGAACAAAAGGCAACTTGGCCTAAATACAGCAGCAAATGCTCCAGCAGCTGAAAATGTTTAAAGTCAAGAAAAATCAGCAAATTCCAACAATGTGAACTTAGAACGTGGGTTTGGGCCCAACTCCACGCTCCTAGGTAACGCCATCGCTGTTGAAAATTGCTCCAGGGTTGCCTTCTGTATAGCCTGTACCAAGGAGTCAAGATCAGACTTCTAACTCCAAAATTCTACTTCAGGGCTGGTCCCCTTCATTCCACATTCTCAAAGTTCCTTTACAGATAATTTTATATACTAGCAAGATACCAGGCAAATACAAACAAAAACACCACTACCAAAACCAAAATATCTAAACAAAAAACTCAATACTGCGAGAACAGAAATGGTGAGTTTATGATTCGGTGACAAATAACTTGTACCACTGGGGAAAAAAATCAGAGTCTGCACTGTCAGTTCAGCCCCTTATTCTGCCAGAATTGCCAAAGTAAACTACCATCAAAGAAAAGGAAACAAAGCCTTCCAAGATTAAACAAGGCTTGAATTTTACATCGCATCTACCATGCTGCCCCTCACCATCGCTGCCAATTAAGAGCAAAGGTCAACAAATCCATTACAGCTGGAATAGGACCAGGAATTTCCACTTCTCGGCAATGGCTTTCACCAAACCAAGGTTTCCCAGGTCCTAACAAAATGCTAATCCAAGATCTACATACACCCAGGCCTCCATCATCCTGTGGGAAATACTCTTGAGAGGCAGCACAGCAAAGTGGTTAAGGATTCAGAGTCCAGAAGCAGCCTGCCTGGGTTGGGATCCAAGACTCTACCACTTACTAGCTATGTGTTCTTGGGCAAAGCATCCCTTGTACCTCAGTTTCCTCACCTCCACAATGGAAATAATTCTTATTTCACAGGGATGCTGTGAGCAGCATTAGAACAGCACTGGCCCAGGGTTAAGTATCAAGAAGTTTTAGCTGTATTACTATTACAGCCACTACCACTTCTAGGCTAGAGTTTAAGGAGGGACCTACTTTCCTTCTCTGTTTGCATGAGGACATGCTTCTCTTTTGCTTTCCCTCTCCTTGCTAGCCTGTTAGTTCCACCGCAGGACTGGTTCTGTGAGCCCAGAGAACAGAGGAGCCATTTTTTTTTTTTTTAGCAGTGGGCATCTACCCAACAGAATCTCATAGAAGCGTTTGGTGAAATGAAAGTTACCAAAGATGGCCAGTAGTACCCTCCATGCATTTATTTGAAGAGGTCCTTAAATCTGCAACCAATGATGATCTAACAACCCTTCATAACAGGTAACAGAAGTGATATACAAGTTGCTTGTGCAAGGTCATTTCACCAACGTCAGCTGCTAAGCACCTGATTCCCTGTACCTATGCCAACACTAGCTGAATGCCGGCTAACAGAAACCCCAACTAATAATAATAAGCGTTAATAATTGAAATGGAAGGGAAAAAATATACATCATATCCTAGCCAAAGTCTAGCCGTTCCCCCAGCGTCCCTCACGGTTCTGCAGCCCCCTCTGGTCATATCCCATCCCCACCCCCAGGCACCCACCATCTCATTACCTAATCCTGGTCACACTTAAAAGTTGCAGCTCAAACGTCAACTCCTCCAAAAAGCCTCTCTCACATCCCACAACCCAGGAATGTTATGTGCATGTCTTAGAACGCCTGCCACTTTCTACCTAGTATTCTCTCTTAGAATGTAACTTCAGACAGTGGCTGCCTGTTACACCTCTGTGTTTCTGATGTGCTTATTAGCACTGCAACTTGCTCACCTGTGCTTGTTGAACGACTGCATGGGTGGACACATTTGATGGCTCCTTTAGAGATCTTAGAGCTATGAAGGTATTCTAAAAACATACCCTGCCTTCACCCACAGCACTTATTCTTCATTACTGAGGAGGTGCAGGCTATTCTAGTCCAACAGCCAATATGAACTGGGAAATCAACTACAGCATATTATAAGCAACTGACTTCCAGATTTTTTGACAGCTGAGTTTTTGAAAATTTATTTTATTTATTTTTGGTTGCGTTGAGTCTGCATTGCTGCGCATGGGCTTTCTCTAGTTTCAGCAAGCGGGGGCTACTCTTCGTTGTGGTGCGCGGGCTTCTCATTGTGCTGGCTTGTCTTGTTGCAGAGCACGGGCTCTAGGCATGCGGGCTTCAGTAGTTGTGGCGCACGGGCTCAGTCGTTGAGGCTCACGGGCTCTAGAGCGCAGGCTCAGTAGTTGTGGCGCATGGGCTTAGCTGCTCCACGGCATGTGGGATCTTCCCGGACCGGGGCTCGAACCCATGTCCCCTGCACTGGCAGGTAGGTGGATTCTTAACCACTGCGCCACCAGGGAAGTCCCTCGATAGTTGAGTTTTGAAGACAAGTTCTAGATAACAATATTTATCACCAAAGTGAAGAAACTAGAACCAACAGTGAAGAAATTGGGCCTACGTACACCTCCCATCAACGCTGTAGCTTTAAGTCATTACTTGAGCCATGGAAGCAGCAGAAATAAGAGACAGATCTGGGTGATGACAGGAATTAACACAGACCATCACCGTACCCACCTTTCCCTCTAACTCTGCTGCCATAACCTAAACTGAAGCAGATTCTGGAGGCTGCCCTAAGCACCCACCCAAACATGTTTCTTTTGTGCTACAGGTTAATTTCTGTCTCACCCAGGATAAAGGAAAAAAGACAAGGTTTTCATGACGGCCTAAGCAGAGGTGTGTTGGGACCCAGTTTTCCAAATGTAGGTAAGCACATTTTCCCTCTCCTTTTGGTTCAGAGGCTTGAGGGCAGGTTCAAATGAGTCGTTGGTACCTAGAAGCCGAGCAGTCTGGCTGTCACTGAGTCACCACCATATCACTGCATCAAGAGATGCTCGGGGCTTCCCTGGTGGCGCAGTGGCTGAGAGTCCGCCTGCCGATGCAGGGAACACGGGTTCGTGCCCCGGTCCGAGAAGATCCCACATGCCGCGGAGCGGCTGGGCCCGTGAGCCACGGCTGCTGAGCCTGCGCGTCCGGAGCCTGTGCTCCACAACGGGAGAGGCCACAGCAGTGAGAGGCCCGCGTACAGCAAAAAAAAAAAAGAGATGCTTGGCTGCAGGTATTTCATATCTCCAACAATTTGGGATCCAGCGCCCTCACAGTATTAGCAGTGGATCTATATCCATGTCTGTTAACTACGTTCAAAAGGATCCTGATATGCCAAGGCTCAAAATCACCTGAATTTAGGCTATTACATGGCTCAACATCCCCCAAATAGCCTAACTGCATTTACCAAACACTGTATCTACATGTGGGTGAACGTCTGCTCTGTCCTTTAAGATATGCAGATACGTTACCCATCCCCACAATATTATGCCCCTTGCAATATCAAAGATAAGCAAATAAGCAGATTGCATTGTTTTTAATGGAAGGATTTACTCAGCAATACCAACAGTCTTATCAGAAAGTGACACGTGAGAAACCTATTGGTGAGCCTTCCATTTTCAAGCCGTGTATTCAATTTGTTGCTAGGTTAGATGGTACACTTCTTTTTTTTTAATTAATTAACATTTATTTTTGGCTGTGTTGGGTTTTTGTTGCTGCACACGGGCTTTCTCTAGTTGCGGCGAGTGGGATCCACTCTTCCTTGTGGTGCACGGGCTTCTCATTGCGGTGGCTTCTCTTTGTTGTGGAGCACGGGCTCTAGGCACGCAGGCTCCGTCAGTAGTTGTGGCTCACGGGCTTAGTTGCTCCGCGGCATGTGGGATCTTCCTAGACCAGGGCTTGAACCTGTGTCCTCTGCATTGCCAGGCAGACTCTTAACCACTGCATCACCAGGGAAGTCCCTAGATGGTACACTTTTAAACACCTGTGAATTTGGCTAGATGCCAAATAAGAATAATTAAATACACGTTTTAAACAAAATTTAAAACAAAAATTAAAATCAACGCCATCCACACATGTGCTGACAGACACGTACACTATATGCCTTGCTATGTGCCTCCACCTATTTAGAAAAAGCACATGCTCTAAGTTCAAAGAAGTGTTGAAAAAGGCCCCTCCCTGCTGCAGAGTTTCACAAAGTCACCCAGTTTGTCACATGCTGGCTAAGAACCTTGCCACCTTACTTCACCTTTCTGATCCTCAGGTTTCTCAATCCACAGAGCAGACGTTATACCACCTACCTCACAGGGCTACTGAGTGGATAAATCATATGTAGGTGAAGGTACCTGACTTATACCTAGAGCTCAGGCTGGAAAGCCCACAAAAACTTTTTTAAAAGTCACGCTCAGGGCAAGAGAAAGCAGCTTGTGGTTTCACTTTTACACACAGGCATCAGTAGCTTCATGAGCAGTGTGGTGGAAAGGGTGTGACCTGCAATTCCAAACCAGACCGCATTGATCCGGCCCTCACAGCACCCCCCCCTCCCCCGGCTTACCGCGTGGTGACACAAGCATGACCTACCCTGAACACAGGGCGGGCAGCAACTCCAGCAGGGCCGGCTACCAGCAACCGAGGGGCTTTCTGACCCTGGGGGAGAAGAGCTGACCTCCAGAGGGAGGAGGAAGGAAACCACATCATAAATCTCACCCCCAGAGAGGAGGATGCTTTCTGAGGAGCTAGGGCTGAGGGAGATGCTTCAAAGCAGACAAGACACTGCGCAGGCTGCTGCTAGCAGATGTGGTCCAACTGCTCCCTCCACACCCAGCCACACCTAGATCCTCCCAGGAAGATAAGCATCTAGGAGAGGCAGAGTGGAGTAGGGCTCGGTGAACACACAGCCAGGCGCGACTGCCAGGCCCGGCCCACCGCTTACTAGCCACCTGCCACTGAGCAAGTTGCTTCATCTCTCCAAGGCTTAGTTTCCTCGTCTGTAAACAGATCTGTGCCCATCTCTAGCATTCTCCCGAGTATAAAGTGAGGTAGTGCATCTAATAAATGGCACAGAGTCGGGTAGTGAAGAATAAATGTTGGCTATTGTTATTGAAAGGTCTCTGCTTCCTTCCTCAGTGAACACCATACCAGCTGAGTGTACCTGAGCACAAGGACAGCCTCGCCATTTGTTTCCCCAACAAAAACTTCTTAGAATCGATCATGAATTTGTATTTTTCATAGGGCTTTCACGAATTATGATGTAACCGACTGTCACCGCAAACCAGGAAGAGAGGCGAGGGCCGGCGTTCTTCACTGTGCAGGTGTATAAAACAGCCCCCCGCCTCATATATACCCATCCAAATCCTATTACAAAAACTGTTTTCCTGTGTCTCGATTTGTTTGTGAGCTTCTTGAGGCAGGAAAAGAAACTGTATCCCAGTGCCTAGCAAAGAGCTACAGACAGAGGCCCTCCGTCAGGCAGAATGTTCAACAGGGGTTGAGTAACACCATTCATTATTCCAATCATCAGGGCTCCTACTCCAATAGGAGTTTTGTTGGTGGGTTTTTAAGGCAGGGAACCTTAGAAGATGAGTTACAGTGTGAATTCCCACTGGGGGAGGGGGAACAAATCAACTGCTGCATCACAGAATGACCTGGGCCTCGCTTTACTCTCCCAAAAAAGCACTGAGCAGAAGAGCGGCTCCTGATCAAACAAAGAGGGAGCCAGGACCCAGGACGCAATTTCTGTGTGCAGACAATTATGAGCTCGTAGGAAAACGAGGTAAGAGAGGTCATTTCAGAATCCCTGGATGACAATGGCTGAGATGAACATCTGGGTCCGCCCTCCCATCTGACCCCCCAGCACGCCAGGGGCAAACCCTCACAGAGACAGCCAGCGCCAGATCTGGCCCAGCTCTAGTGCCCCTCCCTCAACTCCAACCCTCTCCCTTCCCCAAAAGCCATCAGAATTTACTACCCTGATAAACAGTGCATGTGGTTCTGTGGCCAAGAACTCCTAGTCAAGTCCAGCTACAGTCAAGCCCACTGCGGAATGAGTATGACTTTAAAAAACTGTTTCCTTGTGTTTCAAGTGAAAAAATAACCTCCCGTCTCAAAACTGAAATCATATACATTTGCAGAGGAAACCCAAAGATTTTTTTAAAGCTGGGGAGGGGGGGGGGGGGGGGCGGGGCGGGTGTTGGGGTTGGAGACTGTAAGGCACTGAGGGCTGGTAAGTAGTAGTTCTTGGGCCAAAATTAGTTTTCTCCATGGCTGTTTCTTCAGTTTAAAAGACCAAGCTTGCACATTTAGCTGGTATCTAAACTTCTGAGGCTGTGCCTTTATTTGCTCAGAGTATCATTAACTGCCTGGCTTCCAGAAAAGCATTACTCATGAGGCATCACTCTGAGTAAAGGCATATTCACATTAGAGAAATCTCATTCATTTTATTCACAGCCACACAATATAAAGCTCTGAATGGCTACCACACCTAGAAGAATGGATTGCAGTTTCACGGGGTACACTTTTACCTCTTTTGCTATGTCCTAGTGTCACCCTTAAACTTTTCTCCTGGTCCAACTACTCTTGCCCACCCACTCAAAGGAAAAAGAAAAGCAACAAAAATGAAGAGACAACCCGGTGCCTAATTAACTTCCAAGGACCGGTTCCTCTCTCTGCAAGTACCGTAATGCCGTGGGCTCCCCTCTCCTCTCCTTTCCACCAAAGTGAAGTCAATTCCCCAGTGCCCTGTAGGGTACAGGGACTACATGAGGGAGGTCCCTAGGGTCCTATCAAAATTTCAGGTTATCAAAAAAGGAGACAGACTCAGATAAGCTCTTCCTGAAGTTATAGTTTAGCCACATCATAGAGCCAAAATCATTATCATGAGTGATTCATTCTTTCATTCAGCACATTATTTACCATGTGGCTGGTGAGGCCACCTCTTCTCAGGGAATGAGAGTCAACAGGGAAGAAGAGGCGCTAAGTCACCTTAAAACAACTCTGTATGTGTTACTACTGCCTTCACTACTTTACTCATTCATTCATACACTCCTTTATTTATGAGGCATTTATTTATGTGCCAAGCACTAGGAAGGAATGCAGGGGTGAACTAACACATACAGACATCATCTCCGTCCTCTACACACAGTAACAGGTGCTTTCATATATAATTAGAGTGACCTAGCACCCAGCTTGCTTGGTACTCTAAGAGAGATTCTCTCTCTCCTAGAATCTGGGAGATTCCCTGGATGTGGGACAACCAGTGCTCAACTGGGGAAGTCTCTGTCAAACCAGGATGAGTTGGTCACCCTATTTATACAATATACGAATTTAAGCTTCCCAACCACCCCCCAAGGGCTATTTATTCTTCCCAGTTTGTACAGATGAAGAAAATGGGGCTCAGTGAGGTCAATGGTGGAGCCAGGATTTGAATGCTGGCTTATATGAATCCACAGCCCATGAACTTTCCACCACCGTTGAGTTTCTAAAATGAGAGATAAAATATCCTAATTCTGAATACAGCCCTTCTCACGACCGCCTGCTGCTTCCCTGCTCCCCTGGTCACTGCCACCCACTCTCCACCACAAACCCTGTGCAGCTGGGATTTCATCTGCTTGGCAGTTGTTCGCAGATAATACACAATCTCCCTCTACCACTGCAAGACTGAGTTTTTTTGATAGCAAGTCGTTTAAACCTCTGTAGGAATAAATGTCTTCCTCAATAGAAATCAGGGCACCGTTTTCAAGCACCAGAAACACACTATGCACTAGACTTGTATTCACCTCTCGACTACTATACAATCAAGCTAGCAATCTACAGAAACTCACTGGCATTTAACAGTTCAAACAGACTAGGCAGATTTTCAAAGGCTCTATCCACTTTAAACCAGACCTTCAAAGTTTCTCTTTAAAAAAACAAACCTAATTCAAAATGCCAAGGCCACATTCCAAGGGATAACCACCATTTGCTTGTCAGTGTGGCCAAAATAATGTCTATGGTTTGTATAAGGATTTCAGGCAACACACACACACACACCACTCCTGCAACTAGTGGTGCTTAAACCCACAGCGCTCACTTCAAAATTCCAACACAACTGCACTCTCAGCGGGGGGATAAAATTCACCCAAATAATGACACAGCCTATGTAATCTCCCTGCCACCAGAGGGGAACAGAGCCTCCGGGCGTTTTATGTTTTGCTCACATTCTTCATGAATGAAGCGTGCCTCAGTGATCCTCAGATTAACTCTCCACCTGCATCATTTAAGCATTAAAAAAAGACTTTAAGGCCAGATCGTTCACAAGGCCTTTGTGAGACCGAATATAGGCCCGCCTGTGTCTCCATGCTACCGTGTGTGATTACTGGATTTGCTACTCAAAGGTCCTGTGCCTCTTGAAAACAAGGTTGGGGGAGAGAGAGAGAGAGAAAGGCTAAGAGAGGCCTTTCAAAAGCAAACACAGTAGAGGCATTCTACAGAGGGCAGCTAATGTGAGGCTGGCTACAGTAGTCTCTTCTGAGGACGTGCTGGACCCTGTGGCTGCAGCACTAAGTGCTCCGCACGCTTTTTGTGAACTTGGGAGAGGCACCACCACTGTGTCCTCAACCAACATCAAAAGTCACCAGGCTCAAGTGACTGCTGCCAACCCTGTGTACTTTCTAAAGGGCAACATAAAAGGGGGTGTTTTCGGCTGGGTGCATTTTCAGGCAAACTCAACGCTCTTCTACACGTGCTGAAGGAAGCCACACCCAGAACAGGTTTCGGGGGCGGGGGCGCGGTTGAGGCATTCAACTCAAGTTCAAAAGACTTGCCGCCGCAGGGTACTGCTTTGCCTTTTAACCAGGACCTGTAATAATAAAGGCTGCTGTTGACTACTGAGGGCCCACCGTGTGCCGGAACAATTTCCACGGAGAATCTCGCTTCCTCTTCCAACAATCTTATTACACAGAAGTTGTATTACCCCCATCCCACAGAAGAGACAGCAGGTTCAGGTCGGTAAATAAATTGCCCGGATCTGGAAAGCCATTTGACAAGAGGCACAGAAAATAACCACATGTGAAATGTTTGTCATATAACGTTAAGTGAAAAATAAAAACAACATGCCAAGACAAAACTGAATCTATATAATGACTATAACACTGTTAAACTGCATATAAACAAGAACTATCAGAGAGTTAAGATTTGTGGGGACTGCGGGATTTTACATGAATTATTCTTTCATTTTTATTTATTCTGGAGATGACCTGATACGGCTGTGAAATAATAAATATAAAAAATGTTGGAGTAATACAAAGAACAGCTAGAAATTTAATTCTTGTCCATTAATAACCTTCAACCTTGCCTTTGAAAGAACACCATCTGAATACTACTGCTTTCATTACCCACACCCCTTCCCCTGTCAGAAAGGTTCTGGACTGATGCCAGTCAGAACAGAAGTCACTTATCTCCCCACCCCTTTTCTTTCTTCTAAGGGGCAAAAAATTCTGGCCAACAAGTTTCAGCAGGTGCTTTTTCTCCCCTACCTAATCAATAACCAGTAATTTTAAAGCTTCACCTGCAGACTCACAGGAAATGAGCGCTTATCAAGTAACAGATACTTAATGTATTTCAAATCCAGCTTTAACACCAAAACCTGAAGGCACTTGCTGGGTAAGTTTGATACATATGAAACCAGACTAAAGTCTAACCAACTGCAAGAACACCAACATTCATTTAATTAGGATCATTTTAGTAAGATGGAGTGTGGGGAGGAGGGGATATTTTTGCTTTAAAAAATAGTTTAAAAGTATATCAAAGGTTTAAGTCATGAAGCAAGTATGGACTTAATAAGCCGCTACTTCCCAGGACACCATGTTGAAATTCTGGAAGAACTTAAGAGAAAGTAGCCCAGACTATTTTTGTAATTCTCCATTAATACCAAATGGATAGATGAAAAGAAACTGTGTTTTTTTAACTTCACAAATTTCTAGAACTGCAGGATTAGCAAGTAAAAGAATCCTAGCCAAACTCTACAAAGATTTATAAAGCTAGGAATTAACCAAACATGCTTTAAAGCCCTGTAATCTCCTAGGGTAACGCTAAACTTTCTTTAACTATTATTCATTTGGATACTATATTATTTTTACAGTTAAAATGATCCAGTTTACTTAACACACACACACACACACACACACACACACACACACACACACACACCCCTCCTTCCTTTAAAGCAGACTCTATATGAAACACAAACGTTAAACCTCAGAAAGGTCATAGCCTCTTTAGGACTATTTCCTTCTCGGCTCGAGGGGTAGGGGAGCAGGCAGAGATTATTTCCAAGGCAGCACTTCTTAGACTTGTCTGTGCATACAAACCACTTGGGGATCTGGCTAAAAGGAAGTTATGACTTAGTGGGTTCGGGGCGAGCCTGAGATTCTGCATTTCTAACAAACTCCCAGGTCATCTACAGACCACACTGAGTAATAAGCTTCTAAGTACCTTGCAGTTCCGAATTCAAGGAGCTTATGCTGTTTCTGTTTTTCATCACAACAAATGCGACAGCCTCCTAAGTGGTCTCCTGCCTCTTCTCTTGACCAGCACCCACCTTCCAAAACAATCATTATACTCAGGAACAAGACTGGCCTTTCCTTAAGGAGAAAAAAATCAGAACAAGTCACTCCCATACTTAAAATCCTTCAGTAGCCTCCCACTGCCTTCCCAACTCCTTAACTTGATTTACAGGACTGTGCATCCTCTGGCCTTTGCTTACTCTCTCTTGTAGTACCCCTCCTACCAACACTTCCTCACTCTGGACTCTAAGCTCCGGCCACCCTGGCCCTGCTTCAATTCCCCTACCTGGGTCCCCACCTGGAACAAGTTTATTTCTCCACTTGCTTCTACTCATCAGTCAGCTCGGCAGCATAGCGGAGCCACGCTTCCTCATACACTTCCTAACCAGAGGACAGCCTGCTTACTGAAAAGCAGGCGACCAATAAATACGTGTTAATAAACAAAGAGGACAAGAAAGCATGTCCTATACTGCTTAAAGCACTTTTATCATTTTATTTCTTAGGAGTCTTCTTGCTTTAAAATAGCCTAGATTGGTAACCAACTACTGAGCTTTTGAATGCCAAGTCCTTTGCACCCATGATATACAAACAACTGCCAGATTTTTAAGCAAGCCAATCAAGCAAAGAATACTGAAGTCAGAGAAAGGCTTTACGACGCCCCCATCATTTATTTCCCCCTGTCATTAGTTTTTCATGGCTGGGGCTTCTAAGAGTTGATAGAAACTTGGCAGGCAGAAGGGAGAAAAGGCACTAAGATCTAAAAATGGCTGGGATCTACCTGGCGTATTTTTGATAATATGCACAAGTATGATTCCAGTAGGAACCGATGAATGGCTGTGAAGCTCTGGTTCACTGGAAACTTGAAGCTCTGACAGATGACTGACCCCATTTGGCAGTCAGGAGTTGGCTGAGGCCTGCAGATGTTAAATGGCTCCTCTAGTTTAGCAGGGTAGAGCTCATTCCTGACTGGCTAAATACCTTTTCCACTACTACACAATTTTGTTCTAAAACATACTTTTCCCTAACTCTTCATTCTTCAGTAAGAAATCAGATACAATATCTGCTCCTACCTGGGAGCAATTCATGCAATCTGTCCTTCCCAAATCCTCCCACCCCCAAACTGCAAAGAGGGTACAAACGATCCAATAAGGGAGCGTTTCTCAAACTTGAGTGTACATCACAGTCACCAGGCATGCTAGTTAAAAACCTATGACTAGGCCTCACCCGGAGAGTTTCTGATTCAGTAGGTCAGAAGCAGAGCCCGAGAATTTACACTTAGAGCAAGTTCCCAGGTCAGGATGCTGCTACTGGTCTAGGAACCTCATTCTGAGAACCACTGAAACAAAGTATTCCATAATACTACTTCATTCATTTACTCCTTAATAAATACTTAGTGACTTCTATGGGTAAGCCAGGCTGTATGAGACTTTTGTCTTTATGCTCCCAGACTTTGTGAAATGTAAGGAAAGCAGAGAGGCAGATACTCAAACTCTAACCAAAGGCAGGATGTGAAAAATCACAGGAGATTGACCAAGGGCTTAAACTTTAAATCTTAAAGGAAAAGAATCCAAGCAGAGATTCTGATCACCTCTCCCTTGAATTAAGTGGCATCTGAACTGAACCTCAAAAAAAAAAAAAAAAAAAAAAAAAAGATCCTGACACAAGAAATAATTCCCAGGGGGAAGAAACCAGGAGAGCAGGAAAATGCAGGGTAGGTTTAGGGACTCATGAGTACCGTGCAGTAAGGAATAGCAGGAGCTGGAGGTGGGCAGGTCAGCTGGAGTCAAATCCCAAGTTTTTGCAGGGAGATCTCTTATCAGAGCCTGCATTTACGGAGGCTGGGGCAGCTGCATGCGGGGGAGGGGGGCATTAGGAAACCACGGAGAGAGACTAACACAGAGGAGGCAGCAGTGGGGCTGTGAACAGACCCCTTTCTAGGCCCAAGGCATGAGAAGAGATGAAAATTGGGAACACAATCATCTAGAAAGCTTCCTCAGTAGCCAGGACGGTTTAGAGTCCCATTCTTTCACTACCGTAAGTGGCATCTTTTCCTCAAACGGAGTAACTATCTCCCTTCTCTTCTTCCTAACTGGTCTCCAAGAGTTCTTTTTACAGTCATCCCAGTCAAACATTGGACTTAAGCTAAAAGAATCAGTGTTCCCTTGACTGTCGGTGTTCCTAGACCACCAAAAACTGAGGGCACCACATGTCCAGAAATCTGAGCAGTTCTGCGCTCGTTAATTTTCCATGCCGCCAGAATGTATTCATGATATCTGGGTAATGGGTATTATGGCTCATACCTAACCTACACTTTGTGGTCCTATAGGAGATCAAGTTTGGAGTCAGAAAACCTGGATTCTGGAGAGGTAGCCTCATACTGGTTGATCTTAATCCAATGATCTATTTCTTTATAAAAAGGAAGAGAATACTCCACAGGATTATTATTAGTACTAAGGAAATGCCCACTTATTTAGAACCTACTGAGTACTGGCTCCCACGCTGGGTACTCTGAATAATCTCATGTAGTTAATTAAGCAAGATGGTACGTATTCAAGTTAAGTGTTATAAATATTAATAATAATAATTAATAGTAGTACATCACTCAAAAAAGATTCTAATTCACAAATCTGCTTGGAAGTTCTAAATTTTGAGCTGAAACTGTGGTAAACTGGTGAAAAGAGTTTTTTTTTTAATTGGTGACGTATCCCCCAAAGTTATCTGCGCTTAGAAAAATCTATAGTATCATAGTACAGCATTGGCAGGTACCCAGACCAGAACCCAGAAAATGTTCTTATAAATCTTGGCCACCCCAAGAAAACCAGGGTTATCATTTGTCACCAACTCTTTTCACTGCCACAGTGGGAAATATTTGAAGGCTATTACTTTATATCTAAGAACTTAAAGTTTTCTTCATGACAAGCAGGTGTAAACCCAGCAATCTTCTCTCTCTGTGGTTTAGGAAATTACACAAGGCAAACATCTAGGTACCATAACAAACTGGAAAGTTCTTTTTAAACACTTAAGAATGCATTTTCCCCATGAACTGTGGGTATAAAACCAGCAAAATTCTTTCCCTAACAGTTTAGAAATCAAAACCAAAAAAATGAAGAAATTCAAGGAGGCAACCCTGAGAGAGCACGTAATAAACTTGAGTGTAACACATTCCCACAGCCTGCAAATCTTTAGTCTCCTTCTATGTGCCAATGAAGACAGGTGACTCCATGATTCCAGAACTGAGCCAGAACAGCTAAGAGAAAGCACCTTCTCCAGAAACACCAGGTGCTGGATGTCAGGGTCAGGCTGCAAAGAAGGCAGAGAAAGTTCTTGTTGGTGTATTTCAACTAGATTCTGTCTTCATTATAACTCCACTGCCAGAACTGATAGAATCAGTGCTGTGAGGGGGCAGGTAGGAAGAAGAGAGAAGCAGGTTGGGGCTGGCATTTCACAAGGTCACCTTCTCTCTCTTTTTTGCAGAAATAAAATAATATTAATATCTAGAAGTCTTGGAGGAGAAAGTTCGAGAACAACAATGTTCAGCCTGAGCTCAACACAGTGCCTGGGACCTGAAACAAGCTATTTGACTCTCTACCTTTTCATCTTTAAAACCTCGGTTGGGGGGGGGCAATATAGGGGCAAGGGATTAAGAGGTACAAACTACTATATGTAAAATAAGCTACAAGGATGTACTGTAAAACACAGGAAATAAGCCAATATTTTATAGTAGTTATAAATGGAGTATAACCTTTGAAACTGTGAATCACTATATTGTACACCTGTAACATATATTGTACATCAATTATACTTCAATTAAAAAAAAATCTAAGTGCGCTATGAACACAAGATGAGATATAGACAAAGCTCCCACTAACACGTTTGGTGCATGGTGAGCACTCCATGAAATCTTTTTCCCACTACCCAACGGAGGAGACAAGGAGAAGCTTTCTGGAATAATGGAATGTAAGCACAGTCTTAAAAAAAATTGTTGGGGGCTTCCCTGGTGGCGCAGTGGTTGAGAGTCCACCTGCCGATGCAGGGGACACGGGTTCGTGCCCCGGTCCGGGAAGATCCCACATGCCGCGGAGCGGCTGGGCCCGTGAGCCATGGCCGCTGAGCCTGCACGTCGGGAGCCTGTGCTCCGCAACGGGAGAGGCCACAACAGTGAGAGGCCCGCGTACCGCAAAAAAAAAAAAATTGTAGGAAGGATTTCTATTGGTGAAATGGAAGGGCAGAGCCTTTGAGGCATGAGGTAGACAATGAAGGAAAAACGCAGGGCTGGGTTTCATGAGGAGCTGCAGGCCTGCCCACCTGGAAGATTTATTTGGTTGGAATGTAAAGAGCTGGAATAGGAATTTCGTGTCTGGGGCCATTTGGGGGAGGGTCCTGAATGCCAGGCTAAGGAGCCTGGAATTTAATTTACGCAAGAGGCAGGCGCAACAGCCTCTGAGTAGAGG
This sequence comes from Monodon monoceros, assembly GCF_005190385.1. Classification (NCBI taxonomy): domain Eukaryota; kingdom Metazoa; phylum Chordata; class Mammalia; order Artiodactyla; family Monodontidae; genus Monodon; species Monodon monoceros. The sequence continues at coordinate 43,307,478 of NW_021703775.1, forward strand.
AGGGGCAGGAGTACCGTCTGATAAGGGGTGGAGCTGGCTGAGGTGAAACTGGAGAAAAGGTATCATCATGAACTTCTCTGTTACTACAAGCACATTTTTAAAAAACATGTGAGGTTGAGTTTTGTTGTGTTTCAGCAGTCCTCTCTTATTTAAAAAAGAAAAACAAAACAACAAATCTAACTGTGTAAGATACACGAACAGATTCTGAGGAAGGTGGTAACTTAATCTTGCAGGTGAAATTCGAAAGAGATCTCGAGCGCGAAGTGGATATGCCTGTCAGGTGTGTGCCTGTCAGGTGTGTGCTGGGCGTCAGTGGTTAATGTCTGGAGCCATCAGAGGTGGAAGGTCCTACCTCTTACACCAGGAGCATCAGTGTGAAAGACATCACGCTGCATCTCGGCCCCTTAAGCCCCTCAAGCCCCTCAGTGAGGTTTTGTTTCTAATCACACTTATTTACTTACTGATAAATCTCTATAAACTATTTTATCTAAAAGACCAGACTCACTTTAACATTGTGTTTCCCTTAGCTAGAACATTAAAACTCCGCCCCCTCCTGAGATTTTTAGGATCCAGGGTGAAAATATTTGAAACCAAGAAAACTGCAGAAATATCTCCTACAAAATCACAGTACTCTCAGACTCTAAGGTGTGGACGCTAAACAAATACGTTCATATTAGAGGCACTAAAAAAAAAATCGATACAGATTCAGAGGTGTCGTTTGCCAGTATTGGGTTGTAAGTACTAGGAAGGATTAAAAAGAGAAAAAAGGCAGCTTAGTAGGCATGTACGAAATTAAATCAGCAGACAGAATCTATATGTTATCAAAGATGTGATGACTGGAAGCACTACAAATACTAAACAGTAAGTAACAAATACCAGACGGGGGTCGGGGGTAGGTGGGGATGGGAAAAGGTTTTATCAAAAATATTCCTCAAGTTTTTAAAAATGCAATCAATTCCATGTGTAACTAAGGATGATGCCAACTGTTTGTAATTCTCCTGGGATCCACCATACTTGAGAGTTAATTCACCCTGGCTCAGTTCCCCAACACGGGTGGTTTTCTGTTATAGAAGAAATACCAACACTAAACTTGTGCAACTTCTAAACCGCAATATTTAGAAATAAGAAAGTTATCTGCAACTAAATTAGGGGACAAAGGTCATTCAAAAGAATCACCACACAAAATGTGGAGCTCACCCCTTTTGAAGGAATTTCCTTGGGAAACACGAGGTAAAATATCAAAGGCACGCGGTGATTTTTTTTAATTTAAATTTTACTTTTCCAGAGAGGACAGTTTAAGACATTTCCTGTGTGTAAGCTCCACCCTCCTCAGTGAGCAGTTTTACAACCGTCCTCAAACCTTTCAGAGTAACAGCCTTTTGTTATGGGTGGGCCTGTGGGCACACTGCTCCCCACACCTTCTGGTATTTTCTCCTTGGTTTTCATTTCTTCTGAGACTACAGGAGGGGGCTGACTGGACCTCAGTAATAGGTTTTCAGATCAAGGATCCTCCTTGGTGCTTTCTCCTTGGCAGTATGATACAATGAAGTGAGGAGCCTGGGTCATTTGAAGAAGAGGTGCATTCTGAATTCTCAGAACCTCAAACCTCAAACTGTGGGCCTTTGACCACACACCCAGAAGATAATGGACACACCCCACTCCTCTATTTAACATCTTCAAGTCCCCACCCCGCCACCAGCTCTGGCCCCTGCTAAGTTTTCCAAAAAAGCAAATTCTACCTTCGAAGAGCTCAAGAGGGATGAAGCAAAGACACACAACCATTCCCTAGAGAGAATGGAGCTTCCTCTTAGCTAACTGCCCGAGGAATGCAGCACAGCCTAGCAAATGTTTAAAATCATGTCCTGTTCTGCCTCTTGTTTTCCAGAAAAGTGTCATTACTGTCAACTATTTCACAAGACAAATAAACCTGTGAATGAAATATAGCCTCCCCGTCTCCCCAGTGAAAACATTCTAAGACTGAGCTGCTTCCTTCCTTCCTCCTCCTCCTCCCAGGATCCACATTTGCGGCACCAATAAGAGTTAAAATAAGAAACATACACCGTCTGCAAAGGCTACTTTTTCACAGCACTAGAATCATTCCCAGCCTATTACCGATTCCAGGGGCTTCCTAACGGAAGGAGTTCTGTTTTCAGTTACAAATCCTTTTTCATGTATAAGCTCCAAGACACCACCGGCCAGGCTTGCTGGCTGGGCAGGGACAGCCAAGGGAAGGGGGCTGCAGGGGCCACTTCGGCCGCAGGCTGCAGGCCCATCACCCCACACACTGCTCTCCATAAAAATATTAGATTCGTTCAACTGTTTGAGATTAATACAGACTCCAAGAAACCTGTAATTGATCCAACTAATCTAACCCAATAGCACTGGAATGACAATAACTGGTTTTCATTATAAATTACATAGCTCACTAAATTGATGGCAAGGCTCTATCCCAACACAATACATCAAAAAGGTTAAAACTAAGCTTCAGAATCAAAACTGTAATTTACCCAAGGCTTAGGAACAAAAAGACCACTCCCTCCTTCCCTTTGCTATTGTTCTACAGGGTGTCCAGCAGTGCACTTTACACCTTTAGGCTTCCCAGAGGTAAAAGGCTGGGTGCTGGGAGAGGGAGGTGACCCGGAATCAAATACTTGCATACTAATAGGTCTATTATCATTGATCTACTAAAATGCAAAGACAGCTAAAAAGAGAGAAATTGTGTGTGCAGTGGGCAGCAGATACCTGACAACCAAGAGAGCCCAAGGGAAACTGGAGATAGAGACTCCAAATGGTGGCTTTTCTGGAGTGAAGAGTGAGAAACTGTCTCCTTTAAGTAGTGAATGGGGTGCTCGCAGCCAACCAGAGGCTTTGGGGCCGGGCGCGCGGCCGCCGGTCTTCATTAGGGTCACGTACCATATGGCACAAACAAACCCTCAGAACCACTGGAGGCAGCACGGCCCCCGGGCAGGCCCGGCCTTTGAGACGGGAGTTTACCTTGTAGCTGCTTGAATCTCCCTTCCAGCTGGTTGTAGTTGTAAGGCACCTGCCCCGTGTAAGCCGGCGACAGCGGCCCGGAGATGCTAGCCGTCCTCTGCAATTCCATTATGCCCAGCGTAACGCCCCGGCGGGCTGCACGGTGGAAATCCCGCTCCAGCCCCCTCCTACCCCCATCCAACACGCAGCAGCTTCCGCAACGCTTGGCTCCCGGCCCCGGCTAAAAGGGCTGGACCTTAGGCAAGCCCCATCCCGGTGTGAAAGTCCAGCAGGCAGATCTGATAGGAAGTTGGCCGCAGAAGAGTCCACCTTAGCCCGGCCACTCACGTATCTAATTCCTTGTGGTTTTCCTTCCTTTTGTGGCCCTTGGCTCTAGGCTTGAAATAAATTACCGAGGAGGGGCGGGAGGGCGGAGGGAGGGAGGCGCAAGTCCTACTTAAAATTTTTTAAAAATATGGCCAATCCTAAACACGCCTCGGTCGCCGAGCCCGGGAGCTCGCGGGCACAGCGCACACACCTCCTCCCGGCTGCCCTTGGCGGCCGCCGGTTTGTAATTTAATCAGGAGCCACTCGCCGTGCGCTGGGCGGTGATGTCACCTGATTAGCATAACTGCATTGTAGAGGAAACGCAGGCTGTACCACAAGGGGCGCGGGGGAGGTCGGCCGGCCGCGGCCCCCACCCACCGGCCGCCGCGGGGCCGCCGACCCCCGGGTCGGGCCCAGGACGCGCCTGCCGCGGTGGTACCTTCCCAAACAAAGCTGCTGGAATTACAATCTTTTGTTGAGAGCCTCACGTAACGGAAAAGTCTCCGATTACTATCTCATGAAAAGGAGGCGGCCCGGTAGGGTAAGGCGCCCCGCAGGTCCCCGGCCGGGGCGGCTCCTCCACTATTTAGCTTCAGGAGCTCACGCAGCCATGCGGGCCGCGCACCTGGGCGCTCAGCGTCCTCACCGCACGGGCACCGACCACGCGGAGGCGGCCCGGCCGTGCCAGCGGGTCAAAGTAAAAGTCCCCCTGGGCGTTGGGCAAGGCCACAGCGAGGGGGGCGGGGGGGAGCGTGTAAGTTCAGGCTCACGTAAGGATATTCTCAGCCGACCTGCAGCTGCCAGTACGAGACGTTAAGCGGAGGTTTTCCGGGATAACACCGGCCCTATAACAGTAACTCAATGCAAGCTTTACGGGAGCACCGACTTGCAAGGCATTGTGGGAGAAAGGTACACAGGTAAACACCTCCAGGATCCCTGACCTGGATGACTTCAGGAACCAATGAGGAGATAAAAGAAATCACCCTGAAATCCTACTGTGATTTGTAAAACAAAGCCTTTAAACTTATGAGTTCTTCAAAAATTTAAAACTCTCCTCCCTAACTTCTCCCACCAGTCTCAACCAAAAACAAAATCCTCTACATAGACAATAACAGTGATCAAAATGTGTTCTTGGGAAATAACTGACCCTAGTTACCCATCCATCCCCTTTCTCAGTAACTACAGGCAGACAACAAATTACAAATTTAGCGTTTCAAGTGTGTAGCCTTGCAGCCATACTCACTGAAGAAGGTAATTTCATTCCTAAGGGATTCCAATCTGCCCTGAAGAGATGGGCCTCCACCACAGGTTTACTTTAGTCCCCAGGGCACTTGTAATTCAAGCAACTGCATCCTGTTCAGGGCTAAAGTTAAAACAAACTCAGAGTCTAGCTAACTGCTCAACTCGGAACAACCCCATTCCTTCCATCCACACCGCTGGGTTTTTAATGCATCCAGTGTCAACCTTGAGCTTTCTAAAGCCAGGCCCAGGATTCGAAGATATTTCTCCACATCCAAGATGTAGTAAAGCACTTTCTAAAGCCCCTCTACTGCAATTCAAAACACGGACAGCAAGGTGGCAAAATGCAGGGTCTTGGAAGAAGCACTTGACTAGGATTCCCAAGACCTGGGTTTCTAGTCCTGGCCAAGCCTCTTAATCACTCACGACCTTAGAAGAAACCCCGGATTCTTTCTAAACCTCTGCTGTCAGACAGGGATAACTCATGCCTACCTACAAGATTACTGAGGGGATGATGTGAAAATGCCCTAAAAATGGTCATACTATTCAAAATTAGAAGTATGTTTTGCAAAATACACCTCTTCTTGATTTTTCCCCCACGTATCACATCAAGGCTACAAAGAGGAGAATGGAGAATTTTCTCATTTGAGATCTTTTTAACGGGCCCCTCTTCACTATTAAATATACTGGTGATATGGTAAGTCTCTAAGTGTCTAGCTATGGGCACACAAAATGAGACTGCAAAGTGCTTGACAATTTACAACACATTTTTAATCTTTAAGCCACTGAGTGAACAGAGTATGAGTCACCACTCTTAGTCTCCCTCTCAGTTCCCTCTGGTACAGGGAAGTAGGTAAAATAAGCTTTCTAATTCACCAGGTTACATGCAATGTGATGGAGGGAGAGGCTGGGGCTCGTGTGGCCACGTTGGATACTCAAGAGCACACTTAGAACAAGCCAGGTGAAGTGGACACATGTAAATATTAGAAAGAAAGGTTTTGAGGCTAGGAAAGGGTTTAATAACCCCACAGGGGCAGGGGGTGAGACGTGGGAATGCTGTGTTGTGATGGGGCCAGGGAAGAAGAGGACCCAACCCTAATGGCTCACGTGACCACCTCCACCTCAGCAGCGGGAGGAGGTAAAGGACGGCCAGAGCGCTCATGCTTTATTCCACGCAGTATTTCCTGGATGCCAACTGTACGCAGGGCACACTGCCTGGTGTTTTGGAGGAGTCAAAGATGACTGGGAGAGATGGTAGCCAAAGGAGATGGGACAGATACGCCAATAGTCCAAAACCAGAACAGAGTGAGGAGTAGGTAGGGGAGCTGCACAGGAAGGCAGGAAGAACCACCCCAGGAGGGAGTGGCATTTGACCAGACCTTGAAGCACAGGTAGACTATCAACAGTCTGGGATGAGGGGGAAGCTCTTCTCCTCGTTGGGGGAAAGTAGCCCAAATAAAGGCACCAACTGGACTGTCGGGAGAACAGCACCAGCGGGTGCTACCGTTTGACTGAAACGTAAGGAACTAGGGTCGGGCGGGAGGAAAGCCAAGAGAGGCAGGCTTGGAACCACTGGAGATTTTAGAGCCAGAGGAGGACGGGTTCTGGGTTGGGCTCTAGGGACGATTAATCTGGCAGTGGTAGATTAGAATGGGTTGAAAGGAGAGAGACATTAAAGGCAGCAAGGTGGTCACTGCAGTTGTCCAGGTCAAAGGGCTAGTCAGGGTACGGCAATAGGAGCAGAAAGGAATGGGATGATGCAAGAGTTAATCCATAGGACTTTGGTAACCAATTCAAGTCCTGTGGGACTTCAAAGTCTTTGGGAGGTTCAAAGGCTAGGGGTGAGCTTCAGACTCTGGGGTTTTTAGAGCCGGCTGTAGGGTACAGGGGGGGAATGAACATTTTCTTCCAGACAGGCTGCAACTCCACAGGGTGACATGTCCAGAAGCAGTCAGGGACGTGGAAACAGAGCTCAAGGCTGAAGATACAGCCCGTGCACAGACTGAGAGTTGAGACTGCAGTGGGCTGAAGCCTAGGAAGGGATGTAGGAGGCAAGCGGCCGAGCAGAGAGCCCTGGGGAAGGCCAGCATCTGGGAGGAAGGAGAAACAACAGTGGAGACACCAAGGGATTCATAGAATGAAAGTTCAAGAGAGGGGAGAGATAGTCAAGGAGGGAAGGTGGTAGCCGGATGGCAGCACGTGCTGCAGAAAGAACAGGGAACAGAGAACAATCAGAGAACAGGTGATCCAGTGTGTGAATTAGGAGGTCACGGGGATAATACAAGCTCAAGTGAGATCACAGGGAGTTGGAGAATGAGAAAACAGAAGATGGAGGACAAGAAGGTAGAGGTGGTGAAGGCCAGATGAGGGAAGGGAGCTACAGGACCAGGGAAGGGTTCTTGGGGCGGGCCGAGCCGGCATGTCCTCCGCGCACAGGCTTCAGCCCCGAGGTGGCACGGGCAGGAAAAGGCCGGTGGGCAATGGCTCACCGGTGTGGCTGGCACAGGCAGCCTCAGCCAAGAGGAGGCCCACTAACCTTCAGAGGCAGGCGGGCAAGGACAGAGACGTGCTGAGGAGGAAAGGAGGAATTTAAAGGAGCTTGCCCAGCTCTAACTCAATAAAGCAAGAGGCCAGGGGTCCGAGTCAGTTTTATTTCTAGTGATCTGAGAAAGAGAATCCTGAAGACACCTATGACAGAAACACGCAGCGTGTGAACGGGAACATTAATGTGGGGGGCGGGGCTCAGAATGCTCAACACTCAAGCTTCCCCCAGAAACAGACCCTGCCATGTCGGATATCAACACACGTGGCCAACCCTGCTAAGTGGCTGTGCTTGCCTTCAAGCTGCATCAAGATTCCAAGGCGTGAGAATTCCCTGGCAATCCAGTGGGCAGGACTTGGTGCTCTCACTAACAAGGGCGCCGGGTTCAATCCCTGAAGCCCAAGTAACATGTATCTGCTATCTTTGTGATGCCAGAAAGGTAAAGCCAGGTTGCTATGGTTATCTGTAGACAGCACAAATCAGAAGTGCTGTGGTGTGGTGGAAAGACTCAAGACCACAGTCAGGTTCTCAGGCTCACCCCAACTCCTGAGGGCCACCAAGGAGCTAAGTAACTGCACAGGTGCCTTACCTCCCTGGGCCTTGCAATCCTCCCCCACAAATCAAACAGGTTGGAATTTATGGTCATAAAAACTCCTTCTGGTTCTAAATGTATGAGTGATTTGAGTTCATCTCCACATAAACTGAATGGCCACAATACCAACATCACATTATTACAGCACCCTGTAGCTTTCATATACATTTTCTCAAGTGAGGTAGGTATTGTGTCCATTTTGCAGACAAGGCAACAGAGGTTCAGAGAGATACAGTGTCTTGCCCAGGGCCGCATAGCTGCTGCGGCAGAGACACACCTGGACGGCAGACCTACCGGTCTAGCGATGTTTCTCCTACGTACTCAGAGTATACTATCAGCTTACTAATGGTGTCTACGCTTTTCAGAAAAACCCTAAGACTCGATAAATGGTATCAAGGTAAACCTAAAACCCAAGCAAGCCTCCACACGAACCTAGACAACACTGAGTTTGGGTCAGGATCAGGCACGTTCTCTGCTGGTTCACACAGAAGTTGCTACGTGGAGGGTTCCCTTGTTGTGAATGGGTTTTGTCTGGTCTTGTCTTATTCCTTTTGTCATACTTGGTGGACCTGTAACTAAGATTCTGTATGATTTAGCATGTAGCACGTGAAGGGGAACACTAAGGGAGTGAGATTAAACCTCTGTTTGTTCCAAGAGGCTTTATGTAGTCTGGGAGGTCAAAAGAAAAAAAGATTGCTTTTCCTGCATTACAGCAAGCTTGAAAGGGTAAACCGTGGGGTGTTCATTTCCTGAACATCTGAACATTAGCAAGACTGAAATGTCTGGGAGAGGATGGCCAAAATGCTAAGATGCGATGGGATTTGTACACATTCAAGGACTTGACAAGCCAACCCAAAGAGCTGGGAAGGAAGTGGTAGGAACAGGGAGTGAAACAACAAGGTTTCACATACAAACTATCTTGCCAAATTCTCTGCCGCTTTCTACTGCTGTTTCCACATCTGCCTTTCGTGTTCATCGTGGTCAAATCCCTTGACAGTTGGACGACCACAGCCAATTTCTCCTGAGCCTTTCTTTATAGGAAACCAAAATACTACTACTAAAATAATCCTCTTCCACCCATGTGGCCAAATAGACAAGCGGGCTCCAAACCATACTGCTGCGTTCATGCTCCCTGCAGCTGAAACTTATACTATCTTTCTGTCTCGTCTCCCCAGTTTTCCTTGTCTTCCCTCTCTGGCCCACCCATTCCCTCCTCCAGGAGCCTCCTGCCCACCTCCCCCAGTCTTGAACCTTAACTGTGATCATTCTCCTTCTACTTCTACTATACATAACGCCTGGAGAGCCTCCCACCCGATAACTGCCTAGTTACTGCTGGCCTTACTCCCCAAAGCCTGCCTCAGGATGCATCTTCTCTTCGAACCCATCCCTTTTTCAATGGAAACGGCCCCACTTACCAGAAAACCCAACCAACCAGCCAAGCATACAACCACGAAATCCAGCCAAAACCAGAGAACAAGAAATTCCCTGAAACCTCCTTTTCCCACCCCAAAGAACAATTTTCACAATGTCCCACTGGCAGACACATCTGTGACACTGGCATTTCTGTGCCTGCCAAGCTCTCCAGAATGTCTCCGTTCTCAGGGCCTACGGCCTGGGTGGCTGGAAGCAGTCGGCAGCACTTCCCCTCCCCTCACAACCCACAGGACTCCTAGATCAGGGATGAGACCACCCCCATATTTTCCCCTAGAGCACTGCCCACTGAGTGTCTGGGTCAGGGTTTGGAAATGCAAAGCTAGAGGAGGAAAGGTGGTTACAAAACAGACTTGGAATCTAGGAAGCTGGCTCTGCCACTTTCTAGAAAACTTTGTGATTCTGAGCCTGAAACACTGGCCCAGTAATGTGACCAACCTCAAAGATTTTTTCTATAATTGACTTAAATGTTTAGAAAGATCTTAGCACCATCATAGCAGCTATGATTACTAGTCTTTAAACTTCTCGTAGACGAAATCTCAAAAACGAATTCTGCCCCACCTCTTCCCCAAGGAGGCTACCAGTTGGAGGGTGTTATAGGTTCCACGTGGAACCACTGTCCTCAGGCTGGGAGCCCCTTTGGATTTTGGGACAAGGACAGTTCGGAATAGCAAGACCAGTCCTCCACCTGGGAAGTACTCACAAACCCCATTCCCTCTCTGTAACTCACCCCATTATGCACTGGGAAAGGCAAATTCAAAATCGTATTTTATAGTCATAAAAGTAGTAATATCTCAGAGATAGCAAGAACACAATACTCACTATGAAACAAGTTATAAAAGGCCTATGTTTTTAGAGAGGCCAATGTTTGTTTGAGGTGGGGCTATCAGATTTGATACTTTGGGACTCAGAGTAAGTAGAACAAAGATTAAAGGGAAGGCTAAAGGTATTTTCCATCCACAATTGCTATCTCTGTGCCTTGGAGGATATGGATGGATGGATGGTTGGACAAATGGATCTCTCTCTCTTTACACACACACACACACACACACACACACACACACACACACACACTCACCCCTACCACAAAATCATATAGTTTTATGGCTGAAATACGGGGGCAAATCTAATTTTTATTCATATCCTTTTCCTGTTTCTTGTTCCACTGGTCACAGCAGAACTGAATACAAAACACTGACATCTCTGCTGAGAAGGAGAAAAAATGGCAAGTTACACTCACTAACAAGCACCCAAGGTCCCGGGGGAAGGAAGGAATGCAGTTTATTGAATCTTCTACCCCAGCCAAACCTTATCCTGCATTCTTATCTCATCTGTTATCTGCACATGCAAAGCTTCCCCGCAGAGGCAAAAGAAATGCTCCAGTCCAGAGGCCCCACCTTTGGCAAACAGGTGTTGCTATGCCTGTGAATATATAACACCAGCCACAGCCAAGACTGGGCTCCTCCACACAGGTAGAATGGTTCAAAGGGAAGAACATCTGAGGAATGCAGTTGGGGCCAGGTCTGCTCTTGCCCAGGAGTTTTGATTCTGCTCCCCACCTCCAACTTGGAGGGAAAAGGCTGACACACACAGGTATTCAGAGCCATCGGGCCAGCGTTTTACAAAGGGGCAGATGGAACAGTGACAAGACGCTGTTTCCTGGTAGCACGGCTCGTGGGAAAGACATGGGAAAAGAGGAAATACAAATCTATTCTTTGTGAAAATAGGCCTTTGGACCCTGCCCACAGGTATCCACACCCAGGTTATCTTTTCCAGGGGCTTAACACAGACTGGCTGTAATGAGAAAGGGTGAAAAGAGCCAGGCTGAACAGGTACCTGGAGAGGAAAGGAAGAAAAGGGAGTGAGGGATGCAAACCTCATCATCAAGACACAGGCCCCACTGCTCCTGGTTTGCACAGAGCAAAAGCCAACCCACCCAACAAGTTCTCAGCCCTACCGTGTTCTCAGCTCAGGCCATCTGAGGGACCCACAGCGTCATAAGAGGTGATTTCTTCTCTGCAGGCACTTTCGGCCCAGAGGAGGAAACAGGACACACAAACGCACACAGGCATGTACACACAAATGCAAAGATGTGGTAACGCATGACAAGTGAGGTTAGTGAGAGCTGGTGTGAGTACCACTCTGAATGGATCAACAACAGCATTCTTCTCCTTGGCTGAGAAAAAAACAGAGCAGAGTGGGGTTCCTTCCACCCGGATGCTCTCTGTTGCCATACCATCCTATCTGCAATTTTAATGCGGCTTCTCACCAAATCCCTGACAACACGTGCCATGCTAACATGAGTGTGTAGCTTACTGCACTTATTAATTGCGCGTGGGGGACGTGATTTCTCACTCTGAAAAACAGGCCCCGATTACCCAGCTGCAGGGCCATGGAACAGTGCACGCAGCCCCGGCATGTAAAAGCGTGAAATATTTTAAGGGTGCAGTCATTTCTTCATCCTCTGCACCTGAGCCTCTGCTGATCCCTCAATGATATAGCACAGCCTCCTTCCCACAGGGCTTGGCCAGGCAGCCACTCGTTGGGTACAGGCCCTGAATAATTCATGGTCAGCCCAGTCACTCAGGAGCGCCGAGGCCCGCCAGCTGCCATTAACTGGGAGACAGCCTCCAGGCTTACAGTAGGAGAATGAAATACTATCAACGGCCTCAGAGACCTTCTTTACAGAACCTGACAATCCTTCCCCGTTTTCTTTTTCTCCCTATTTGAAACCAGGTACTTTCCCACCAGATCAAAGTGTGAATGACTTTTACTCTAAGAAGGACAGGTCCCAAGTACAGATGGGGAGGGGAGAAAGTGACGTCCTCAAGTGAGCAGTTGGTCAGGATGTCAGTCCCCCACTCAGCATGCTGAGACGACGCAGGTGAAGGGCCAGACACTGTGCCTGACGCCAGACACATGCTCAATAAATGTCAGTCCTCGTCCCCTCCTCCTTCCTGTCTCTCTGCCCCAGCCAAACTGATCCCCACCACCTGTCTCGGGCTTTCTCATCTCCACACCTCTGCTCGTGAAGCTCCCCTCTCCTCTCCCTCTCCGGCTAGAGTCCACCCATCCTTCAAGCCCAGCTCAAAACTTCCCTCCTCAAGGAAGGCTTCCCAGATTATCCCAGCTGGAATGATTGCTCCTTTTCAGAAACCCTATACCCATACTGTCAGCCCCGCATCGTCTGGCACCTTTTGTGTGCTGCCTTGGAGTACTGCTTATCTCTTCTTGGGCACCAGTCTTATCTACCTAATTAAAATAATGGAGAATGCACCCCTTACAGACTCAAGAGAAGTGAAAAGTGGACTCCAGTCTCAGCTTCTGACACTGACTGGCCTTGCTGACCCAGAGCCCGGCCCTTGGCTTCTCAAAATGCTCTCCCTAAAAACGAAGAGATCTAAAATAGAAAACCTCCAGGGTCCTCTGGATATAATGCTCTTGGAAATACATCATGATCTGTTTTAGGGCAGATGCAAGTCTTACATAACCTTCACTCCACACCTAGCCCAGTATCCTCTAAGTAGAAACTGTCAGAACTGTTCAAAAGCGACTTAGGCATTTCAGAAGCCTGCACACTGAACAGAAGCCTGAACAGAGCAAGGGCTCTGTGAGGTAGCTGACACCATATGGTAAACCGCAGGGCCTGTTCCACCTTATGTAACACCCCCCACCAATACCTTAATCCTTCACAAGGAGATGAGAGCTAGAACTCTGAACACGTGTCAAGAAGATCCTTTTAAAACTTCACCCACCTGAGCCAGCCATCTCATTTACAGAGAAAGAGAATGAAGCACAGAGCGGCATGCCCACAGACACAGAGTAAGTTACTGCACACCAGCAGTCAGAAAGCAGGCCTTCTGAATTCCTGCTGCCTCTTTCATTTCCAGGGAAAACCTGAAGGTATCGCGGGCTGAGGACAAAGGCAGTGGCATGCATTTCTTGAGCCCTTCGGTCAGTGAAGCGGGCCCAGGGCTTGAAATCAGAGAAAGGGCATCCTCATCCCCTCTCCCGCCTCCCTTCCAGGATCCAACACCAAGTTGGAGCCGACAGGCTTGTACTAAGTGGCAGATGACCCATATCTTTCTGTGTGTTCTCTGACATCCAACTTGTACCAGCTGAGAGACAAGGAGGCCCCAGACTGTGGTACTGGCCCCTTTGATCTCACCCTCCCAGCCCAGCAGAGACCCAAACACACAGTCAGCCCCAAACAAACTGAATCCCAAGGTCTGTTGTTCAAACACCCCCTTTCTCTTGGTTTTCTTCACTGGATTTTTCTCTATTATTCTTTTTTTTGGCTGCATTGTGTCTTCGTTGCTGTGCACGGGCTTCTCATTGCAGTGGCTTCACTTGTTGCAGAGCACGGGCTCTAGGTGTGTGGGCTTCAGTAGCTGCAGCACGTGGGCTCAGTAGTTGCGGCGCACAGGCTCAATAGCTGTGGCTCACGGGCTCTAGAGCGCAGGCTCAGTAGTCATGGTGCATGGGCTTAGTTGCTCCGCAGCATGTGGGATCTTCCCCAGACCAGGGATCGAACCTGTGTCCCCTGCATTGGCAGACAGATTCTTAACCACTGTGCCACCAGGGCAGTCCTCTATTATTCTTATGATGTTCAGAGGGAATAGTTTACTCAGGAGGCACACATCTGATGTATGAATCTATTCATTATAACTAGCACTTTAACGACAGGTAAAGAATGAAGTGAGAGGGCTTCCCTGGTGGCGCAGTGGTTGAGAGTCTGCCTGACGATGCAGGGGACACGGGTTCGTGCCCCGGTCCGGGGAGATCCCACATGCCGCGGAGCGGCTGGGCCCATGAGCCATGGCCGCTGAGCCTGCGCTCCACAACGGGAGAGGCCACAACAGTGAGAGGCCCGTGTTCCGCAAAAAAAAAAAAAAGAATGGAGAGAAGAGAGAGACTAAGCGCTTTTCTAAAACTTGCCATGCTCACCTATAACCACCTCTCCACTCACCTTTTTATTACCATTTCTATCACCCTTTTAAATTACCATCCACCAGGAAAACCACGAATTGTGACCACGATGGTAGCTTTTTCCTCTACATCTTATCTTAATAACAATAAAAGTTTCAGTAAAGGATGGGGAGAAATTGGAACCCTTGTGCACCGTTGGTGGGAATGTAAAATGGTAAAGCTGCTGTGAAAAACAGTATGATGGTTTCTCAAAGAATTAAAAATAGAATTACATATGATCCAGCAACCCCAGTTCTGGGCTTATCCAAAAGAACTGAAAGCAGAACCTCAGAGACATATTTGCACACCCATGTTCACTGCAGCATTATTCACAAGAGCCAAGAGGTGGAAGTAATCCTAATGTCTACGAATGAATGAATGGATAAAGAAAATGTGGTACACACATACAATGGGATACTATTCAGCCTTAAAAAAGAAGGAAATCCTGTCACATGCTTCAAGATGGATGAACCTTGAGGACATTCTGCTAAGTCATTATGAGGACATGATGAAATAAGCCGGTCATAAAATGACGGGTACTGTATGATTCCACTTACGCGAGGTATCTAGTAGTCAAACTCAAGGAAACAGAAAGTAGAATGGAGGTTGCCAGGAGCTGGGGGAGGGGGAATTGGGGAGTTGTTGTTTAATGGGTATTGAGCTTCAGTTTTGCAAGATGAAAAAGTTCTAGAGATTTGCTACGTAACAATGTCGATATAGTTAACACTATTGAACTGTACACTTAAAAATGGTTAACATGGTAAATTTTATGTTATGTGTTTTTTTACCACAATTAAAAATAAAGTTAAATGGAATTTAAAAGCTTTGGTACTGACTCTGTGGGAATCCACTACTGGGTATGGGAAGAAAAGCTGATCTTAGGCCATGTTATGCATCTATGACTCCAAACTCAAACAAGACATTCTCAAATGCTATCAACCAACACACTGATCCCTCCAAGTCCTCTCTTCAACTCTTAAGGGAAACAAAAAACTGTATTGGAATCCTGCCAACTCTCATTTTTACAACAAAAGTTCAAATAAAGTACTTATTGACTCCAAATTGCCTCCAAGCCTCGCGTCTGTGTACAGAGTGCTGTAGAGTAACCTCCATGTACTGCAGTTACCCCTAGGGTCAGGCCTTCTGATCTCTGCAAGTCCACCCTTCATGAAATTGTTCAAAAACTGTTTCTTCAGTCAGCCTCTTTGAGACTCAATCCCCAAAACACAAATCTGTAGTAGTAGTTTTTGGTCGTTTAGGAAGAGTCAGTAGCAACACATCATAGTGAAGCAGGCATGCACACATCTATACAATTTGGATGCGGATGTGGTGTGTGCGTCCACGAGCAGGCGCACATGTGCACAGGATCACGTTGGCCGATATTAACAGAGGAGTTTTCTGTACTCCTAAGGTTCTGTGATACTGCATCAACTCTCATGAAATATTCAGACTTGCTGATATCCTCTTAATGTGTACACATAGTTTTCTGTTAATAATTTTAGTGTAATGAGGGCTCATGAAGCAACAGATCACAGTTCTTACTGATCAAAGCGTCCTTCTATCCTGCCTATGTAAGATTATGGAAAGGCAAATGGCAAAAATCATTACACAGGAGAAGGGCCTGCAATTTGAAGCAATTATAATCAAAGTCTTGTTAACACTCTACAAGAGCATGCATTTCTGACTCATCAAACATAAAAAGTTTACAAAAAATTAACAAGAGACCAGGACTTGAGTCAGAGTCACATGGCATTTATCATTTCCTGGAGAAGGACAAAGTTTGCTATCATCCCTAAACACAGTTTGCATCTCACTGTGTACACAGAAACCACTGGGAAAAGAGGCCAAAAACTCACCTTGGTAACCACAGGAAGGCAGCCTGCTAACTCCTCAGGAGCCCACACACACTCTTGGAGGCCTATGGGACCTTAGAATACCTAACCATCCCGTCCCTCGTCCCTCATTTTTCAAATGAAAGTGAAGCTGAGAGAGGCTGCATGATTTCTCTAAAGTCTCAACCAGCCAAGCCCAGCAGCACCTCGATCGATCTCCTGACTGCAGAAACAATACTGACAGCAGCCTCCCAGCTGAAGCCCTTTTGTCAATGCCGTGAAAAGCTTTGGGACCTAAAAAAAGTTTTCCCTAGAATATAATGCCCATCTTTAATGCCTGGCTTTTCTCTAACAGTAGAAGAGCAATGCAATAGTAGGCACGTTAAATAAAGTGCCCAGGTATCCCAGGATACCTTCACTTATTTAACTTCATCCTTCCTTAAATATAAACATACCCCTTTTCTAAAAATGTTTTTCAAGTTGTTTCTACAACCTACCAACAGTCATATCTAGGATATATTTTATACCTCCATGCCTTATAAGGTAATTCATACCACCATAACTTTTTAGTATACTATTTAACACAGATTGTTTGATCTTTTTTAAAAATAAGTCACATAGGCCTCCCTTTTTAAACTGGTCACATTTCTCTTGCGCGTGACAATCAGAAAAAAGAACTCTGTAAAATATCTGATTCTTGATTCAGCTGTCCTGTTAAACATAGGTAACGTTTGGCTCTATGAGGAAAGGTTTTAAAATAAGCTCAATCACCACTGATGTCATAAAATGAGTATTCATTACTTAAAAAAAAAAACAACTCTAAAAACTTTGCTCTAATTTCTGTTCCTCCAGCAGTTCTAATCTTCTAAGTTTATGCAAGGTATCTCAGAGTCTTACTCATAATTCTCTGATATGGAGTAACTGTAGGAAGAGGTACAAGATTTTTTTTTCATGAATTAAAAGGCATTCAGATACCTACAAATACTTAGGCGAAGGAGGGCAATTTACAAGAGAGTTAGAGAAGATAGGTCAAAGATAGGCATCAGAGGCTTTCAATTACCTCCCTGGAACGCAGGGGCCTCTGATTTATATTACTACTAAAGTAGGAAGGCTGGGGCAAATAACAACCTAATTCAGAAAATCTCAGACTGAAATCTGTGAAATGGGGGCTAATGCCCCCTACTGAAGACTGCTCTGAATATTTAAGTAATATTTTTATAATCTTCCCCAAGATGAAAATGATACACAAATTTTAAGTATTACAAATAATCCCCCTGAAAATCTAGCAATATTTCTTCTTTATTATTCCTTGATACCAAACTACAGCTGTCTCAACAAGAAGGAAAGAGCACCAAACCTAATAACCCCCATGAAGGATCAACCCTCTCCCAGCAAGTGCCGGCCTACTCGACTTGGTTGTTCTACGCTGAGCTCGCCCCGCCCCCTCCAAGCAACACAGGTCTCCCACTCCCATCTCCATCACTCCCTCCCTCCAATCTTGGTTATTTGCAGGGAAAAAAAACAAATAAATTTCTCAACCTCCACTCCAAGAAAAGTTTTTAAATGTTTTTATGGAACTTTTCCCCTAAATCATTCTCTCAATGAATGTTTAGGGTTCTGCTCATTTTAATGTGCACTGAGTACAAACCCAAAACAGGAAAATGCAGCAAGAGAAGATGCAAATGCGAAGAACATATTAGGGGTTTTTTTTAGTTAAAAAGGAGGCTTTTCCGATGCTTTTCCTACTCCCCAGAAGGCGGCCTGGAATCACAAATGCCCTCTAAACACCACAGCAAACAAAGCCACAGGTCGGCACTATCTTTAGGCCATCAGACAGGCATCCTTTGAATGTTCTTGCTTTCCCACCTTGACTTCTGATCTTCCAACCATGTATTAATGTAGCATTTCTTAATATGGAAGGCCTCCTTGCAGGAGGAGAGAGGAGACCTCTCTTCAGAAGATTTATCTTCCTAGTGCAATGTTATAATTAGCACCTCCCACGCATGCCTACCTTGTGCAGACGCTGAGCTAGGCAGCTTCCACATTAAAGTTCTCGCAACAATCCCACAGGGAGGATATTATGATTCTCATCCTATAGAAGTAACTTTGCCCCACTACCTTACAGCTAGTAAGTAGCAGAGCAGGGATTTAATCTCAGACCCCAGGCCTCGAAAGCCACTCTTCCTTTATCAGCATCAGCCCTGTGACGGATGGTCCTGGATGCCTGAATCCAAGCCTAGGAACAGCCGGGTGCTCAGGTCCTAGGAGGACCCGCACATGGGCATGCGGAGAGGCAGACGAGCGAGCTCGGGGCCCATGTGTTTTCCAAAGGCTGGGGAGAATATAGGCAAATGCAAGCTAAGGAAAACGTGGCATAATCCTGAAAACTAGAGGCCACGTGACAGCGCAAAAACAAAAACAAAATACTGAACAGTGGCCTGCCTTGCACATTTGTGACCAAAATACCCCATACAGCTCTCAAGATACCCCAAGCATCTGGAACCCAGAAGAAAAAACGTAGCATGAGGTTTCATATAACCAAAGCCTTCCTTTCCCATCCCCTCCACAGCCCACTGGAGAGCAAGTCCTAGGGATTCTGATTAACAGCTTAAGTCTTTGCTCTCTCAAACCCTTGGCGACTGCCCCAGTTTCAGGGCCTCCTACTCATCTCCTCCAGACAAAGAGGACAGTCTCCCCAAATGGCTTCCCTCTATCTAGCTTTCCTCCTAGGCCTTCCTCCATGGTGTCCCCAGAGGGCTCCTGCTGACACCCAAGTGCCATCCTGCCAAATGGTTCTGAGATTAAGTCACCAGAAGGCTCAGAACCCCTGGGGGTAAAAATCCAGGTGAGGCCACTCTGTTTCATCCAGAGTGGCTCCAAGTTTGCCATTTTACATATTGAGGTAGCAAATACAAGTCTACTTAAAAATAAAAATTCTCCCAAACTCAATGTTGAAAACCACAGGCTAAATATAAGGATAAAGACAACTCCTTGGCAGGGCATTCGAGGCCCTCCTCATGCACTTCTAGGGTTCTCCCTCTAGCTCCTTCTGCACTTCTGTATGGCTCCCCAAGACAGCCGGGCACTGTCGTGCCATTCTGGGCACCACCTGTTCAGCCTGTAACTCCCTTCCATCTACTGACATTGCCTCTCCTCTGCTAGAACTGAAAATCTTTTCTGCTGGCCACAAGCCTGTTTTCACTTCATAACCTATCTCTATACAGTTGACCCTTGAACAACGTGGGTTTGAACTGTGCAGGTCCACTTCTATGTGTATTTTTTTTCAACAGTAGATACTACACTACAGTGTTACATGATCCACGGTTGGTTGAATCCAGCAGATGCAAAACCACACACACAGAGGAACCATGATACAGAGGGCTAACTGCAAAGTTATACAGTACTCGGATTTCTCACTGACACAGAGGGTCGGCATCACTAACCCTCACATTGTTCAAGGGTCAACTGCATTTCTAATGTTAATCACAGTGCCTGGTATATAGTAGGTGCTCAATAAAGATTTCATTTATTCATTCACTCACTAATAAATGAAACAAAAACATCAAATAATCACTCTAACAATCATGATTCATAAATCATGATTCTCTTAAAAACAGAGAGACCACTTAGATGTTCTTTCAAATGGACCTGTTATCACAGGGTTTTCCAACACTGTTGGTTATAAACTCTAATTAGCGGATCAATACTAGCATTTAAAAAAAATAGAACGAAAAATATCAGAGCATCTCATGAAATACACGTAAACACTAGTTTGTGAAACTGGAATGTGGGTGCACACACACACACACATACCCCCATACAGACAGTTCCTTACAATGGTTCAACTCGATTTTGCAAAAGCAATACACGTTCAGTAGAAACCATACTTTGAATTGTGAATTTTGATCTTTTCCTGGGCTAGCAATATGCTGTATGATACTGTCTCGTGATGCTGGGCAGCAGCTCTAGTCAACCAGGCGGTCACAGGGGTGAATAACCAATACACTTAGAACCATTCTCATTTTCACTTTTAGTACAGCATAAACAATACATTACATGAGATGGAAAACACTTCATTATAAAATAGGCTTTGTTAGATTCAGGCTAATGGAAGTGTTCTGAGCACGTTTAAGGTAGGCAAGGCTAAGCTGTGGTGTTCAGTTGGTTAGGTGTATTAAATGCATTTTTTTGGACTTAACGACATTTTCAACTTGCTGATGGGTTTATCAGGACATAACCTTATCGTAAGTCAATGAAGATCTGGACATAAATTTATGTGTGTACTAGATTGCCATGTAAACTATATTGCTTACTGATATTTTGCTCAAATTTCTTTCTTTCAAAATCTTAAGTCAGTTATAGATTAGATCAACGTGATTACTCTAAAGTTCTCCAATCAGTTTAAAAAACATAGAAACTTCATCCTTCATGATAAAATTCAGTTCAGATAATAACGGTGTTGGGTGTGCCAATTAAAATGGCTCCCTGAATGTGAGGGAATCAAAAAGAAAAAAGAAAAACCTACATGTGGGCACACCTGAAGATTACAGCTGATTAAATGCACAAAGAAAGCACAAGCACACCTGTTAATTCAGTGTCAGGGGTTTTGGGTTTCAAATTAGTATCAAGTGCCTTCTCCAGCCTTGCCTCCTCTCCATCCCATAATTCGCAGGGCAGTCTTAAATACCTCTCCATTATTTACAAGCATCCCTACTAATACCAGCCTTCCCTCAAATGCATGGAGACAGCTCCACGGACGGTGCGTTTAGGGGCTCAGGGCAAAAGCAAGAGGTACACACTGATCCTCTGCAGGACGACCAGTTCCAGGTACAAAACTTTGTATTTTCACAGTAGAGACACACAAAGGGCTAAAAGATGTGGTCTGTAAACTTATTTCTCCAACATCAGTATATAACACAGCTTCAGGACTATCAATCCATGGAACTGTCAAACCCACATCCTGGCTAGAGAAAAGGTAAAAACTGACCACGGGCCCAAGCTGGATAAATGACAGGCCGCTAGCCCCATGGATTCAGAAAGTTACTAGATTGTTTCTGTTGTTGTTAGCCACAGAAGAAAAGGCTTAAATTATACATCAGTGAAAACAACCATCGTGACAACAGCCCTCAAGTCCACTTGGAGCCTGGTCTAGGGGACAGATGAGGGAAACAGATTTGGCTGTTGAAGCAAAATGGAAATATTCTAGGAACCATGTACTACAATGATAGCAATTCCTTCTCTGTCGTGTGTGGCCACCATATTCGCCAAATTCCCTATGTCCTTAAAGTCACAATACAGTATTCCAGGAGGAAAACTGTGGCCAGCATTTACAAATTTGTGATGAACCCTTAAATTATCGAACTCCAACTTCCGGCACCCACTGGAGGCTAATGTGACACATAGGAGAACACAGGCGAACTGTAGGCCCACCCAGGAGTGACTGCCTCTTTAGAGATGCCCCCTCCCCCATTGAGCACCTCTAGTATCCCAGAAACATGGAAGGCAAAGAGACAACGAGAGAAGAGGTCCAGAAACACTGCAGTGACATGAAAGAGGAGAAGACAAATCAAGAAATCTTTAGCTTTAGCTCTTCTGGCCAAAAAGCAATAAAACCCTAGGGGCAGACATGTGCAGCACAATAGGGGGCAGGTGCCACCCTGAGAGCATCGTGGAAGGATGTCTGACCCACTGTAGAATGGTCTGTACCAGCTTCCAAACAATGCCCCAAACTTCCAAAAACCTCTCTTCAGGTGACAATGCAGTACGGAGATCGGCTCCTGCCAAGAACGAAAATCTAAGACAGTCCCCTCTTTGGTGGGGAAAAGACTAAACTCCAGATTCTAACAATCAACTGGTCCTGCTACTGTTTATAATAATTTTACATGGAAAATATCCCAAAAGATATACATCAAACTTTTAAAAGGAATTATCTTTAGGGATGGAGACAGGTTTGGGGAAGGGGAAACATTCACTGTCTACTTCCGTAGTGTTTGGACTTTTCTTTCTTTCTTTTTTTTTTTTAACAATGCATGCATTGTAACATACAATATACAATGCAAGACATTATTTTATAATATATTTTAATGTAAAATTCTTAAATACGTAGAACTAATTTTTCAATGGTATTACAGAAATTAGGGAGAAATTTTCCCCAAATGAAGTGATACTTAGTAGCTCTGATCATGAATCAGTTCTTCAGTCTGACAAGTAAAAGTACATAATCGCATTCTGACTTATGTGAGGAATGCCGAAAGAAAACATTACTCGTTGTCACTGGCTTTGAGGACTTTAGCAGTCAGCCAGAGAGACAAAGTATGGATACATCCACCTTGAGCACACATACAAAATTAATAAGGCTCAGGCTGGAGCCAGTGGAGAGGGCTTGGGTTTGCTGAAGACTTACAGGGTGATCCAAAGGGTAACATGCAAGGCAGGGAGGGTCCAGGGACCTGGCAAATGGCCCAGCATCTCCCTGACTTCAGTCCTTCCTTACGATGCCTACGGACACAATGATGTGGCTGATAAAGCAATTTCACATCCATGTTCAAGAAATCAAAGGAGTCTGCAGAAATTTAAACCTATGTGACAAAATTTTTATCAGCCTCACCCAGTAACATGTGCCCATCACCCAATTATGTCACTACCTTAGGGTTCTGAAAATTCACAGGTGTGCAAGAAAGAGATTAAAACTTCCCTTGAAAATTACCTAATGAGACTCTAGAAGAGATAAGAATTGTGGAAAATGGACATCTCTATCAACCAGAAAATGAAGAGACCAAGATTCAGGTTTGGGGGAAGTGTCACAACACTTTTGTGTAATACTGTCGCATGCACTGACTGTTTTATACATACAGTCTATTTTCCCAAAATAGATTACATGTCAGTAAGGAACATGCTAACACTGTACTTACGTCACTCTACTGCTAAAATATCTGGAATGACATTCTATTACTGGGCACCTGTCATACTCTAAGAATGTGCTGGTCCTTGAGGCCCCAGAAGAAAGAATGGGATAGACTGTTTCCAAGTCACTAAATCACCAAGCAAATTCACAAATTAACTTAGGTACAGACTGAACAGCTTATTCTAGTAAGACATATTCTAAAGACTGACACGCTAATGTTCATTTCTCTTTGTTTACTTCTTCCAAGATCTTAAAGGAAGCTGTAAGGTTATTGGTTGCTTTGTTTTAAGGAACCTATTAGTCAGTGGTGATGGTCATCTTGCCATTTTTATAAAACAGTGTTCCCTCTGAATCAAGGACATCAATCTATCTGAAAACATGCCATGAACATTTACTGTTATGTACTGCCATCTGCCCAACACCCACTCCCTTTTCCAGGAGGACCTCCATGCGGTTCCAGGGAGAGCTACTGTGTTCTTACATGCCTCTACACCCTACACCACAGTGCACCGGTTCAGGAGTCACCCCGTGACCAAAGCCTCAAAAATTACATCCTCCTTAGCAAACAGCCCCAACGTTTCCAACTGGAACTAGAAAAATGGGACGAGTGGTGGATAGCAAAGTCCAGGGGCACATGGCAACCACACCTCCTGCTACCTGGAAGACCACCTGCAGGGGCAGAGACAGAAGCTAAAATCAAGAGATTGAGAGACGGAAAGCCTTAATTTCTGTTGTTCCGGGGCCTGTCTGCACTTTGCCTTTCCTTCAGACTGGCTGCTTAGCTCTTCCCTTGATCACACAAGACATACCAATATCTTTCCCCAAAAGTCCTAATATAAAATACCTTCCCCCACCACACCACAATTCTGCATTAGAAATGCCAACCATAGCCTCCGACTGCCAGCCAAATCCCCTCTAATCCGTGGATGAATGCAGCCAGTATGTTTTAGACATATGACTTCCTGCTCTTCACCAATGTTCTGGGTAACTCTTTTAAAGGTAATCATTCGTAAGTAACCAGTGGGTCATGACCTGGTATAAAAATATTATCCAGGGGCTTCCCTGGTGGCGCAGTGGTTGAGAGTCTGCCTGCCGATGCAGGGGACACGGGTTCGTGCCCCGGTCCGGGAAGATCCCACATGCCGCGGAGCGGCTGGGCCCGTGAGCCATGGCCGCTGAGCCTGCACGTCCGGAGCCTGTGCTCCGCAACGGGAGAGGCCACAGCAGTGAGAGGCCCGCGTACCAAAAAAAAAAAAACATTATCCGGGCCAATCAGAGCCCCAACTCCATACTCAACCTCACAGAGATCTGAACCAGAGAAGGCCGGGATTTTGAGTCGTTTAGCAGTGACGTCAGAAAAGAAAGATGGGCAGGAGGTAGAGTTGGAACCACGACATACCAAAGCCATCAGTGAGCTGAGTTATGATGAGCAGATACCAGCACTATGCAGGGGGCTCCCACCACGAGGTACCCACCCCACCTGAAAGATGAAGATCACCTCCAGCCCTACAGCAGCCTCCGTCCCTAATGGATTCCTGGGGCTCATGCACCTGAAACTTTGCAGTAACCTCCCCACCCCCACTCCACCACACACTATCTTTAGTCAGACACTCAAGTGAATCCCTGTTCCTGAAAACCAGAAAGGACTAACCCCTTAGACTAATGCAGAATTCTTTCCAGAGAAGCCAATCAGCAGACACAAACCACCTTGTTACCTTCTTACCCAGAACCCTCCCACTGGGTTACTATTTATGTGATCGTGTCAAAACTACCGACAAATACGCAGTTTAATAATCAAAGCCACCTTCTTTAATCAACTTGGTGTCAAACATCAAAACATAATTTAAGAAGCTATTTAACATCTACCCAGCATCAATTTTCTCTACAAATTAGAAAATTAAATTGAATGTTACTGCCGCAGATAGTGGTTAAATAAAAACCTTAGCTATATGAATTGCCATTGTTAATATAAAACCTACTTCATGACACTTTTAGCTTGTTCTCATTGTGGGACATGTCTTTAAAGGGGACAGGACTTTATAAATGCCCTGTATGTAAATGATGTATTTTCTTTTTACCTTCTTATATTTTCTTCTTTACCTGCTCGCAGGTCCACTTTGATAGAAAACTGGCAAAAGAGTTAAACGGTATAAGTGAATTTAACAGATGGAACAAAGTTGACCATGTGAGATGACCGAACACCCGCCAGGAGGCTTATCTGATGACCACATCCAGGTAAATGAAGAAGTACTTAACTCTACAGTACTTTCAGATGCCTACGAGGTATTTGCCATCTATTCCCAGGCAACTGCCAGCTAAAATCATAGCATTATGCTGTCAGCAACTTTCACAGAATTTTTTCTGTTCTTCCTCACTAATCTACCACTATTACTCACATAAGAGAACAGAGGGAAAAATCAGAGAGGTACTGATAACATGCTATACAACACAGATGAACCTTGAAAATGTTTTGCTAAGTAAAAGAAACCAGTCACAAACGGCCACATGTTGTATGATTCCATTTAGATAAAATGTCCAGAATAGACAAATCCATAGTCAGAAACTAGATTAGTGGCTGCCTGGAGCTGGGGAGGAGTGAAAATGGGAAGCGACTGCTAATATGTATGCGACTTCTCTGGGGGGTGATAAAAATGTTCTGGGATTAGTGGTGATAGTTGCACAACTCTGTGAGTACACTAAAAATCACTGAATTGTACACTTCTCAGGGGTGAATTTTATGGTATGTAAATAATATCTCAAGAAAGCTGATATTTAAAAGACAGACAGATGGCGGCGGGTGGAGGGTGCACATATGCAGAGAGGGCCAGGAAAAGTAGAAGAGAGGAGAAAAATCATGAATTTTTCCTCTTTTGCTTACCTAGGCAGTCTCCAACAAAAGACAGGTCACATTCCCTAAGTTCAATCACAAATCAAGCATAAAGTATATGGGATTTTCCCCTAGAAATGGTGACTGGAGCTCCTCAAAAGTCAGGGACTGACTTAAGGAAAATATTCTCGTGGGGTGAGAAGTTAAGACAAAGGCTAAGGTGCAGTAAGAGATGAGTAAAGGGATGAGGATTGAGAAGTTCTCTGACCAAAGGAATGAAACTTGAAAGAGACTGAAGGGCAGGAATGGGGGCTGGGTTAGGAAGAGGAATGGTGTGTGGTTAAGAGGTTTGATGAAGGAGAGGAATAGTAGGCTGTTTCTCCCAGCCAGGATCATTCATCTCAGCTGCTATGGAGTTTCAGCCATTGCTGAGATGAGAAGAAAATCTGAAGAATATAAGGCACAGGAGCGGAAATCCAAGCTGATTTCAAAAGTCAGGAGGGCGTCATCTACAGCAGTAAGAAGAAAGAGAGGGGAGGGAAATCTGAGGAAGCTCTACCCAAAAAAGAAAGAAAAGATTCCTGCAGTCCTACAGTCAGGAAACTACTGAAGCCTTATGTATATAGAAAATAAATTGAGGGTATAATCCAGGACTACCTGTAATGACCTAAACAGACCTTCTCTTCACTAGCCCGCATGAACCTCTTTGATATGAAATGCTCCTTCAGATTCAGATTTCACAACTAATGGGTGGTATATTTAGTGGCACTAGGGACCATGCCTGTTCTCACAAATAATCCCAAATAATGCATAATTTAGGCAAACAGCCTCAAGAGTGGATGGGGAAAAAGATGGGGTAGCTATTAAATCTGTTAATCCTAACTATAAAAATCCACTCCATCATGCAAGAAGCCTTTCCCTTGGGGCATAAAAGTGTTCCATCTGAACAGGGTGATGAGTATGCACATAAGAAAAGCTCTAGCTTAAAATTTTCAAGGAACGAATCCAAGCTCAAGGTGGTGTATCATCTTGAGAAGCCAAAAGCACTTTCTGTTTTAGTGAAAGGCCTCTTCTGTTTTGCTGCAGTGGAAACGGAAGCAGCCATGCCAAGGTTCAGGCTCCACTCTCTCTCTCTCCAAGTTCCAATGTTCTTTACATTACTTGACCCGTCCTCTTAAAATGACTTAGTTTTTTCCCTCTTGCGATCAATCCTCCTCTAAATTACTACAGCACTACTTTCTTGGCACTTGCATACAAGTTTAGTTCGTGTTTCATGTAAATAGGTTTTATCTTCCTAATTAGATCATTCCAGACCATGTTTTATAGATCTCTTTGCATGTTCAATAGCAAGGTGGCACCATACTTCCACTAGAAGGAAGTAAAATATTTTACATGTATTTGTTTGTTTGTGTATTCAGTCTTGGCAGGGGGGATTGATTGTGAATTAACAGTCGTATTCTGGGAAGTTTCTAAGTAAAACCACCGTAGCACAGGGGATCTTAAAAAATATGAAGCCAATATCTAAACCACCTAATTAAAAATTCATGATTTTAGGTAGAAAAGACAATAAGACATCTCTCAAAAAAGGGAAACTAAAACATCTTTTACAGTTTTAAAATAAGTTTCCACCATATATGCACAGGTCTATTTGGGGATTAAGTAAATAATTTAAGTATATAACCTTAATGACAGCTTGAAATTTGCAGTCAACTGGCAGAAAGTAGATGGCAAGTTCTGCTTTAATTCTCAGTGTATGGAATCCAAGTCTTTTCCTCCTGAGAAAACCCTGTGCCTGAATTTTTTTATCTATAACTTTTGAAGAGTCCTCACTAATTTTAATTAGCACTAGAGAGCTAATTTAGGCCCCCAAGAAATGTTCTGCCCTCCTGGGGACTACAAATTAAAAGGCCCAAACAACTCTAGGGGCTGGGGTTAGATGGGGGAACCTCCATCACCTCCTGCAGGAAGACGCACCCAGACAGGGGCTATAATGAGGGCAGGGATTACAGCAAGAATGTGTTCCTCCTGCCACGAGACAGCTCTCTACTCAGTTCAGGCAGAACATTAAGCCTTCTTAGGTGCTGAGATATCAAAACATAACTGTGACCTACTTACTGGAGGGAAAGGGCGGACGAATATTTTAAAGGAGAGATGAAAAGTTGATTTTCACTTTGGTGAGAATACTCAAGGATAATAAGATTTGAATATTAAGTGAAAGCACTTTAGACCATGTCACAGGAAAGTGTTTCTCAAAGAGTACGGTATGCATTAAAAAGGCAGATTACTGTGCTCCCTCCCACTGAAGTGAATCTCAATTTTTTGGAGGGAGCGTGGACACCCTGGAATATGCATGTTTACACAAGTCCGCTACTGAGTCTTCTGCATCCAAAAATAGTGTGCGAGCTCAAGAACAACGCCAAAGTTTTCAGCGGAAACAGCAGTGTGGATGTTGTGGAGGACCTTTGTTGCTACTTTGCATCCATTTAATAAAAGTTTAGAAGTGGAAGGCACACACACATATATAAAGAGTGATTATTTTAAAAATAATGATTCGGGCTTCCCTGGTGGCGCAGTGGTTGAGAGTCCGCCTGCCAATGCAGGGAACGCAGGTTCATGCCCCGGTCTGGGAGGATCCCATATGCCGCAGAGCGGCTAGGCCCGTGAGCCATGGCCGCTGAGCCTGCGTGTCCGGAGCCTGTGCTCCGCAACGGGAGAGGCCACAACAGTGAGAGGCCTGCGTACCGCAAAAAAAAAAAAAAAATAATAATAATGATTCAATTGATGGGTTATTCCTCATCAGAATTTAAATTCACATTTAGCCAACTGGCCAACTACTCATGGCTTCACAACTATACTCGAGACCAAATTCGTGATAGGGATTTTAAAGCCCACATTTGTTCAGCAGGATCTATAAAGTTTTCACCAATAAAAGCATCTACGTGAAGGCACTAGAGATGCACTGTCCAAACCCGCAGCCACTGGCCACGTGGGACTAAAAGTGACCATGTGAAACATGGGAAATAAAATATATACTGGATTTCAAAGACTTAGTATAAAAAATGTACAGTATCTCATTTATAATAAGTTTTTTACACTGATTACACGTTGATACAATATTTTGGATTGTCTGATTAAGTGAAATATCTTACTTAGAACATTTAAAATCACATGTGGCTAGTAGTATATTTCTTTCAGACAGCACTGATCTGGACATTTAAAGTACATCACTGCTTTAGCTGATTAAATGCTCCACCAAAATTCTTGGTCACTCAAATAAATACTTACGTTTAAAGGGAATCTGGCTTACACATACAGCCACTAATATGCGTTATTTACTCTATCCATGTAATGTAAAAGATACAATTAGGTGCTTTCACCTCATTTTCCTATGTTTCTCAGCTGTTCTTAATTCCCCATAACCACATAAACTCAAGGTCAATTTCTTTTCCCATGTCCGTACCTTAGCAGAAAGGCTCTCCTGCAAAATTTTATCTCATAAATGCTGATAAGTGACAACTCCCAAAGTAATCTTGTTTTTAATTTCTGTCATTTTTTTAAAATGTTCATTCATACACAGGCTTTCTCCTACTACTTCTCTATGCCATTATTTTGGGAGAAAAATTAATCAAAACTTTTGAATGTGATATTAGATGTTAAGATGTTTTTATGTTGTTTTTTTTCTTAATTACAAAACTGTTCATATTTATTTCAGGAAAAAGTTCAAATACAAATAAGAAATAAGTTACTCAGAAAGAAACATGGAATATTTTGGTACATAGCCTCCTAATTTTTTAAATTCACTATTTATGAGTGCTGATATAAAGATATTAATTTTAATTACTTTATCAATATTTTCAAGCTAAATGTTGCACTTTTAAAAAGGCTACTTTTCCTACTTCCCCTAATTTGTGTTGATTCCACAAAATATAACCCTAAACCATAAACACCCATCACTTGTAAAAAGAAAATGTTTAGCTTTTACCTTTCTTTAAAAGATTAAAGGGTTTCTTTAATATGTAAGTTTCAGGTTTACAGCAATAGAATTCCTCATCTGTATACACTATGAAGTGATCACCAGCACAATTCTACTTACCATCCATTCACATACAGTCGACCCCCTTCACCCCTTTCACCCATACCCACCCCGCTTTCCCTGTGGTAACCACTAATACGATCTCTGTATCTTTGAGTTTGGTTTCGGTTTGTTTGTTCATTTGTTTTGTTTCTAGATGAAATGGCCTCAGACACCCAAGGAAGTAGACCAGATGACCATCGATACTCTACACCAGTCTCAAAATGGGATTCCCCAGACCAGCCACATCAGCATCACCTGGGAACCTGTCAGAAACATAAATTATCAAGTACCATCTCGGACTTAACTGAATCAGAAACTCTGGCGGTGGGCCCACAATCTGTGCTGTGATTCTGAAGACCACTCAAATTCTAAAACCACAGTTCTAGACGGTGCTGGTCTGATCTGTTACTCCCGCTATCAGCTCATAAGGTTTCTTAGAGAGCTCAGAGACTTTTCTGTCCCACAGAGCTGGGAAGTCAGATAATAAAGCAAGATAATTTCTTCCATGAACAGGTGGTTTTCCTGGTATCTTCTGGATTCACTAAAAGCAATTCTTTTTTTGTTTTTCTTTTCTTTTTTTTTCCCCCCACATTATTTATCCTGGAGGCAGCATGTTTTCTTTTCAGTAACTTCTCGTGGTTACTCATGGCTTCTTCAAGCCACAGGATGCATTTCTGAGCCTTCTAAAGATCTTTTTAACATGTTTGCATTACCCATCATCAATTCTCTACACCAGTGAGCTTTGAATCATTTTGCATTTTACTGAATACAAAAAAAATAGTAGCGTATACACTTTGGAGTCAGTCTGCCTTCAGTCACTTATCAGCGGTGTGACCGTGGGCAAGCTACTTAATCTCTTTGTGCCTCAGCTGCCTCATCTATACATTGTAGATGACAATAATCTCTCTCATAGTTGTTATGGGATTAACTGTTAATATATGCAATGCATTTAAAACAGTGCCTGACACACTATAAGTATGCTTACTATTATTAGCATCTGTTCAAGGACCTGGATAACACAGAGGGAAAGACATCTTAGGAAGTGTAAGGACAACTGATTAATCCTAAGGACAGCTGGGGATCTCCTCTGGAACTAGAGAAAAGAACAAAGCAAGGAACTGCTCTGCAGTTTGCGAGTAAAATTCTTAAAAGGGCGATACTACAGCTGACCCTTGAACAACACAGGGGTGAGGGACACCAATCCTCCACACAGTTCAAACCCCCGTTGTTTAAGGGTCAACTGTACCTGGTAGTCTGGAACCAGAAAGTAAATGACTCATGATCAAAGATAACTGGCCACTAATATCATATTGGTCTAACAGCTCAAATGAAACCTCAAGAAAATGAGGTAAGACATTAAAGTACAAATCGATCCACTAGCACGAGACAAGATCATGGTTTCCATAAGGTTCCATGTTAATGAATAAGCTAGAAACTAAAGCTCTAATTCTAGAGTGACTATCTGGTTAATCATTTATGCCCTTGAATCACGCAAGCTCGAGAAAGACCTACAAATCACCACCACTCAACAAACAAATTATCCTAAGGCAGCCGAACAATTTTTCCATAGCATTTAGTTGCCTGAACCCTCAACATCCATTTCCCTCTTCCTCCTTCCTGTTATATTCTAAAGTTTCTAGCCAAGCTGTTTGGGTGGGACTGACCCCTCGCCACTCCCAACCCCGCAATTCCCTGCACCCCAAGATGCATTCCGAATAGCTGATGTCAATCAGCATATCCTCTTCTGACTCCAGTGGAGAGAGGTTCTGAGAGAGGCACGTGACCCAAGCACAGTCAAGCCAGTGAG
Source organism: Monodon monoceros (assembly GCF_005190385.1). Lineage (NCBI taxonomy): Eukaryota > Metazoa > Chordata > Mammalia > Artiodactyla > Monodontidae > Monodon > Monodon monoceros. The sequence goes on from NW_021703775.1 coordinate 43,338,995, forward strand.
ACTGATTCCACGGCCATAGTGGAAGTACAGTACTGGGCAAGCAGAGGTGCTCTTTTCTACTGGATGTCCTTACAAACAGATCTGGGACCCGGGGCAGCCATCCTGGGACTCCAGGGACCCAAAAGCCTACCTGAGAATGAAGTCCACACCAGCAAGGAAAGCCAAAAAGTGGAAAGAAACTGGATCCTGGTCATACCATCTAAGCCCAGAAGCAAATCTGGCTTAAATGCTAAATTTGTCTACTATTCTCTGTCACGTCTCTTTGTCATTTAAACCACTTTGGGTTAGGTTTCCTTTTGCTTACAATCAAGAGAACTCCAAATGACACATGCCTCATAAACAGATTACACTGTAAAGGTAACAAAAAAGTCAGCTATCTTCACAATTAACAGGAAACTCACTTGTTTAAGTCATGACTTTTGTTTACTTGTCATAATTAAAGATATTAGGAAAAAATACATAAACCCACTTTTCTCATTTGGAAATCATTTTATTTGGGGTCTCAAAGTACAGAGGCAAGATTTTGAATAAACTCCACATTGGCCCCTTGGTTTATACATATTCAATACTGCTGAGCTTACATTGTGACTGAACCCCCTTCCTGATTTTCAGGGCAATTCCACCCCATCTAGGGCCCTGGTAAAAGTGTGCCCTAAGTATTCAACAGCAACAAGGGAGTGAGAAATCATGAAGTAAGGGATGTGTGCCTGTTAACTTTATCAGTGGCAGACTTACCTGTTATAGCATTAAATGTGCCCTCACCAGATTAAGCTATTGCTTTTCAGATCCAAAACCTTTGCACGTGATACTAACTAACCTTGGTCACTCAAAGCAAGTACTGTAACAGGTCAAGTTAATTTATATATCACAGGCCCTAAGTAAACAGGTTAATTTGTATACAGTTGACCCTTGACAAGCGTTTGAACTGTGCAGGTACACTTACACTTACATTTACACATTTATTTTCAATAAATATACAGATGTAGAGTAAATGTATTTTCCCTTCCTTATGATTTTCTTAATAACGTTTTCTTTTCTCCAGCTTACTTTACAGTAAGAATACAGTATATCATATATATAACTTACAAATTATGTGTTAATCGACTGTTTATGTTATGGATAAGGCTTCAGGTCAACAGTGGGCTATTAGTAGCTAAGTTCTGGAGGAGTCAAATACATGGATTTTTGACTGTGCAGTAGGTTGGTGCCCCTAACCCCCATGTTGTTCCAGGGTCAAACTGTATTTTTGTGTCTAAGGTATAGTATACTTCAATATACTGAAATGTAAGATGTGTTAAAAATAAAAGATTTCTGACAAGCCTAGGGCATCTCTTTCTGAACGGCTATAAAAACCACCCTGGGCTCTGAATCATTTGGGCTGTGGGACTGACAGTCCCCCAGATAGGAAACTGGCCACCTTATGAAACAGTCAGCTTGCTCTGGTGGGACGTGTTCAAGTAGAGCTGAGCTGATCTTGAGAGGGGGACAGGGCGGATGATTTCAAAGGGACCTGTAAGACATCCCAGGCCTCTGTGACGGGACATAAGGGCACCCTACCTGCCAGAGCCTTGATGCGGGACCGCTCAAAGAGCCGCGCGGAGCTGTTCTCGTTGTCCCAGTCATCCACGTCCCAGCGGTTGTTGACATCGCTGTACTGCTGTTGGATCTCGATGTTGTCGTAGTCTGTGGCTACTGTGGTCGTCATCCTGGACCGCCTCAGCTGCTTCTCCACATCAGCTCCTTCTCAGAGGTCTGTGAGAAACAGAAGGGAAACCCTAGTCAGGAGTCTAAGCTGTCGATCCCCACAAAACCTACTGGGGAAAGGTGAGCAGAAGGTAACACAACTCCTACGTGCTGAGAGCAGGTCTCTGGAGTCAATCGAAGCTGGTTGGGAACTTCAGCACTGCCTCGTAACATGTGTGTGACCTTGGCCAAGGCACGTGACACCTCTGAGCCTCCGTTTCCGCAGACATGAAGGAGGGAAGATACTCTACAGGTTGTTGAGAAGACTGAATGAGATGATGGATACCCAACAAAGGGTGGGTTTCTTCCTCCTTTCTAAAGTTTAAACTTTGCAATTTTAAAGTTTTATTAGAGCTGGATGAATACCTACCTTGGGTAGGTATTCTGAACGAACAAATCTGTTTCTATTGTGTGTCACAATAAACTATAATCTCTTAGCTTCTCCTAGAAATTCATATAATGTGATATAAGAGAACTAACAGATCATTTTATCGAAACATATCATTTACATATTAGAAAACTGATGCCTAAGATTAAATGACATAGTAAATATACAGCAGCAAGGACAGTACTAGTGTTTAACAGATACCAAAAAATGACTGAATAATGACTGAAATTATGTATATGACTGTGTTACTACAAATTCTACTACCCACCCCAATACCCACGTCTCAGGGACCCACCAGGGCCACAATGTTTTACAGGGATAAATGGGAAACAAGAACTTCAGCCTCAACGTTTGGCCCACTGCCATCTTTATCACAGTGCCCTCAGAGAATTAAGAGAGATACATTTAGCTTTAAATATATAGCTTCTCCCCTCAATACAGCTATTATTCATTCATGGAACCAAAATGTTCTGGGGACCTAGTACATGCTCAGCACTGTTCCAGATGCTGGGTTAACGGTAAACAAGATAAGGACCTGGCTCTAGTGAAGCTTACATCCTACTAGGAAGAGCTGGACCAAAAAAGCACATAAGAAAAGACAAGATAGTTGAAAAGAAAATAAAATGAAACGAGTGATGTGACACAGAGTGAGTAATCAGTCATACTGTCTTATAAACTTCAAAGCTGCTAAGAGACTAGACTTAATCATCCTCACCACAAAAAAGAAATGATAATTATGTGAAATGATAGAGGTGTTAGCTAATGCTACAGTGGTAATCATACCGCAATATATAAACATATCAAATCAACATACCTTACACCTTAAAACTTACAAAGTATTATGTGTCTGTTATATCTTAATTTAAAAGTGAAAGAGAGAAAAGGAATGAATGGCTCTTTTAGAGCTGGTGGTCAGGGAAGGTCTGAGTCGGTATTTAAACTGAGCTCTCAATGGTCTTTTTTTTTTTTTTTTTTTTTTTCTCTCAATGGTCTTGTCACACCCAGATCAAGAGGAATGACATTCCAGGCAAAGGAAACTACTCATGTAAAGGCCCTAAGGTGAGAACAGCAGGGCTTGTTGGAGGAACGAAGAGCTCAGTGTGGCCCAAGTCTGGTAGGCAGGGAGAGATACAAGGAGATGAGGTTGGAAAGGTAGGTGGAGCCAGTCCACAAAGGGCTGTTAACCTAAGTGTGAGGGAAGCCAGGGCAGGATTTTAACCTAATAACTGACATCACTGGATGTATGTTTTTAAAAGATCAATCCTGGTGCTGTGTGAAAAACAGATTCTAGGAGGCAAGGATATGTGCTTAATTCCTACGGGTGTGGTTAACTTCCTGCACATTTTATATACAAGCCTATCTAAGTAAATTAAAAAGAGGAGGAGGAAGAAAGATGCACCCCCCCCACTTAGTTGTAGGAAGATATCCCAAGGGAAAAGATGTTTGTCATCTCCCCCTCCCACCCCTTCCCACAGGCCCCATCTTAAGACTCAAAAATTAATTATAAGATTTTGTACCTGGATGCTCGTTTCATGGAAACCTCATTCATTCAGCGTGCCCCAAGAATGCACGCACAGACCAGAGTTAGCAAGCCTAATCACTGGAGCTCATGCACTAATCAAACCAGACACCACCCAGCAACCACAAATGGACCACTCGAGCTCACATTTTTCCCCACACATGGCACCAAACAAAGAAAATAAACAAAGCCACATACGCAGAAAAGAAACATTCCTCTTATTGTGCTTCAAAAGGCAGCTTTTTCTCAAGTTCTAGCACAGAACCATACAAGGCACACGCAACCAGGGGTCCGTGGACAATAAATTAAGCTGAAACAAATGAACTGCACCTCAAGTAGTGTAGTAATTGGGGGCAAAAGCACAGACCTGCCCCCTCTTTTGTCATTAGCTGTTTTCTCACAAGATATCCAAGAATATCCCCAACACATCCTCCGTGTCCCCCTCACAACTGAATCACCATCTGTAACTCAGAGTCACCCACCTCTGTTCGAACAGAAACATCTCGGATAGGAGTAAAATCCTGGATTCCCATCAGGCAGACATTATCAAGGTCAAAAATATAAATTTATCAAAAATATATATATATAAATTTATCAGTAGATCAATTTTAACACCTCCATTAGCAACATACTGAAAAGATTTCATAAAAACGCGAAAAAGTTCAGACACCTAAGCCAGTAAATATATTCTACAGAAGGATCTTACAGTTGGCTTTTAGCATTCAGAGTCATAACCCCTCCAAAAAAAAGAAAATCAATATTGTTATGTACCATTTGACCTTGGAGATGGTTAAGTTTTATGACTCTATTAAAACCAAAGACTTCTACAAAATTCAGCCTTGGAGGATGCCATCTCTAGGGGGAAAAAACGTGAGAGTGCTATTAACTCCAAAATGTTTAACCCAACCCAAGGTGAAATCGAAACACCACATACCTCTCTCCAGATTCGTCCTGGCTATTTGGTGCCACCTGCTGACCAATGAGAACAAGCCACACCGAGGCCTCCAGCGCAGCAACCAACCTGTGCTCCAGCTCCCGTCACCCGACTCCAGAGTCAGCCCAACTACATCCCATGAATCTCTCCCTACCACTGACTTATCCAAAAATTTCTCGACAAGCAAACATTGAGTCCTTGATTTAAGTTTAAAATAAGTCATTCAGAGAATGTCAGCACATGTTTCCTAAGTATTCTTCTTTAATAACGCCATCCTTCCTCAAAACAAAGGGGTGACTGGGGAGCAAAAGTTCCTACGAGTCTGTATACAAAAGAAATACCGACTACAAGTTACTCTTTTTATTCGACTGTTTCACTCGAGCGTCTAAGAACTTGGATATCAGGGGCATTTTTGTCTTCAACGTTCTCTGTCCTAAGGCAATATCCTCACCAAACAGTAGAGTTTGCATAATGATAGAATATATATTTTTTTAATTTTCAGGGATATGTCAAAGCAAAAAAATCCCACATCCCCACCAGGGCCATAGTGGAACGGTGCTTCCAGATATTCAGCAGCAACAACGCAGGAACCTGAAGGTGAAGGAACGGTCGGAGTCAAGGCAACAGCATGGACGAGAGCGTGGCCATGGCACAGGGATCCCAGAAAGCCCAGCAAGCTACTACCATCATTATCCCCTAACCCACTTCAACAAAGGATGGTGCCAGCTGCGGGGGCAGCTTACATCGCACCTACAGGTGTCCCCAGGCGGTTATCTATAAAGGGCTAGATTTTCCCAAGGTGCTAGCTATCAGCCATGTGTCCCAAGGGCCAGTGAAGCAATCTGTACTTCGATGGCTGTGGGAAGATTAGGAGGAGACAAGAGAGGAGGGCTGGCCATCTTGGAACTGGGCCTGGTGGTGGGGCTGCCATTAGGAAAGCTTGAGAGAACTATGTAAGGGTGGTGGGAGGTAAGACAATCTCCGCTCCAGAGAAGGGCTCTCACTGTCCCAGCTGGCTCGGTGCGGCCCGAATTCTGACTTGATCACCAGGGCAGGAACCCATTAAATAACCCTAGAGTGAATACAAATCACTAATATCCCAGATGTGATATGAATAATACTCATATCTTCTGTGGCCAGACATTGGGAAGATGATTAAAACTGCTTCCCTGCTCTTCTCTATCCTAACTCTGTGTGTGTGTGTGTGTGTGTGTGTGTGTGTGCGCGCGCACGCGCGTATAAAAATAAGGAGTACGTAAAAAAGCCAAGCCCCCTCCACAAATTACTCTTCTCTAATCCTCTGCCCTCTCTAATTCCTATGAACTGTAATTCTCCAAAAATAACAAAGACATTCCAAAAGCTTTATCATTTTCTGCTTCATTAAGAAGACAATTTTATTTCTTCAAACTGACAAAGACAGAAATAGATGAGGAAGCTACTATCATAGACCCAAAGAGGCAAAGAGGTTCCTCCAGCTCTGGCACATGCTACCACAAGGTCATAACCATCGGGAAAAAAACTGGAGCTTCACCGCTCCCAGCTTTAGGAGTTATTATTGACAGTTCTCTTCATTGACTAAAATTCTGAAAGTCAACACCTGGCCAAGTCCAGAGGGAAAACACTTGATCTGTTTATTTTCCAAGGTACCGTATCTGTTTTCCCCGTCACATGGCTATTAGATCAACACACAGGGTTTTGTTCTTTATAGTTTATCTCCAGGCTTCCTTCCACTGCCCTCTTCCGTCTGCCTGGATGATGTTACCCACTACCCTATGCTGACAACCACTCCCTGGACAGCTAAGGGCAGCGTCTCCTAAGGATCAACAAGTCCGTGTCTACAACTAAACTCCTAATTCCTCCCTCCAAACCTTGTTTTCCCTCTGTCACTCCCTCACTGAACAGCACCCTCATTTCTCCCACTGACCTCAGCTAGAAACCTTGCGGTCATCCTTCATTTCTCTCTCTCCTCCCATATTCAGGCCCCAAGGTTGCCTGCACCTCCTGAAAATCTCATAAATCAGCTCAAGCAATACTTTCTTATTCCAGTGCCTCACCTCTCATTTTAATCCGCAACCCTACATTGCCGCCAGAGGGACCTTTCTAAAATGTAATTCTAATCACTTTATTCCCATGACTAAAATCCACCAATGCCCACGCCTTCAGAATAATAAACCCCCATGCCTTCAGAATAATGCCCAGAACCCTTTGAAGAGAAATGAGAGCCTTCATGAGTGGCCTGCCCAGCTCTCCAGCCTGGTTTCAATATTCTTGTCTTTAACTCTTGTAGCTCCTGAAGGAAAAGTCATGTTCCGGTCTCACCTCCAAAACTACTACCTAGAACAGCTCCCTCCTATTCCAACAAATCCTAGCTGATGTATCACCTCATCCAAGAAGCCACCCCTGACCCCTCCACCACCACCACTACCACCACCTAGTCTGAGTCAGATGACCCACATATGTCCTCCCTCCTTATATACCTCTGCCCCATCACTTATCATCATAAGAGGACACAGGCTCTTAAGGTCATGTCCCCATCATACTGTGTTTATATTTCTCAACTCCTAGCAAGGTGCCTGGAAACATTAAGTGCTTGTTAATTATTTATGGACTGGTTGAGAGGGTGGGAGACTGGATGGAGGATGGGAAGGTGAGGCCACAGGAGCAATGACAATTCAAGCTGCCACGGGGGTACCGTCTCCATCAGTCATAAAGCCCAGAACACATACCCTTTTAAGTTCCACAGATCTGCTGGGCTCTCTGCCTTCCATTTCAAGGCAGTCACATTTTTAGTCTAGGCTGCTAATGAACACGAACTTATATTTAATAAGGTACTTCTCTACGTACTTATTAAGATGTATGTTTTCCTTTTTAATTTAGTTTTTACCCATGAAAGTAATTTATTTTTTGTCCAAACTAGAGAACAAAGCAACAAAGAGAAAATAAATGGAATTTTCACTGGCGCTACACACGTGCACAAACACACACTTCGTTAATACCCAATATTAATTAAAGGCTCAAATAAATTAAAGAAAAAGGTGACAACATTTGCCAACCCTTCTTAAGGAGGAAAACCATATGCCAACAATTACTTCGACAGAATTCACAAACCCAAATGTTCTGCAGACGCTTAAAAACCCTCCCACTTCACTGATTAAAAAAAAAACTTGAAAAAGCATACACTGGACTGCTGGTGTGCCACCTTAAAAAAGAAGAAAAAGCAACAAAAAAGATCCTGCTCAGGGACTCTGGAGAGACCAAACTATGTCTGAGAGTTTCCAGGAAGGGACCTCTGAGAGTTCTGCCTCAATCCTCTCAACTCTTCAGTAGCCAGAAAGCAAGAGAGTCACACCCCGCTTACAGTTTGCCACCGAGGCATTCTGCACCACGTGTAAATGGCCAATAAAGAGGAGTCTCTGCAAGAAACCACATCTAGAACCACTGTGATGAATAAATCTGGCTAACCGACCGTTACTCAGGTTCACGGACCCAGTTCCATAAAAAGGCTCAAGTCGGGCCTTCCCTGGTGGCGCAGTGGTTGAGAGTCCGCCTGCCGATGCAGGGGACACGGGTTCGTGCCCCGGTCGGGGAAGATCCCACATGCCTCAGAGCAGCTGGGCCCGTGAGCCATGGCCGCTGAGCCTGCGCGTCCGAAGCCTGTGCTCCGCAACGGGAGAGGTCACAACAGTGAGAGGCCCACATACCGCAAAAAAAAAAAAAAAAAAAAAAGGGCTCAAGAGTCTAACCTAAACACTCAAAGTTCTCTGCTCACAAACACCAGGACACACAGAAAAAGTTCTAGTGTGAGAGCTGACAACGTAAGAAAAACTCACATGCATACAAAGTCCTTTAGAAAAGTTTCCTTTAGAAAAGTTTATCATTCACTTTTACAATTATCTAGTTTACTTGGAGCTTTACAGGAACACATCTACCGTACAAAGAGCATTATATGGCTGCATAAACCAGCCAAAATTCATAGACTCAGACCATGTTGAGAGGGAACGGTACTCAGAGACTTGTTTAAAATGAAACCTCGTTAATAAAGGTGGTCTTCAAATACTCTATATTCATACTAACTTTTGTCTGTTTTATTTATCAGTGACAGAGTATGTTAAAATCTACCACTATGACTGTGGTTTTAACAGATTTCCCTTGTAACGCCCTGGATACATGCAAAATCATAATTATTTTGTCTTCTTGGTGGGTTGTTAACATGAACTATTCTATTTCCTCCATATTCATATATTAATTCTATTTTTATTGATAGCAATATTTGCCTGTCCCTCCCCACCCCCTTTCTGTTCTTTAAACCTTCTAGAGTCATTTTGTCTTAGGTATGTCTCTTATTTTTTAATTCAATCCAAGAGTCTGTCATTTAGTGGGCAAATATAACCCATGTACATTTATTAGGATTACTGCTATATTTGAAGTTTCAACCAACTTACCTTGCTTTCCATCTTAACAAAATGTGGAAACTGGGGTGTGAAGATTTAAACAACTGGATCAAGTCATACAGCTATGAACCCAACACCTATAATAACTTTATCACCACTGAATCCAGAGCCGTAAGAACTTGTCTAATCTTTAAAATGCAGACAGTTGATGAGTCTAACAACCAAAGAAAACTCTAGTACTATTAAAAATAACTTCATTTTTTTGCTGGCTTACTTTAAGCCAAGCATGGTGCTTTACTCGCTTTTTCAGTCTTCCCCAGCAACCTTTTGAGGTAGATACTATTATTGCCTACTATTATTGCCTACAATGAATAAACTAAGGCTTTGCCCATGGTGGCACAGCAAGGAAATGAGGAAGCCAGGAGGGTTTGAAACAAGTGTGTATGACTCCATGAATGAATAAAGAGCTTGTGCTTTGAGGAACCACCCTTTAACAGCGGTCCATATCAGAAAATTGTCTAATGGACTCAAGGTTCTTAAATAAATAATAGATTAGCCTCCTTCAAAGCCTAATTACTAGGTAGGGCACAACCCACCCAGCCAGGTATCCTAGCTCATGTATTCTCAATGGGGGCAATACTGGTCCCAAAGGATGAAAATTCATTTGGGCGTTGGGGCAAAAAAACTTTCTTTTATGTAAGCACAGATACAGTATATCTGTAGTATTAAAATTTCATGGGTATTAAAATTTCAAACTGTCTAAAAGACTTCTGGTGGAGGAAAAGAATAGTGGAAAACAGGTTAAGAAACACTGTCCAAGCTAAAGGAAAGATGTGTACCACCTTTAGGTAAATTAAGACTTGAAGGCAGGCCTTAGAAGACAGAAACATGAAGAGCACATTTCCCTGTACTAAAGAACTGGAATTTCATACACCATGGGTCCCATTTATCATGCCTCTGATATAAAAATTCACATTAGGCTACTCCTCCCTAGCACTAATGTATGTACTTCAGGGAAGCAGTGATGATTTAGCCATCTTCTGCCTACAACACTCAAAGACTAAAGCACTCATTACAAGCCTGCTGCTACCGACTGAATGTTTGTGTCTCCCTCCCCCATAAAATTCACATGTTAATTCCTAACGCCCAATGTGCCAGCACTTGGAGTTGGCACTTTCGGGAGGTGATTAGATCATGAGGGCAGAGCCCTCATGAATGGAATTATAAGAGAAACCCCAGAGTGTAACCTCACCCCTTCCATCATGTGAGGACACAGCAGGATGACGGCAGTCTATGAACCAGGCCCTCACCAGACACCAAATCTGCCAGCACCTTGTTCGTGGACTTTCCAGCCTCTAGAACTATGAGAAATAGATGTTGTTTATATGCCACCCAGTCTATGATGTTTTGTAACAGCAGTTCACACAGACTAAGTCACCTTCATTCCCAATATTCGGAAGTAACCTCTTTCTTACCCAGATCAAAGATGCCACTGGAAGGCCAGTTCTAATTTTATGAATAAAGTTGTAGGGACAAATTTTATTTTTTTTAACATGGGCAGGTTAAACCAGGTTCTACTACTTGCAGTAGCAAAATTACCCTAACTATAAAGAAAATTACTTATTTTAAAAGATTCACTATCAGAAAATACACTGACTATAATTCGTTTTATTTTAAAACAATCTGTTTAAAAGATTACATCAGGGTGGCTTAAGAACTTACCATTATACAGTATGACCAAGAATACATTTCTTCTACAAGGAAAAGTAGAACGTAGGGGGAATAACAAGGCATCTCCCTGACCCTCTACTTTACAGAGTGAACTGCACAATGAACAGTAAAATTATAAACAGATTTATTATTTGAGTGCCTTAAACAAAAGAAAAATTCTTAATATATGGCATAGACATTTATCCTTATGTACTATTTGTACTTGAAAATTTTAAACAAAGTACTTTATTTATTTTCTGTGCCTACATATGATACTATCTAGATTCTAAATATAAATTTGTAAGCCCTAAAATTTTTTAACACTAGCTTTATTTCGAAAATAGATCAAGAAAGTAGGGTCAGCTTTTCCAGTACTTATCTATAAGCCTCAAAATCACCTAATATGAACCAAACAAAAACATTTAAAAATAATTCCTATTAAAATACAAGGCTTTGTCATATACTTGGCAGTTAAAGGCTATCCTTGCTTTTGTTCTATTAACAGAGAAAAGCAATTAAAAGTGAAATCATTAACTCAATGCAGACCTAACACCATGGTCTTATGGCCAGCGTGGGGTTTCTGAGCTGCTATAAATCACCACTTTGGTCTTCCCTTTACTTCCAGAATAGTTTTAAATTACATTAGGGTGTAGGTCTAATGTTACTGCTGCCAAAACGCCAGTCCTGACTTTCAGTGAGTTTGGCACTTCATGGCCTTACTCTTTGGGAAATTTTATAAGGCCTGAGTGCCTGAACAACAGAGGAGCAATAACATGCTATCTGGAAGCAGACTTTTACTCCTAGAACAGCCCAGTGCCTAAATTCTCTGCAAATCTTATCAAGCGAAAATGCGTATCACAATTTCCTGGAATAATGATCACATGACAGAAATATGTAAAACCACAATGAAAAGCAACACTACAGGAAATGATGAACGAGGCACACACGCTAAGTTCCATGAGGGCCAGGATCCTCTCTGTCCTGCTCATCTTTATATTCCCAGCACCAGCACTTAAGCCACCGCAGATGCTCAAAAACAATCGTGAAAGAAAATGGCAGGTGGCAGGGGCAGTGTCACCAACAGAGCATTCTAATGCGGAAGCACAATGCTTCTTTCTGCGTAAATAATAATGTGTCCTGGATCAGGATAAATTGTAATTGTTATGTAAGGGGCAACAGTCTCCTCACCCAGATTCATTTAGCAAAGGATAAATTTTTATAAGCAATTTATTTTCAACCAACAAAATATGAAGGGTCATATTTGGATAGGAATGGAATAATCACGAATTTCACAATCTCATTTGGGATAAACAAACATACTTATTTTAATATGTCATATTTTGAGAATCACTCTCCTTTGGAAAATGACTTAAATCCTAGGCTTGTCTAATAATAGCCAAATTTCCAAAGGTCTAAATATTATTAGTTAAATTGTCTCAAAGAGCAGTTCAAACAACCTCACTGCTTGGATTTACACCTCAGCAGCTAGCCTTCCCCCTCTGCATGGTTGGCAAATGATTCCCAAACTATTTAGAAATCTGTAACCTTTCAAATAAACAAAATGAGTGAAGGTTGGCCTATGATACTTGAAAACGAGAAATGACATCAATCCCAGAAAAAACATTCAAATAATTACCATTTTAACATGATCAAACATGATCAAATTACTAAAATTTGTTTAAACCTATCAATTTGAAAAAAAAAAGGGTTTTTTTTTCTTAAAAAAAAAAACCACTGTTAACAACATATACAAACCGAAATCCATTAGAATTCCACACATTACTTTTTAAAAACCTGACTACATAGGTGCTCGGTATGAAGCTTGGTAACAAAGGTCAGTTAAGGCAAATGTGGAGATTCACTTTGGCTTTCAATAATATTTAAACACTGCCATGCAAGAAAAATGAGCCACAGTGGTTAAAATACTGCCGTAAGTTTAGAATCACAGAGGAGCTCTCTGATACAGAACTATGGGCATACATTCACCATAGGTGTGACCAGACACAAGCACACACATCCACCACAGGGCCAGGCCATAATCCAACCCTGCCCAGCAGCCCAGCACTCCAAGCTTGGAAGAAAGGCAAAGGATCGAGCACGGCCTTTCCAAAGCTACAGGGGCAGGGGCCTGCAATTCAAATTTGCTGGGCTCCCCCTCTATTGCTCAAATTACTTCAAAATGAAAATGAGGTCTTAGCTGGCAAAGTCCTCAATCAGGTTCAAGAGCAAAGGAACAACGACGATATACTGTGCAGCACAGGGAATTACAGCCATTATCTTATAATAACCTAAAATGGAGTATAATCTGCAAAAATACTGAATCACTATGCTACACACCTGAAACTAACATAATATTGTAAATTAACTATACTTGAATAAAAATAAATAATTTTTTAAATTAAAAAAAAAGGGAGAGAGCGCGAGAGCAAAGGAAACCAGCAACCTTCCTTGTCTCCGCAACGGGAGGATATAGGCTTTAAAGAACAAGAACCAGAACACCCAGACTGCTCTGACTTTCCTTCTTTAAAAGCTCCCTCGTGATGTGATTTTGGAAACTGTATTTTTGAAGTCCTTGCCTGACCAAAATCAAGCCTGCATTTTCATCTCCTTGAAATATGTTATTAATAAACTAGTTTTCTACTTCCCAAAATATCTACAACGTAACACGTACTTTGTTTTTCCTTCCTCCAAACACTTTCAAAGAAGTTAGCTGTTTCTTTTGTCAGACTCAGCAAGAGTGAAGAATGAACAGGACAGTGGGGCAATTTAGAGAACTGGAGGGAATCAAATTATGTTAGCATCCCATGATTCTGTACAGAGAGAAAATCAAGGGGTGGGCACCCCAGCAGTGGCTGGATTTTTAGTGGTGTCTGAGTGAACCCTAAAGCTGTCTTTCGTGCCATTAAATGCCAATTCCAACCCAAAAAGTATCAATTAGGAAGGCTTTCTATTCTCATTAGCAGTTGAGCTGCTCTCTCTCAATAATTTGTGAGTTTTAAAGATAGGGACAACAGATAAACAAGAAACAGGTCAGCCTAAACATTACTTTCTCCAGGAAGGCTCTTCTGAAGCTCCCAGCCCAGGGCCTCCTGCTATATGCTATTGTTGCAATCTTTTCTCGTGGCATGTACCGAGAGTGTTTAAAAAGTTACCTGTGTAATTGTTAACTGACTATCTCACTTTATATACCATACTCTCCATGAATTATTAGGTATTTCTTTTTCAGCAATATATCCCTAGGTATAATGCCTAGCACATGGCAGGCAATAGGTAAACATTTAATGAATAAACTTTATACTCAACAATTTTAATCTTCCAAGGGTATGATAGGCACTTTCCCTACCAAAGCAGCTGTATCAAGAAGAAAAATTTTCCAGTTTATCCAATGGTAAGTTTGTTCACATTAAAGCTAGAAACAGTAAAAATCAAACAAACAAAACTGAAATAAACCCCTAAATGATAATGGATTATCTATATCTTAATTCTTCTACTCTACTTACCACCTTAGAATTTTTGATTTCCCATAGTCACCAAAGTAAAAACTTCAAATGGCAACCTCAAATTTCTATCTAAATTACAGAGGCTGATTTCCCAAATCAAATCTTTATTGCTGGCTGAACAGCCATACTCAAAGGGTGCTGACTTGAAGATTAAAGAGTGGTGGGACAAATTCATAACCCAGGGCCCAAGCTAGTCAACCTTCCTTACGATCTCAGAAAGCACACTGAGTACCCACGGAGGGCCCTGGGACAAGAAGAGACTAAGAATACATCAAGTCCTACATTTAGAATTTTCAAGTACCCAAGGTTAGAAGTCGTGAAAACTGACAGCAGTGCAAAGAAAACGTGGTCAGCTCAACACAAAGCACCAGCAGAAGGTAGTGCAATTGTTAGACATGAAGTAACCACCCATGGTACTGAGCAACTCGAGTGTGTCCAGAAGTGGGCAGCCAGGCTGTAAGACACCTGGGAGTCCCGGCCAGGACTTAGGACCCTCTGGGGAAAAAAGTCTTAAAGAGACACCAGACAACTATCTTTAAGTAGCTTTAGGAGCCCTCATGTCGGCACTGGCACAGACTCCTTGGCAGGCAGTGAGCAACAAATTCGTAGTAACTCAGGGTTAGAAGGAGCTTTCTGAACAACTAGAGCTGTCCAAAAATGCAGAGGGCTGACCCGAGAGTAAGCAAGTTCACCAGCACCACCAGAGGCTCACCCTGGGTGGGAAAGTATCATTTGACAGGGCAGCCACAGTAGGACAGAGCACTGGGTGCGAAGCTGGGCTTCAGGAATTCCAAGATCCCTTCCAACGAACAGGCCTCTGTGATTTGGTTAACCAGAAAATGTTCACCGTTCTTCTGATCAGCACACTGTAGTAATACTACAGTACTCACAACTTGGTTCCCAAGGTATATACACCACACTCTCTTCCATGGGGCTGACGATACTCCAAAAGAAGGGTTTTTTTTTCTATTTTTAACTGAATATCTATTACTTTAATTACAACCATTCTTTGTTGGGGTGTTTTCGTATTAAGAGAACATTTGCATTCTCTTTAAAACAAAAGTACTCTTCTGCAAACATTTATAAACATTTACATTGGGTTTCACAACCCCACTGAAAAAAATGAGCAAAAAGTTTTGAAAACAGCTTTTACATTTTGGTGAAAATATTAATTTTAAGTGTACCACTGGAAATATTTATTATCAAAACAATTATTCTATTAGGTAAGTTTATACTTTTTAATATCATAAGGTAGCAAATAAAACATCTGTTTATTAAAAAACTTTTCATTGGAAAACACTGACTATGCTGATGTGACATATTTTTGAGGGCATATTACTGAGCCTGGGGTTTTGTCCTTCACAAAAAGTAGAGACATTCCTGCTATCTAAATAGATGTGAAAATGTAAAAAGTTTTTAATCTAAGAAAGTCATAGAATATCAGAATATAAAACAGTTTGTGCTTCCCAAGTCTTCTGTACCTCTCTTTGCTTCTTCAGTTTGGGGAGAAGGGGACTGCATTTCAAGTTTCCCTAAGAAATTTCTCTGTGGGGCTTCGCTGGTGGCGCAGTGGTTGAGAGTCCGCCTGCCGATGCAGGGGACACGGGTTCGTGCCCCGGTCCGGGAAGATCCCACATGCCGCGGAGCGGCTGGGCCCATGAGCCATGGCCGCTGAGCCTGCGTGTCCAGAGCCTGTGCTCCGCAACGGGAGAGGCCACAACAGTGAGAGGCCCGCGTACCACCAAAAAAAAAAAAAAGAAAGAAATTTCTCTGTGATTCTCCTGATCAGATTTTTGCTCTAACAGAGGGGACTGGACCACATCAGTCCCACCTAGTGCACTTAAAGGTCAATGCTCACATATCCAGCATCAGTCATTTTACAGTGTAGTCCTGGCATAACATAAGAAGATGAGTTGGTGACAAACCAAATCAAATAAACAAGGTACCACACTGGCTGCAGAATTTGTTTTATTATGGCTATTTTAAATGCAGTGCCCAGAAGTGTCCTTATCTCGCTCACTTTCTATAGGCAGATCATGGTATCACCAAAACACGTCTGCAAAAAGTGAACTGATACATTTGGAAGCATCAAGAAAATACAGGAAAGCCATTCTTTGTAACCACACTCAGCGATGGGATGATGAAGAGTCAGGCATTTAGCAGTTTCTCAGCCAGAAGTTGGTTGGTGTTGCCTTATGGCACTGGGCCTATGCTTTCTGTATTGATGTGCTGCTCAAAAAGAACTGATTGATCCGTTTCAAAGACTAGAAAGAGAAGGCCTGTTTGTAAGACCAGTGATGAGAGCATGGATCAAAACGGTGACCTATAAGGATGGTCATTTTCATGTTTATGGAGACACTTCTTGCCTTGGATCCTTTTAAATCCCTCAGATTCTCCAAGGGAGGGAGGAGGGAGCCGGTGTCAAAGAGATTTCTCTAAAATGCATCTTGCCCCACAATGGCCTGTAGAAGGATGACAGGAAGGGTTTTGCTCTGACTGCAAAAGCCCTAAGCAGGTGAGCAAAAAAACCCCTCACACTGTGCCTAGTGTTCCAAGAAGAGGAAGGCAGCCGTTGGCTTACACCGTGTGCTGAAAAGCCTGGCCAAGTTCCTGCGAGATCATTCTCATATCTCCAGATGGAAAGAAATCGAGTAAACTACATCAGAATGGAGACTCCAGTCTTGGGGGCAGGTTGAGACTGTATGACCAGGGTCCCAAAATGTCTTTTTTTCCTTTTTTCTTCTTCTTTTTTTTTAATTAACAGGCTCAGTAGAGTAAGCTCCACACAGGAAAAGGATTTTTTTTTTTTTTTTTAACTTAGGGATCGCTACTAGAAGACTAAGAACGTACCCAGTTGTTAAAACCCCTCTTAGTGTAAAATCCAGAATGACTTCCGTGCCGGGAAGGACTCCAGCTACGCAGGCCGGATCAGCTCTCTTTCCTCGTGACCACAGAGGGAACCGCAGGGGTGTCAAGCGCGCTCCTCTGAGGTGAGGTGGCTGCTGTGTTACCCCAGGAGTCTGTGCAGGGCTCCTGGCTGGCTCTGAATGAGGGACAGCCCCTCCTCATCCCCACTGCTCACCACTCACACACTCTCCGGCAACCTCCCTCTAGAAGTTCCAGAAAGTTCCTGCTAACCAGTCCAACAGGCTTTCCAAGCGAGGGATGAGGAGCCCCCTCCCCCTTGCTTTCAGTGTACATTCCAAACAGAAGAAGAAGGAAAAAAAGGCCAGCAAAGCCAGCGCTTGCCCTTGGTTTCGCATTGAGATAAATTTTTCATTAACACATCTCTGACGGACTTCAGGCTAAACCCGTTAATCTTTACATCCAGAACCGTGGGCAGGAAAAGGCAGCAGGGAGCTGTCACCCATGCATACACATGCAGGCCTCAAGACGCATTCTCTGAAGTGAATATTTATCTGACTTCCTCTACACGGCAGGCAGCCTCTTCCATCTCTGCTGCGCCTCTGTTGCCAGAAATAGCGATGTCAGGAGCAGCCTTCTCTGATGGAAACCAGCTCCTCCCAGAGCAGCGGGTAAGCAGGTAAAGCCAGACCACTCTGTCAGCCTGACCATCCCGCAGGGCTCAGTTCATGCCCTCTGCCCACCGCGGCCCACATTCCTCAGGTCCTTGTTACCGGCTCCCGACAAGAGTAACAAACCTTCGCCATCAGCTTCCAGATGAGAGCAGGGGTGAGGCCTTCGGGGCCAGAAAGCAGAAAATCACCAGCCTCCCCATCACGGCCACAGTCTCCCCCTTGGGGGTGGCGATGGAGGGTCATTTCAGAGACCAGTGAGTATTTTAGATAAAGGATGAGCGAATTCTCTGATTGACATCCTGAGAAGAAAAACACAAACATTTTTCTTTTCTTCGTTTCTCCGAGTTTCACATTTGGAAACGGATGCTGTCATATTACAAGAATAAACGGCAGGTCTGGAAATGAACCAAAGCCCTTTAATCCAGTCTTGCTTTACAATGCAAATGTTTCTCTACCAAACGCTCCAAAATATGCTAATCATCACCTGCAGCACAAACTTCCAGGGAGCTATAAACACTTACCAAAATTCCTTCCAACTGTTCTCAAGGAAAGTGTCTGTGCACATAAATTGCGCCACGTCCTGGCTTCCTCTCCTCTCACAACTCCCCAGGCCCCCTGCTTTGTGATCTCCTCTCCTAGAGGCTTCTTCCCCCAGGTGGAGTGCGCCACAGGTGCCCAGTGCGAGGAGAGGGGGTGAGCTGGGTTATCACCCTCAGTACCACCGTCCAGTGCGCACCCACCTGCCCAAGCAGGAAGCAGCGGAAGTACAGGTAAGGAAGGCATCGTAGACCAAGCCTCAGACATAAGAAGGGCTGGAAATGACCAATGCAGAGTGCACCCGGTCCAGCCCCTCTTTTTGGATAACACATACCTGCACCTTGCTCTCCAGCTAAGTTAGCACTTAATTGGCTTAAGTTATCCCTAATAGACAAACATAGCATTAGTAATTGTCAGTTACACCAAACACTGTGCCTAATTAATATATACTGCTCCCTAAAAGGGGAGAAGGAAGCCTCTAAGAGATGCAGGAGGGGACCAGCTGTTCAAAAGGCTCTTTGGTGATAAACGGCAAGTGGTCTGGAAGCTGCCATCTCATTTAGCTAATTACAAACCTATTTGTTTCCGGGGGGGGGGGGGGGAGAAAAAAAAAAAAAGAGGAGCACCTGAGGCAGTTTATCTCCCCTGTCACTGAGGAATGTAGATAGCTCTAGTGGGAAAACAGAGGGTGGTTTCTACCTGGGTGAAAGGAGTGGGGACCTCAACGCTCCATCCTGTGCACTGGGTCCTGCTCCCTGCAGCCTCCTGGCCTGACTCCGTCCACAGGCCTCTGGGGAGAAGATCACCAGAGATCTGCACTCATAGCCTCTGATATCCCTTCCAGAGAACGATGACCCCACATTCAGCTCAGTCCCAGGGGAGGCCTTGGAACAAGTCACCGAGAGGCTCGGGGCCTCAGTTTCCTCGTCTGTAAAGAGAGAGGACTGGAGCGGAACAGCGGTTCCCAGCCCTGGGTACCCATCACCATCACTTTTGGCGAGTCTGTGATTTAATTAGGGTCAGGTGTGGGTGGGCCGCAGGATCTGTAAAAGGGTTGAGAACAACTGAACAGCTAGAGCCCTTTCTACCTAACAAAACAAACCTTTCCTAAGCCCCCAAATCAGTGAAATCATCTGCACCCCTCCCCCTGAAGGGTGATGGACGGGGATGAAAAAAGTGAGCTCATCACCGAGTAGGGCCAACCTGGCCCTGAAAATGCTTGATGAGCACTGAGGCTGCAGCCTACCTGAAGGATCTCGAAGTTTCCAGTCAGCTCTAAAATCTGGGCAACATACTTGGAATTTAGATTTTCTTCCCTCTGCTGCCTGAAACGTGAGTCTCACAATAAACTTATCTTAAAAGAAAATGTTGCGGTTGTTTTAAATACGTCTTCGGCTAACAAATGAGACTGCCTGCCATTGTTTTTTTGGTTTTTTTCTTTAAACAAAGAATGAAAAACTACTTAAGCATTCGTTCATTCCCTCACTTTCAGTTGATTATAGGCCACAGAAGAAAACATAAAACAAGTCCTAAGAAATGAACAATTAACATAACAAAAAGTGAAAAGAATTATAATACCAAGATGCCAAAAATATTGATTACATTTCAATTACTATTTGCACTTTCATCTGGAAAACATATCCTCCGTTGGAAAGTACCCAGTATAACAGCTGCATTGCTTTTTCAACTTTCACAAACACTCTAAAAGTTGGCCAGAACTCTGGGTTGGCCGACATCCAGGGTTTTATTATTACGTACTATTAGTTAATAGTGAGAAATGTGGGCTAAGGAAGGGAGAAAGCGAAGTAACAACAGGGTCTTCATAATCGTGTGCAGATGTGAAAGTTTCTGAAGCTTTATCTGCCAGAAAATGCCTCCTATATCACTTCTATTACCTGTAGCCTTTATTAATTTAATTAGGTAATTACAAATGTTATGTTTTTAGGGCATCGTTTAGAGACTTAACGTTAAACAATTTTTCGTATGTCAGTGGCTGGTCCATGCTGACATTTTAGTATTTTTCGTATGTAAAGCAAACTGGTCAATCTTCTCCCCTTCTCGCTCTTTTTAGCAAGTGTGGAAAGCAAATCAACAGGCCAACAACCAGTCCCCTTCCTTCATTATATCCATTTCTTGTCAAATCAATTATGGCTCAAAAGCCTCTCACTTTTAGTACTTCATAAACTTTGGGGCTTACATTATTTTCTTTAAATGTTCATATAAACCAAATGGAGTGGTATGGTCCAGTACAGACTTTTCAATCTCGCAAACCTCTAAAAGGCAAAAAAAAATTGGAGGGACCAACATGGGTTTCTAACTTTTATTAAGTAAGGAGTAAAAATTAAAACAAACACGAAAAACTACGATCCGATACCTCCACTATTGTATAAAGAAGACTCAAAATAGGAGGAGGATCATCATCATAATCTGAGAATTGAAAGATCAATCCTTTGCAGAAGAGAACAAATGGTGATTTTACATCAAGGCTTCTAAAGTGGGCAGGGAGCGCCCCAGGACACACCTGGCTCCACAGGTGCAAAGGGAAGCGTGAGTCAGTAGCCAGACGATGAAAGCTGAAACCAGCTAGCTGACCAGGAACAGGCACAAAGCTTCTCCAGGCTTCTGCATCTATACCTGGATATTTACCCTACTTCTGAATTACCTTCCTGTTCTAAAGTCCCATAACCACTAGGTGAGAACACTCTGCCACTCTGTTACCTATTTTATTAGGATGAGGGATAAGAACCAAGTCTCTTATGCCCCACGATGTGTATCTCCAGCACAGCACTGGGCACAAAGTCAGGGCTCAATAAATATTTACTGAATAAACGACTTTTCTGATCTCCACAGTGTTGAAGGGTTTTCAGAAAAATGCTTCCTGAGAGAAAATATAACATGGATCTGGCTTTAATTTTTAGTTTTATGGATGTATGTACATTTGCATTATTTAACAAACACACAGCTCTATGTGCCAGGCCTCAGAGCTTTACAAATACTAACTCATTTAATCCTCAAAATATCCTTTTCGTGGTAGCCACTCTTATCTTTCTCATTTCATAGATGAGAAAATCGTGACACAGAGTGGTTAAGGAATTGCCTAAGGTCAGAAAGGTAAAGTTAGTGGAGTTGGGATTTGAAACCAAGTGGTCTGGTTTCTGAGTGTATCCTGCGCTGTCTAATAATGGTTGCCACGAGTCACATGAGGCTACTTAAATTCAAATGAATGAAAATTAAATAAAAATTAAATATCAGCCCTCCAATGTACTAGCCATGGGCACTCAGAAGCCACATACAGATCAGGACGACAGTACTGAAAAACGAAGATGGGGAACAATTCCACCATGGCAGAAAGCCCCACTGGAAGCACGGCAATGCTCAACTGCTGCCTCTCCATCTGGCTGTGGCTCCAGACCCTGCACTCCCATCTCCATGCTGTGCCCCCAACCTAATAAAACATAACACAAAGGGGCTTTCCAACTGGGACTCTCTAACGCCCATTCTTTAAGCAGAAGTATAGAAAAACAAGTCAACAGCAGCTTGGTTCTTGATAAACATCCTCAACAAGAAAGCTTGGCTTGGTTTTTTCCTTTGTTAGGTTCTATTCTTCTCCTGACAGAATGTCTGCAGAAATGGTCTCTGGCTGTTAGGTCACTGGTGCACACTTGCACCTGTCCTGCTGTGAAGGGCAGAAACCCTGATTTATGGATTTTTTAAGTAGAGTTCAGCCAGAGGGTAGCCCTTCCCGAAATTCAGCTCCCAAAATATTTGCGGACATTCTTTCAAAATGCAGAAAGCACAGCACAAAAGGTTCTTTCTGTAAC
Organism: Monodon monoceros; assembly: GCF_005190385.1. Classification (NCBI taxonomy): domain Eukaryota; kingdom Metazoa; phylum Chordata; class Mammalia; order Artiodactyla; family Monodontidae; genus Monodon; species Monodon monoceros. Next base: position 43,361,077 of record NW_021703775.1, read on the forward strand.
ACGGAAACAAAGTTTTTGGTATCAATGCAGCCTTTAAATTCTCTGTCTCAGAGGAGGATTCAGGGTGAGCTGCCACTGAGGGGTGGGATGGGGGTGGGTGTTACGATTTCTGCAACTCTTAAAATAGCTACACCTTTGAGAAAAGGCAGTTGTGAAAGTTTAATTGCCTAAGAAGGGTAACACATCAAGTCATTGTTCAACATAACATCTGAATCCAAAAGAACTTGAGGGGAAATGAGACACAGGACAGCTAAACTTTGGTAGGAAAAAAAGTCAAGTCCCAGAACTGAGTGCAAGGAAAATAAAGAAGTAAAGAGGAAAACTCTTTGGGTGGAGTATCAAGGGAAAAAGAACGAAAGTAGGAAGACTGGAAAAACAAAATTAATTCATAGTTCTGCTGTGGCTGGACTTCCCAGTTGTAAAATTCTATTTCTGCATTTGTTAAATGAAGTCAATAAAAGATCTATAACAAAACATACTCATTCCTTCTCTCCCTCTTCTGATCAAGGCATTTTTATGATGCTTACTTTCAGAGAACCCCAGAGGTTCCCCACAGAAACCCTAGGGGTTCCTTGACCAGACACGCATCGTATGGGTCAACAGATGACAAGAGTCTCTGGCAGTAAACAGAGGCGGGAGCCGAGTATGCTGGCTTCCTGCTGAGGGGCTGAATACCTATAACCAGGAGCTCAGACTGTGGACAGAGGTTGGATCTTCATGTTCCGCGCTGTATGTTTCTCCCCGTTTACACCTGGCCCTCCGCACCCATGAGTGCATCCACGAATACGGAGGGCCGCCTGTACTATGCCATTTTATATAAGGGACTTGAGCATCTGCAGATTTTTGTATGGGGTAGGAGAGTGTTCCTGGAACCAACGCCCTCCGGACACCGAGAGATGAGAATACAATTTCCCGAACAACTATTTCCATAACCGTATGCCCAAATCATTGTCCGCAATTGCTGCTGAGCACTGCTGTACATTATGGATGTACCGTAACTTTATTTAACCGAGTCCCTACTATAAGATACATAATTGTTCACTATTCTCAATAATATTTTCATGAATGTGGTAGCATCATTGTAACCTTGTCCATTATTTTGTTAGGGTAAATTTCTAGATCAGAAACTTACTGCCCTACAAAAATGGTTCCTCCCACCAGCACTGCAGGAGAAGGCCTGTTTCCCCTCCACCATGATCACGCCAAGTAGGTTAAGATCACTACAGGTGATAGTAGGTTAAGAGATATCTCTAAAGTGACATCTCACTGTTATTTTAATTGCACACCTTTGCTTACTAGTGATGTGACCTTCAATATGTTTTCATAATCTAAACTGATCGCTTATTTGGGCAAATTACTAACCTCTCTGTGCTTCAGTTTATTTATCTGTAAAACAGGAATAATAATTGAACCTATATCTCATAGCATTGTTTTGAGAATTAAATGAGTTAATGCATGTAAAATGCTTAAAACAATTCATGGAACATTCAAAAAAGTTTATTATTATTATTATTTATACTTTTTAACTTATTTCTGGTAAGGAAGAAATCTTCCTTTGAAACAATAAAGTTCACCTTGGTGGTTACTTTTTCTGAACAGCACAGATGAAATTATTATCACTGGGTAACAAAGAACCACTGTATGTACCCACGTGTAATTCTATAGAAGTAGACCTCCGTCTCCTTCATTTAGTTATAATATCCACTAGACCAAGACTATTTTTCTGTAATATAAACAAAAGTACATTTGAATTAACTTTTAATAAGTTGTATATTCTTGGATTTACTTTTAATAAAATTCTGATTTTTCCAGAATTTTTAAAATTTTATAACAAAATTTTATAACAACAAAGAAATCCCAAAACAGAGCTTAGTTAAATAAATCACGATATATATATATAATATGCAGACTCTCAAACATCAATAAAAACAATGATATTTTATATGTACATGTAAAACAGGATGATGCTCAGATGAAATAACAGGTAACAAAATAAGCATATGACAATTCTATTTCTGTTTGAAAACATACTTTTATCTGGAATAATACATATACCAAAATGTTCAAAGTAGTTATTAGCACTGTGTGGTGGTATTAAAGGCCATTTAAATTTTCTTATTTTCTAAAGAAAACCATGTTTCCCTTAGTTTCTACAAAGAACACTTTATTTTTGAAATGATAAATTTTAAGTATTAGTACAGGTGGGATTCCAATGCGGTGTGCAGTTTCTTGGACAGAGCAGAGCTGTCTGGCAAGACAAGTCCCTCTTGGATAACAAGGTTCTCTCCAGCAGGAACATTCTGTGGACAGACTGGGGAGTGGAGTCTCATCAGGGCTCCTTGAGCTCCGAACCTGAGATTGCCACCTCCCCACATCCTCCTGGACATGGGCAAAGGGCCCGAGCTGATTTTGTCTTTCTCCTGCTTACCACCCACCAATGATGCCCCAAGGCTTTCAAAACAAAGCTTCAAACTATCTGATAAGCACACAAGGCCCCTGCTTTTCCCCAGTGTCATCCCAAACCCACACACCCTTAGTTCCAGGCAGCTCAACGCTGTCGCAGTTCCCAGACTCTGCACACACACTGAGTGTAAACCCTAGTTTACACTCAGCTCAACCTCATCTCCTGCAGTGGGGGCTTCACGGTACCCCTGGCCCCATATCTAGACAGCATTCTGCACACTGGACCACGATCGTTGGCCCATTCCTGCCCACCTTCTTGACTGTGAGTGGATTGGGTAGGTTACAGCAGAGTGGTGGAGCCAGTAGACAAGTGGAGAGAGGGCTCCTTGACGGAGAGTTGCCATGTAATAACTATAATGAAGTGCACATATATAAATTACACAATTTGATAAGTTTTGATATATGTATACCCCTGTGAAACCATCACCACCATCAAGAAAATGAGCATATCCATCACTCCAAAGAGTTTCCTCACGCCCCTCTGTAGTCCACTCCTCTTGGCCCACATCAACTTATCGCCATCCCTGACCCCCAGACAACCACAGATTTGCTTTCTGTCAGTATAGATTAGTTTGTAACTTCTATATACATGGAATCACTCAGTATGAACTCTCTTTCTGTCTGACTTCTTCACTCAGCGTGATTAGTTTGAGATTCACCCATGTTGCTGCATATAACAATAGCTGATTCTTTTTTCATTGCTGAGTAGTATTCAATTGTATGGATACAACTCAGTTTATGTATCCATTTACCTGTGATGGACATCTGAGCTGTTTACAGTTTAGGGCTACCACAAATAGGTCTGCTGTGAACATTTGTGTCCAAGTTGCTGTGTGGATATGTGCTTTCATTTCTCTTGGGTAAATGCCTAGGAACACCTGGGTCATATCATAGGTCATATGGTAATTCTTTTTAAGAAACTGAACCATGGGACATTCTAATAAAATTTTAAAAAAAAACAAAAAACAATGAGCAGACAAGTACCCAAATGCACCAGGGGAATATCCTTTTTAAAGAAACATAAGAAATCCTTTTATAAGGGATGAGTCATTTTACAGTGTGAATAATCATTCTCTGTGACTTTTAAAATTCAATCTTCACATACCAAGTTTTTTTAACATCAAATGAGTCATGCCTATATTAATTACAGTTACATAAAAATTTGTACTCCCTCCACTGCCCAATTCCCCTACGGTGAGCCTTGTTCTTTTCAGGATTTGGACGGCACCACTTAACTGCTTCTCTCTCTGGCATTCTCTACAGTGGTGTTGTGAGAAAGAGCATGATGTTGTGATTATATCAGTCTTGAAGAAGGATCCTTTCTTTGTATGTGCTCCAAGAAAAGACAGTAACCCGCTCATGTGACTTCGGGGGAGTTATATTCACTTTCCATGTCTTTTGATAGCCACCCTATCAGCACCCGAAATTAGAGGTGAGATTGAAAAGGCCTTCTGTTTAAGAGGTCTATTCAGCAGTAAATATGACATGGGCTGAAAAAAGAAAGCAATTCTACATGGAAATATTCTATCTTGACACTTAGGCTGGGACCCTCACCTCCAACTTAAACCTATTTAAATTCAGAACACATAAAAGCATACGGTTTACAGAATATGAGTAATCTGGAACATCGGGGAGATTACGAGAAAAGTGCTCTTTGGTTCTGTCTAAACTTCAAAGGATTGGGTTTTCTGGTAAATACCGTATTCAATATTCTTGTAGATGCGTTAAACTGCACATGATTTTCTAAACATAGTTTTAAAAGAATCTGTGTATAAAAGCATAAAAGAGCTAAACAGAGTCTGACAGCTTTTACTATTTCTATTAACTTTTCTGCTCTAGTTTATACAAGCCAATAAATCTCATTCTTATTCCACATGAAAAGAAAGGAAATCTACCCAGTAGTCAATTACATTTCTACTGTAGGCTAGGAGTATCTTTGCTTGAGACATAAGACACATGTCCATGTGTCCTCAGCTTGAAGACCACTGTGATTTACATAAATGTTCCAGAAGCAAACCTTTTAAGTAACAAAAACCAAATCCCATATAAAATGTTACCAGCCTAAGTCTGAAGACATCTGCCACAGGAGTCAGTCAGCCAACACAAGGCAGTTAAGTAAGACACCTGCAAGGAGGTCATTGGAAGGCACAGCCTTAGAAACAGGTGTTAAATGAAACTCCTTAGATCCAGCAGCTCCCCTCTTAGAAATCTACGGGAAAAGGTGACTTCGGATAAAAATTTGAATTCAATAATGCTCTCATCATTGTACTTTTTATAGCAGCAAAAATACTGAAGACAACTTAAATGCCCAGTAATAAGGGGCTATATGGGTACTTTACACAGCCACAAAAAAAGTTTTCAAAAAACATTTTTAACATGAATACAACACATAATGTAACAAAGTGAGGACAATTATATTAAAAAGTGTAATGTTAAGGACGTGAGTGTATGTGTGTGTGCAACTGCAAATAAGCAAGACCAGGAAGAAGTATATCAAAATGTTAACAAGAGTTACCCTGGGATTACAGGACTGTATTACTCTCATAATCAGGAGTTACTTTCTTTAAGGGCCTATAAACAAAGGCTAATAGGAAAATCTGGATTTAGACAAGAGAAAAAAAAGAAGTAAATTACATAAAAGTGATTCTTCAAACCACAGACGTTTCAGAAAGATTAATTTAAATGATGCATATGGTTAGAAGGCCCCTAAAATACAATGTTCAAAATTTTACTTCACATACAACTCTTCAGGAATATACTGACTCCAAAAAATTATTCTTACATAATATGACCAGTAATTTCTGACCAGTCCTTCACCATGAATGCTGACTACCAAAACAGTTCAAATCGTAATATCCAGTGGGTAATGAAAAATTTTTTCTACCAAATTGTAATCAAAAGAGAACACATTTGAAAATTATACAGTCCTGTTAATAACGTTGGCAAATCTTCAACCTCTGAATATGGATTTGGAGACTCTTCACAATATATGACTATGTGGGAGAAAAAGTAAATCCTCACAGTGGTGGACCATGATGCCCTAGAATGCAGTGTTTCCTGTCAGTCGGGTTTATTATTAGCAATTTCTCTGGATCCCCCCAAAATTATGAACTATAAACTTGACTTTGGTTATAGCGTTTCTTGACTTAATTATTGCTTACTCTGCCATCACTATGCCCTACTGAAATTCACTCTCTTCCATACTGGAGCTCAAGTGAGCTTTGAAAAACACACAAACTCTCCTAAAATCTTTCACCACTCTCCCCCCTTCATCTTTTGGGTAAGACTTCCTTTGAAGGGGTACACGCCGTTACGCCTTGTTTCATTTCCCTTCATCCTCAACATGCTCCCTCTGTTCTGGCCATAACAGAACGCTTCCCCCAAAGCACACCATCTTGTTCTCTCTCCCTGGCTTTGTACCGGTTGTTCACTCTACTTGGGACACTCCCACTCCCTAATCTTTCCAGCTAACACCATTCATTCTTCAAGAGTCATCTCAGGCATCATCCTTCTTCAGAAAGGTGTTCCTATCCCCTTGCAACCATCATCTATCTACCTGCCCACAGTTTACAGTAATTGTGACAAGGACTTGTCACTGGTTCCCTGTTTCGTCCTCTGAACGCTAGCCCAGCGAGGGCAGAACTGTCTCATTTCTGTGCCCTGGTGCCCGCAGAGAGCTCAGCAATGGGAAGCACTCGACATTCCAACTGAAGCTCCACACCCATCGATGCTAGTGAGGCAGTGGTCCTACTTATTAGTCCAATAAAACACATCCGCTACTCAGGGGAAACCCAGACATGGTCATTCATCAAAGTATCCAGTCATTTTAAAATAACTTGTTCTTAATCCAAAATTTCTGGAGAAACTGCCTTTTGAGAGAATGCTCTTTTCACCATTTCAGTGTTGATTTCAAGATTGTTCAAATGTCCTATTTTCCCTTTTTGGTGGACCCTTCCTGAACTTAGGACCCTACCTAAAGCATTACCAGAAAAGACCCTTTAAATACTTCCAGAATTAAAAAGATCTGTTTATAAAATCTCCAGAAAGCTGTTTTCTATCCTCTGCATCATCAACCCAGCAAAATTAAACAGACTTGGGGTGGCTCTGCGAGATCAGCATGAATGATTAAGGCTCAGGTGCTCTCCTATTCCTATGGAAACACACAGCTAGGATTAAAAATATTTTAGGCTCAAAGAACAGATCACAGGTCCTCTCCTTGATCCAGAAAAATCCAACTAATTAAAAATCACAGTGAAAAGATCATTTCAAAGAACACTCTCTATAAATAACCCAGATATATACTCAGTAATATTTTGCAAAACATTCCCAATTAGGGATTTCTGTATGCATGCTCTTTGCAAAAGCTCTTAATCATCTGAAACTGATCAGCTCTCAAGTCAGAACTGTGATTTTAAAAATGAGTAACTTAGATCTGTACAGTGCCATGTATTTTTCAAAGTACTTTCAATTACATCACTTTATTTGATCGCATTTTCAGCACTCACTTCTCATGTCAAATCCAAGGATTAAAAGTTCTTTTTCTAAATTTTCTAAATCTAGAAAATTGGATTGTTATTTTAACATCTGGTGTTGAAGATGTAAAAGAGTAACAAATGATGTAAAGATGTAAGAGTAACAATTCTCTTAATTGTTAACAGTGGAATTAAATATTGTACACAACTGTGTTTGTTCAGTGCTTAGTCTCTTTACAAAATGAGTCCTCTGTAAGATTAATAGCTTCATTAAAGTTGAAAGTAGGAAAATAATTCATGGGAAAGTGTGAAAAATTCTGTTATTTTTTCCCTATACAAAATGTACCATCTGGAGTTATTCTGCAGCCAAAAATACATCAGGAGATAGGACTTTTTTTTTTTTAATGGTGAGAGGAAGAAAGAAACTGTAAATCACAAAGAAGCCACTAGGATGAGACAACACACAACACTGAAATCTGAGAAAAGAGGTCCCACAGATCACCCTCAAAGCTCACACAAGCTAGTGTGACCACGCAGGACCTGTGACATGCCACCCTTTAAAATGAAGCAAAAAAAAAAAAAAAAGGACTCTGGGAATGAAATGGGAGAAGTCAACAGAGCCAAAATTAAAAAATAAAATGATGTCAATTTCAGAAAGAAGACTAAAGAGTGAGGTAGACATCACATCTGTCTAAGGTGAAACCAGAGAGTCACTGATTCTCGAGGGGAGTGGGGAGGTGTGGACGACTTAGGCAGGTCCCTGGTCTAGTCCTCCTCTGGCTACCTTTAACGGTACCTCCCTAGTCCTCAGTTCTCATCTGAAAACTGAAGCAAGTAGTTCTCAAACTTGGCTACTCACCAAAATCACCCAGGAATTTTAAATACAGATTCCTGGACCCCGTGCCTAGAAATTCTAATCCAACAGGGATGTGATGTGGCTGGAACCTGTAATTCTAAAAATGTCCCTCAGGTGGTTCTGATGTACATGTCTGGAAACCACCAAACAAGATGATCTCTAAAGTACCACCTCATCCTTTTCATTGCAATTTAACCTCACCGTCGAGAACCCAGGTCTATTTATTTCTAGAGGATTTCTCTGTGTACTATACTAAAAACTGAAAGCTTATGGTATTTCAGAACACAGATTTTCAATGGTTGGAGGGTACGTTTTCTACTCACCCTTTAAAATTCAATTCTATAAAGACCTCCGAAATCCACAAAGAGAGGACCAGCTGCACTCAAGTTACCAGGATTGCTCCCTACTACACAAGATATTGATGAGTCAATGCTTGCTTTCATATTATTCTCCTTAGCATTTCTTTTTGGCCTTTCCAATCTTCCATTTTCCTGCTTTTTAAAAAAAGTTAACATTTCCTATCTAGATCTCTGAGCTTGAGAAAAGAGAATATACAAAATCAGGCAAAATAAAAGTGTTCAACGTAATTCAATAAAGACGGGTATTAACAAAATGTATAAAATTTATTAACAATAGGAAGAAAAGAAAATATGCCTCTTCTCCAACAGTCAAAAGCAGAGTGGATACATGCACCACAATGTTCACTGCAGTACCATCTGCAATAGCGAAGACATGGAAGCAACCTAAATGTCCACCGATGGAGGAAGGGATAAAGATGATATGGTATATACTACACACACACACACACACACACACACACACAATGGAATGTTACTCAGCCATAAAAAAGAATGAAAACATGCCATTTGCAGCAACATGGATGGACCTAGAGATTATCATAAAAAGTGACGTAAGCCAAAGACAAATATCATATGATATCACTTATATGTGGAATATACTAAAAAAACGATACAAATGAACTTATGTACAAAACAGGAACAGACACAGAAAACAAACTTACGCTAATCAAATAGGAATGGGTGAGGAGGGATAAATTAGGATTTGGGGATTAAAATATGCACACTACTATATACAAAACAGATAACCAACAAGGATAGCACAGGGATACTGTATAGCACAAGGAGCTAAAATCAATATTTTGTAATAACCTATAAGGGAAAAAAACCTGAAAAGAATATATACATAATATATATGTACATATATGTGTAACTGAATCACTCTGCCATACATCTGAAACTAACACAACACTGTAAATCAACTATACTTCTATAAAAATTAAAAATTTTTTTAAATTAAAAATATTAGGGAATTCCCTGGTGGTCCAGTGCTTAGGGCTCTGTGCTTCCACTGCTGGGAGCCTGGGTTCGATCCCTGGTTGGGGAACTAAGATCCTGCAAGCTGCACTGTGCAGCCAAAAAAATTAATTTTTTAAAATAACAAAATAAAATATTACCCCCCCCCCCCCAAAAAAAAGCAGACTGGAAGTGATGCGGGGAGGTCCTGATCACCTACTCCTCAGGGCAAAGCAGGCAGTGCTGCGTGATTATTATTTGTCAGTACAGATATTTAGATACTACCCTGTTGAGAACACTTACTGGCCAAAAGGGTACCAAAATGAGAAAATGAGGCCTGCAACAGGCATTTACACTTCACCCGATTTAACAGCAGACAATGACAAAATAGGAAAAACCAAGTGACTCACAGACCCTGTTAAGCTGCTGGGACACACACACCCCTGGACCACTTGCATGCTTTTGATTCACGCACTGTCAGAGCTCTTCCCGCGCTCTCCTTGTGCCCATGAACACTTCACATTTTCTTTTTGGTGGGCTCAGAGAAACCAATGGAAATCTGTTCCTGGGGAGGTGCTAATGCCCAGTGAAATGCGAGAGAGGGGGTTCAGCCTGGAGGGTACAGACTCCAGTGCCAGCCTCATGACAGCCTCTCCACCTGCGGGTTTCTTACTCCTGCAGAGGACCTGCCTGAGGGGAGTGTCCTTTGGAAAATCCACATCCTTTAGCGTACTTCATTTTTCCTCTATCCTTCCTCTTTTCCATGACCCTACCCAACTTGGCTGCCTAAGTGAGATGTCTGAATAAAAATGATTTAGGGGCTTCCCTGATGGCGCAGTGGTTGAGAATCTGCCTGCCAATGCAGGGGACACGGATTCGAGCCCTGGTCTGGAAGGATCCCACATGCCACGGAGCAACTAGGCCCGTGAGCCACAACTACTGAGCCCGCACATCTGGAGCCTGTGCTCCGCAACAAGAAAGGCCCACGCACCGTGATGAAGAGTGGCCCCCGCTTGCCGCAACTAGAGAAAGCCCTCACACAGAAATGAAAACCCAACACAGCAAAAATAAATAAATTAATTAATAAACTCCTACCCCCAACATCTTCTTTAAAAAAAAAAAAAAAAAGATTTTGTTTGTTCCCATCCTCTCAACCCTATCTGCTCAACGCCCCAAGAACATAGGGGCCTACATGGAACTTTATTTCACTAGAAATATGTACCAGCACCATCCTTCTCTCCCACACACTAGAGATGAGCCAGGAGAGGCAAATGACTGAGGCAGGTGTCTCTTCAACAGAAGGGACAGAATCTGCTCTACCTAGTTTCATCCCAAATCTCATGCTTCAGTCCCCAAAAGGGCATTCCTCAGCTCTGCAAGAATAAAGCTTAATTCTCCCTTCGCTGGCCCTGGACTCCCGGGGTTCACATTCTCCTGCCCTCAGAGTTTACCACACCCCCTTCAGGCTGGCCTGCTTTAAACGGGGCCTTTCAACAAGATGCGACACCTAATCCATCGCACCAGCTGCGGCAGAGCTTCTGGTGCCAAAAGACCATTGACAAAGAGGCTGCTAAAAATGTATGTGGCAATTTGGTACTGGCAAGTCCCATTGGATTAGCTCTATTCCAAGCCTGTCCTTCCTGTGTCAGACTTCTCAAATGTTCACGGCTCCCCACCCTGTTCTGTGGACATCCTACAGTCAGCCTAGATGTAGGCTGTCCACCAGAACTTTCTGCCATGTTGCAAACATTCTGTATCTGCAAAATCCAATACAGTAGCCATGAGTCTTATGTGAGAACTGAGTATTTGAAATGTGGCTGGTGTCACTGAGGATCTCAGGTTTTAGTTTTCCTTAATTAATTTCAATATTAGTAGCCACATGGGGCTCCTAGCTTCCCTACCGAACAGCACAGGCTACAGCCATGGTTCTGAGTACACCAAAGGATAACGTGCAAACTTGGTTAGAATCACCTGGGGAGCTCTTCAAAGTCTCAGTGCCCATTTGGTACCCCAGATAATTAAACCAAATTCTCTGGGGGTGGGACCCATGTATCTGCATTTTTTAAATCTCCTCAAGTGCTGCCAAGATAGAGAATCACTGCTCTAAAAGGTGAAAATTTCCACCATGAATAAATAGCCAATCCTCATCCAAGCAGACACCTCCAAGTACTAAGCCATTTAAACAACTAGGCCAAATATTCCACCCACCAGGCAAATCAATTCTACAACACTGTGATAACCCTCAGGCTTCTGACAGCCTGAGGAGCAATTCATGTCCAAAGGCAAAGGGCCACCCAAAGGAAGCAATGAGGAGACAAGGAGACCCCTCAGAAAGGAAAGGAAGAGCTTTTTGAAATAAGTATCGGCACCCAAAGCCTGGCTAGCATGAGCCCTTACATAGAAATGAGTTATTTTCTGGAAAGCCACCAGTTAACGACAAAATACCCCTCAAAATCAGATACTCTGAACAAACAGCTCTAACCGGATTTTTTCCTTTGGCTAATCCACTCACACACTATCTGTGCCTCAGAGTAAGCTCTCACCACGCCCATTTTTCTTCAAAGGATAATCTGAAACCTGTGCTTTTTCAACTGGGTACATTAAACTTCTTAAATGGCAGCAATTAAAAAGCCAGCGTTGGTCCAAAACCCGCTCTCTCTGGCTCACTCTTCTCCAGCAGGCACAATGGCAACCTTCACTTGCCATTACTAATTTCCCCAAGTGTATCATTAACGGGGTGAAGCTTTTTCTCCAAGACTTGGCTCAACCGAGGCATCATACCCAGAGTGTAAGAAATGCAAACAGACACTCAGGTTTCCGTGGCCTCTAATCTTCCAATCAGCATTTCCCAAAGGCATGCAGTGCCGTTCAGGCTGAATGCTGACAAGAGTTCCAAGACTGAGGCAAAAACTTCACCAGCATTTTCTCAGCAGCACTACTGAAAGTCAAAAACAGGAAGAAGAGATTTTAATGGGAAGAGTATGTGAAGGTCACTCTTAATGACAGTAAAAGCTGTTGCCTCTACGTTGACAAGTGAAATATAAATCATCCAAAATTCAATCCTCTTCCCCAAATTATTACTAAAGTAATTCAATCTCAAACCAAGAACTCCCCGAGTCAGCCAAGACTTCAATAAGTCACCTTAACCAATAGACTCCCGTTCAGAGAGAAAGAGCTGGCTTGAGTCCATCCACCCTCACACACAAAAAGTTCTCATGGAGCAAATGTAAGCTCTGCTGCTGTGGCAACTGAAGACTGAAGCCCATTTTGTGTTGGCCTTAGTGGGTACCCAGGAGCAGCTACACAGTAACAACTTCTCAACTGTCCATTGCAATGGTAGATAAAAAGCATGGACTTTTTAACAGGTAACACAGTACTTACAACAGGAACTGGACTATACTTTTGTATATACATCTGAATGTGGGTTATAGGATAAAAAGTCTCTTTCGACTATATAACTGAATCGCCAGATAAATACAAGATGCCAAGTTAAAGCTGAATGTCAGATAAACAAACTTTTAGCAAAAGTACATGCCAAATACTGCATGAGACATACTTCCACTAAAAAAGGTATGCTAAATTTCAGATTAAGTATCTGAAATTCAAATTTAATGGACTATCCTGGTTTCTTTGTTCTTCCTAAATCTGGCAACCCTCCATTTCAGTATGCTAGGAAAATCCAATTTGAGAGACGCAAGGAAGAAGTCTAGCAACCACCCAACCATTCCTGTATCTCAAGGTCAACTGTGAAAACTCTTCCCTCTAGTGTGGCTACTAATTAGCCACCATCTGATAAACAACAGCCCCAATGCCCATCCTTCTCTGGACCACAGATGCTAATTACATAACTCAGTGCCAGGGGTAAAGGGCTCAGATAAAGCAAGTAATTAAGCATGAGAAGGTACCCTAAACAGAAGTCATTAGTAAATGCTATTATTTATTCAATAAAATTAAAAGCAAAATTTGCTATGGAGAAACAATATGAAGACAACAGACAGTAAACTGAATATATAAGGGGTTATTATGTGAACTAAGCATCCTAAATAGTATTTTTTAAAAGAGTTAACTCTATTGAACAGTTACTATGCGCCAAACGACATTCCAAACACTTTACATGTTTCATTGCACTTAATCCTAATCCCCTAAGAAGTGAGTACTACCATCATGCCCATTTTACAACGAGAAGAAACTGAGACACAGCGATTAGGTAATCTGATAAGACTAGGGGGACCATATTTCCTGGTTTGCCTCGGACAGTCCCAGTTTATGCCTGTTGTCCTGGTACAATTATTAAAAGCACCCCCTTTCATCACGCTCATGAATTACCCAGTTTGGATGATAAATTACATGGTCACCTACCAAGGACCCACAGTCAATAACTAGCAGAGGCAGGGTTCCATCCAGGTAGTGTGGTTCCAGAAACAGAAGACAGTCACTGAAACATACTCCCTCCCAAGTCCTACATTCCAGGAAGAGGATTCCAAAAGGAGATGAGATTAACCTTTTTACTAGACATCCTGCAGGGTTACAAATCAAAGTGGGTTGAAGGCAGGGGGTAGGTGAGGGTCATGTTTTTCAGAACTGTCCTTTATCTCCCTTTAAATCATTGATAATACACAGCACAAATCATCTGTGAGCAGAGAGAATTCCTCAGCCAACCTATATCCACATCACTGGATCTAAAAATTTTTAAACTTACTCGACTAATCAGAGTAATATTTAGCTAGATCCTTTTCTATTTTGGAATGACCTTCATCTTCCTTCAGCCTGCTCTGGGCAGCCAGGGCTTGGTTGTTGCTATTTATATTAAAACAAAGGTGGGGATGCTGTATGTGCTGGTTTTTAGTTCCATACACAATGAGCTTTCCTTCTTTCCCTATAATAAAAACCTCTCTCCGTTTTAAAAAAAATCTTTGGCAAAACACTATTTTCCCAATAAATGTTTCCCAATAAACATTAATGCTAGTTTGACAGCAATGAAGACAGAGAACATGAGCATTAACTTGTAGGCTCTCCTCATATACATAATTATGAAATGCATCACAAGTGGTCCAAGAAGTAAGATGCCTCTCAAGGTTCACCACAAGGAAATGGTCACAAGCAGGCTAAGTGTTCCCACATATCTGCAAATGCTTCAGAAGAAATTGTCACCCACTTAACATGGTAATTTCAGCCCTTAACACTTGAGGCTGTGTGACTTTACCTGGTCTCTCTTAGCTTATCTCCTCCTTATACGATGGAGTGGATGGACTAAGGTCTACAGGGTCCTGCCTGGCCCTGAAACTTCCAATTCTACATCCTCCCTACACTCCTCCTGACCATGCACTGCAGCCTACAATGTGAAAACTCGGCTCCCCCACAAACCCTCCTAACATCTGGCTTCTCAGCTGGTTGGTCCACAAGGGTGGTCCACGAAAGGACACCACTACAGGTCCCCAAAGGTGAGGAAATCAATGCTCCTCTCTCAAAAGCAGACTTACACCAAAGCTACCTTTACTGAAAGCCAACACAAGCATCTGAGGTGGTCGAACACCTGAAAGACCTTTGAAAGACAACAGTCCTGTGACCTGGCCCAGAAGCAGCCCTGCAGTGAACAGTGATATCCTCATGTCTGTCATACTCCTTGATACATTAAGTTTGACTCCTGTCATCCCCAGGCCATGTGAAAAATGTTTTTTACTGTTTATTTTTGTTATGGGTCATGAATGCTTCTTCTACAATGACACTAAAATCAACAAAAAGGACAAAACTAGGAACCATGGCTCCAAAGAAGGTTTTTTCCTGCCTCAAATCCTCACAGGTCACCTTCACAAGGCAAGTTTACTGCTGGTCAGGTCCTGATTATAAAAGCAGTGGGAAAGGGGCGGGATTGGGGCTGCTGATTTAACTGATAGTTTAAAAGTATGTTTCCTGTCACGTAACAGCAATGGCCCTTCACATCTTTTCGCTCACAAAGGAAAAAAACAAAACAGAAAATGAAAACTGAGTTCTCAGCCTGGATTTCACATGATTTTTCACAGAAACTGAAGTCATCACTTAACAAAAAAAGCCGTAAGCTCAAAGGTCTGGGAGTTAGTCATGATAAAGTTCTACTCATGCATAGTTATGAAACAGGAGAAGCACTTTACCTTCTCACCTAAAGCTTTACTGCATGAAGTTTACAGCCACATTTCAGTGAAAACTTCCATATTGAGATTTGTTACATATGCAGGCATAAATCCCTGGCAACAAACATCACGTTTAAATCCAAAGCCTTCTGGCAGAGAAATAAGTAATACCTCTTGACAAAAGTTGTCCCTCTGCTCCTTATCAGAGCCCTCATTTCAGTAACGTCAAAACTTCTAGAAAATTTGTTATGGAAGGTCAGAGAGAATCAAGAAAAATGCAGAAACCAATAAACAATTATATGTGTTTGGGCCATCTGCTCAAACCAATTTAGTCTTTTATCACCACAAAGATGTGCGGTCCTGGTTTGTTTACCTCTCTCTTTTCAGTGGTTAGTTTAGAACACAAAAGCAACTAAATGAAGACAAAATCCCATGGATTCAACACGGGCATGTAACCAATGACTAAAATTTTAAAACAACATTGCCTGCAATTTGATTCATAATCGCAGAAACCAGACTCTTCAAATAATCAATTCTTCTAGCAAACAATAAAAACAAAGCTTCTTCCCAGCATATGTAATAATTAAAACGTGACTCTAATAGTTTTGCTTTGTAGAACAGTCTAGACTAGGGCATCCCAAAGCATATTCTATGAAACCCTGGCCTAAGAGAGGCTATGAAAAAAAAAAAAAGAATTCCAAAGTCAGCTAAATTTGGGAAACAACATACATCACCCTCCCCTCTACAATGCCTATCGGCTTATAAAGGCTCTGAGAAGTCCCTCACTAAAGAGACCTATTACATTTTACTTCACCTAGCATTCTTTTAAATAACACATGTTAACATACTGCAAAACTAGTACTTCAAAAAACTTGAGAAGAAATGCCAAGTTAGACCATATTACTTATACCATCATCTACGTTTGGTCAGAAACTTCTAATGCTCATAATAGCCAGTCTCTTCTCTTTCCGGTCACATGGGTAGATTACACTTGCCTGCTCCCCGCTGCAGCTGGGCAAGGTCCTGTGACTAGTTCTGGCCGCTGACTTATATCAGCCAGAGTTCCTAAGGGAGAAAAACATGGGGGAGAGCCCCCTGCCATCCTATGATGGACATAAAATATGAATGAGGAATGCACTTCTGTGGGTTTAAGCCACTGAGATTTTGGAGATGTTTGTTACTGCAGCACCAGCTTAACCTGCTTGATATGCTATGGAGGTAAATTTTCTTAAATAAATCAATACAAATTGACTAAAGTGACAATATAAATTGAAGTGACAAAATAAATGTAGAGATAGAAATATTTGAAGGACGGGGAGATGGATAGTAGAATAAGCATACAACAAGGATGCATCTTTAAGAAGGCCACTTTGGTCTACAGAATCTTAAAGATCTAGAGATGAGTGAGCTAAAACTAAAATGCCATGGTATCGACTATTTGAAGTGGCGAAGTTTAGCCTGTTTGCAGTTTAGTTTGTTGGCACGGGTGGACAGCGAGGGTAGCAACAACACTTACCGAGTGCCTATAATGTGCCAGACCCTGAGAAACAAAGTGTACAGATTGCTGCTTTTAATCTTGACACCGTGATAGTTGGTAGATGATAACTGTTGGCATCATCTTCCTTTCACATGAGAAAACCAAAATTCTATTACATAATTTGTGTAAGATCATACCACTAATAAACAGCTTTCATATAACTATACCTGTCTACATTCTTTTTATTACACCATTAGTCTGAATTAGTAGAAACACCTGAACTATGAAATTTTTAAAAAAATAGTTTGGAGTGTCATTACTCTAATGCACTTTGTAAGAATGTGAAAGCATTGTAGAATCAAAAGGGGGCAAACTTTGGCCAGATGGAAGACCCGGAGCTTTTAAAGAATAAACAGGATGTTCTTATAATTAACATACTAATTGCTTGCAAAGGATAATATTCACTTTTCCAAAAAAAGTTTATCTTTTCAAATTATAAAAGTAAGACATACTGATTGTAGAACACTGGAAAATACAAAAAAGCATGGAGACAAAAATAAAAATCACAAGTAATCCTACCACTCTCTCCCAAAATTAATATTTGGAATATTTTCTTATCTCTTTTTCTTTGTTTTTGTACATAGTTGAGATCATACCATTTATATAATCCTGTGTTCTGCTTTTTTCCCCTTATATTAAAAACTTTTCTATGTTATTAGGTTTTCAATAATAATAATATTTTTATCAGCATAATAATAACTAATAGTTATATATTTGCCAGGTATTAGACTAATCACTTTACTTACATTAACATATTTAATCCCAACAATAACTCTCTAAGGCCTGTTTCACAATTGTGCCCATCTTACAGATGAGGAAACTGAGACAGAGTAGCGTTAATGACTTGCCCAAGGTCACAAAGTGAATCCATGGGAGAGTCGGGATCCAGACCCAGGCAGCCCCTGGGTGAGCACTCTTAACCACTATATTGTACTGCCTCCGTAATATTCCTTCCTCTAACCTACCAACGATGGACATTTGGGTTATTACCAATTTTTTTTCTGTTATAATAATAATGTTAACAATAGACATCTTTATAGGCATCTGAGGCAATATTTTATCTAAACCTATTCAGACAGCAAAACTCTTACCATTTTAACAAGTTCAATTTATTTTCAGCTAGCTGACAACAGCTGTAGAAACATCTAAGACAGCTAGCATTTCATAAACCAACTCACTGCTCCGCCTACCCCTGGTATGAACTTCCATGCGGTCCTGACCAGTCCACCCCACTGCCATCTGCAGCAGATTTCTGTAACGTTTCCATCTGCCTTCACCCGGCACAAAGAGCCAATTAAAACCCTGGGTCTGTTCTGTGTGTCCCCCAACATACATAAGCAAATTCCGTAAATTTTTATGTCTGGAATATTTTAAATGCTAACCTTATTTGTTCCTAGTCTTATAAGCTTGTGGCAATACAAGGCATACAAACAGAGGTACTATGCTGTATGCATGTATAAAATTAAAATGAATGATTTTCTAATTTAGACAATAATCCAGAAAAGGGATATTCAAATATTTTACTTTTTGCCTGCTTTTCACCGCTTACACTGAATGACTGAACTCTCTTGCAAGATTAAAAGAATGGTCTGAGATGAAAATAACCCCAAATCAAGTTTCACAAGCAGATCAGATAATGGTGTGTTAAGTAAAAAGGGAACTGGTAGGTGGCTCTGGCTCACAGTTCACACCTTCTGAATTCAACTTACCAACATGGCTATCCAAGAGTATGTTTTAAAAAACAGGGAATGTGTAAAAGAAGGGAAAGGCAGAAGCGTAATTTTAAAAGTTTAGGAAATCATAAAGAAATTTTCCAATACATCAACCATACCACATAGAGAAGTCATTTGCCATTTAAGAATGAAAAAGATCAATACTTCTGAGAAGCTAAGTATCTCCACATTTTCTACAAAATATTTTTCATGTTGTAAAAAAAAAAACAAAATGTTTTTTACAGATTCTGAAAACACACCTAGAAAAGTAACCTTAACTTTACTGGCCAAAGACCTAATAATTATAAACTATAAATCTCTGTATGAGGCACTTACATAGAGCCAGAAATAATGTTTCCATACAAGGAGAAGCCCTCTGAAACGTATGTTAAGATACAAAAAGTGGCAAAGCAAAATTCAAAATATTATAGATCTGCAGACAGCAAAACAAAAGAAACAAAGCCATTTGCGGGGCACTCTAAAAAGCTATAAAATTATTGCAATTAGTCCAAGTCCAAACTTCTAACAGACTTTAAATTAGAGGATAATTAAGATATCTGTTAATACCAACTTTCAGAAAATTCTTACTAGGAACTTGGTTTGTATATAAGCGCTTTAAGATAAAGGTTCACTCACTGTTTTCCTGTTATAGTTAACATCTAAATCCTCTGTTCTTATTTGAGTTCCACTCAGTAATCCAAATACTGCATTTTTAAAGATTTCATCTTCACAGAACCCAAACTCTTTGGATTATCCCCACAGGCAGCCCCTGCCTCCACCCAGCCACCCAACCCACCAACCCCACCGGCACTGTTCATGTCCCCATCAGGCTCCCAGCGCCCCGCACGGGACTCCTCCTAAAGACTGCACAGCCCCGCCCCCCCACCTTGTTTCTACCATGCTGACTTAAAAAAAACAAGCCTTGCAATTAAAAACAATTTTGAAAGACCACAGTCAGGAAGTAAACCAATTACACACAAGAATCAAGTACTGCAGACAAATGGCCAATGACACGAAGTCAAAAAGTGAGTAAGCAAAGAAAAAAATAAGATTTTGCATGACAGTAACCAAATGCCTTTTATTCTGCTTCTACAATGTTTGGGCATCCAACCATCAATAATTCATATACAAATGACAGTCAGATATATAAAATATAGGACTTTTTTTTTTTTAAACCTTCAGGGCCCCAATTTTCATTCAAACCACAAAGACTGCATATTTTGCAGTGAGTGGAGTAGGTGGGGCAGGGGAACCTCCACATGAAGTCTGGGAGAACGTGTTACTCATTAGTCCAGGTAAAACCATGCAAGATTTGATGTTACACAGAAGTGTTTTCCTCCATATAGTCACAAGATTTAAGATTACTGGAACAAAAAGATAAATAAATAAAAATAAACCTTGCTAAAGAGGAAAGCCACCACCTCTATTCCAATTCTTTGCTCAAGTGAAATGACAAGTTTGAAGATATTTTGTTAAACTGTAGCTATTTTAAGGCAGGACAAAGCTGCATCAGTGCTTGTCACACAGCTTGCTCCCAATCTCTTGGCAGTTCTCCAACACATTCTAATTTTTTTATGCACAGCCTTGCTGGAATCTCACCCCACTTATCTCTAAAGACACACTAAGTAAGATGTTGCCACATTACACAACCAACCTGCCATTTATTCCCATCCGTTCACTTTGAACAATGTCTGACTAAAAAAAAAAAAATCAGAGCACCATCTGTGTGGATGCAGCTTAATCCAAATGATCCAATTCACATGGGTCCCCAAAACAAGTATCAGAATACCGTTCAAACTGGGAGGAAATGCTGTGTGTCAGTGCCCAGAGAAAGGCTGAATACTCACCAACCAAGGAAGGAGAACTGATACAGAGGGGAAAAAAACAAGATCAAATCCCGACTACAGATGCTAGACCCTAGTCATGCAGCCACTGCCTACATTTTGAGGCAGATTATTTATCAGGGTGTATTTTAAAGGATAATCTCAGGATTTAATGAGTCCCATTACCTCCGTGAAAAGAACGATTTAACATAGCATTACGTCCTCTAAGTCAATGTACTCTCTAATTGTTAATATTTGGCCAAAAAAAAAAGTCCTCTTCAAAAACAAACTGGAATGGTTAACCACATGCTGTTACATTCCATTCTTGCTAAAAAAATATATTTAATTAGCACATTTGCGCCTCATGGTCTGCACAGCTGCACAACATTCCAGTGATGGGCCAGCTATCGATACACTCTTTACATTAAAAAACTACTGACTTCAAAAGTTGAGAGGACTGAGAAGCAGTTCTCAAGCATGACCCACTAAAGATATATTTATTTCATGTGAACAAGTTACCTTTAACAAGGGTATAGTCCAAAGGAAAATATATTATAATTAAGAATAAAATATTCATGCAAACATACACTAACAAAATCATTCTTCAGAACTGGAAACATATATATATATTTATATATATCAATATATATAAAATTCAACCGACAGACAAGAACAGTCTTCCTCAGGAACAAGACAATAAATTAGCCTGCTGTCTAAACTTTCACCCTTTCTGAATCAAAGATTTTTAGAACTAGGATGAAAGCTGATGTTCTTAATGTCAGGAACACATACTTAAAAAGCAAAACAAGCCTTTCAAAATGAGAAATCATCCTGATTATCAGGGAAATTCAGGAATTCTTCTGGCAGTGGGTGTTGATTTAAAAACAAACAGACCAAAAAACGCCCCCCCAAAACAAAAAAACCTACCTTAAAGAATAAAACACAAAGCGTGCACGGGTTTCTCTTCTGCTCAAATGGCACACAAATGTCTCTGCTCCAGGATCAGGGTGCTTCTTCGACTCCGCCCCAGGAGATAAGTCAGGTATTTAAGGACAGCTGGCTGCACAGAGTTGTCAGCCTCGCTGTGAGAAGGACCAGGCCCCTTTCAGAGAAGTTACCCGACTGATACCTCTAACCACTCGCCTCCTAAAATAGAGACAGGTGTGCTCATCCAGTCAAAGGTCCAGATAAGGCTACGTTCAAGCCTCCTGCTCTTCCTGACCTGGGGCACCGGGACCAGACTCTGGGCACTGCCTCAGCTCAGTGCCTCCCCCGGTGCCAAGACTCAACGTTTGCAGCTGCCTGTAGGTCAAGCTGAGATCCCTCCCTACTCCAGGCTTCAGTCAGCCCAGGCACATTAACCATCAAACATTTCCCTTGATGGGTTTTGGCCACCCTCAAAGAGAATGACTCCCACCAGGTTGGGAGTTTCTGAACAATCCCTCATTTGGAGAGAGGAAGTCCACATAGTGTACCTGAGCTCCATCACCCAGCCCTGCTCCATCCATCACCCAGCCCAGCTCCATCCATCACCAGGCCCAGCTCAGATTTCCCCTCTAAACTGTGCAAGAAGCCACCACTGGCCTTAGTGTTTAAACCTGGGAAGAAGGTCATTTGCCATTTTTCCTTGTGGCCAACCAACCCAAGTGAGACCAGTAACAACCACAAAGTACCTCACAGAAATTGCTGGCAAGGGCTTTCTTTCTCTTCCAACGAAAGGGTATTTCTCCCCTCTTGCCACTCCCTCTTTCCCTCAACACATGAAGAAACCATTTTAGCACCTTCTTCAGGAAGAGGCCAACTATACTAGAATTAAGGCAACAAAGAAGTGCCAGCAAGTCACCTGCATCACATCCAACCATCTGAGGTCCCATGGCTTAAGAAACTGGTTTGCATAATCAAACATGTATATTGCTTTTTCTCCTTGAAATAGATCCCGGATCCGAAGACACAATTTTAAAGAGTTCAGCTGATACAAATACTCTAGGAAAGCTGAGCTATACTGTATGCTTTCAACAATTACAACCAAACCCAGCCCAGTAAAATTTATTACATTTAAAACCAAGATTATAATAACCACATCCATTCCATTTGCAACACTTTATAGGGTAGCTGGTTCCAAAGACTCTGAAATCTGAAGACAAAAGTAAAATCAGATGTTGTCCGAAGCATACGGAGATGTCTCTCAAGGGAATTAATGCAACTCTGATGGGAATTCCTCTCAAAACAAATAGAAAGCACACATTATCTAATGATAGCTTAATTTCTGGTACTTTTCCACTATAAAACAATTTTTTTAAGGAAGAGAAGTATCTACAATAAGCAAATTTGGGGTTCTCTCAATCTTTGCCTTTTCCTTAACACCCCGCCACTGAAACAACTCAGGGAAACCGACAGTATCCATAAGCCACAGTTTTAAATATGGCCAGTAGTAATAAGATATTATGTTCCGTCATGCTACATGTACCAAATGGAAGGGTGATAAACATCGAGGGATTATTCAGACTGTGAAAACTTTACATCTTTAGCTTGAGATTTGAGGACTGACCCTTATTCATGAGACGAACAAATATGTACAGAGGGAAAAAAGGTTTAAAAGACAAACACCAAAATGATAACTGCATGTCTCTGGAGTCACTGAATGGGGTCAGTGACTTTAATTTTCTTCTTTGTGTTCATTTTTATTTTCCATATGCTCTACAATATTTATTATTTTGGTAATAAATATTATTTTGAAATTGTTACATTATGATGATTTTATGCTAATTTATACCTTTTTGAAAGTATATATTCTACATAAACTATTCAGAAAAAACCTAACATACTGTATATAGTAGCAGACACTGTCAAAAATTCAGGGATTCCAAAAGGTGAAGAATATGAACATTTTAACTTTTAAGATGATTGTTCTCCCTATAAAAGCACTCCTATGCTACAGGTTAAAAAATACAATGGAAAATGTTTAAACATCACAGAGAAAAATAATAAGTATTGTCTTGGGGAACAACCTAGGTTTTTCTTCCCCTTTAAATAAGATAAAAGGGGGGGAGAAGCCCTAGACCGTGATAAAAATATGCATTATCCCACCCCAAAGACTCTGTACAGCTGGTGAAGAACATTCCGGAAAAATGTGTAGCCCTTGAACATTTAGATTTGGCCTTGAAGCACACACACCAGGACAAAAATTATCCCTGAAACAGCCATCCAAGAGGGTAGGGAAACAAGAAATTTCATCCAGAACCAAAGGCAGTAGCCATTTGAGGCTGGTCTCCGCCCGGATGATGCTTCTGTCAGGCTCCCTTGTGGCCCAGTTTCTACATCTTTTCCCACACTCCACGGAAATGGCAAGGCTCTAACAAACTGCACATTTAAATGAGGAATGGAAAAATCTTTTCAAAACTTCGGCGTTCTTTACACCTTCAGTACTATTAATGCTGCCTTTCTGAAAGCCCCGGCAGAAAAAAAACTGAACAGCAGAGGGTATATTTAGCTGATTAATCATTTCACTCATTTGTTTTTATCCAGCTAAAATGACGTTTGTTATGGTGAGTGTTAGGATATTTTTAATAAAGATCAAAAGTTTATTGGTAAGTATTTTCAAAAAATTTGGAATATATGGAGAGATGAAATTAGAACTCCTCCACAATCCCATCACCCAGAGATAAACCACTGTTAGGCTAATGAACTTACTAAGCAGAGACATATTTAATTATACAAATTAAACACTGAACATATATATTTCAAAAGAATAAATTCTATTTATATGTCATTCTAAATTTCATCCTATTTCATCTGTTGAGTAAACAATTCGTAGTTATATTCTCATACAGATTTTACTGCCTAAGTAACGGCTTCAAGTTTATATGTTAAAGATCAGAACCAGCAAGGAGCTGTCAAATGGCTCTTTAGAGTTCACTAAGAATCGAATTATGATGCCTATATACAAGGGCCAATTTTAAAGCAATCTTGACGTTATAACATCTTACTTTCATATCTCAAAGCACACTTCACCTGAACCCCTTCTCAATCAACCATTTAAAGTTCATGGCAGAAAAAATACAAAATTCCTGAAAGTAAATTAGTTCATTTTTATAAGCTACATTTTACAAAGTACCAATACAGTTGAGGACGTGGACCATAAGACAGTACTATTTCCTCTCAAACATTTCCCTCACCGGCTAAAGACAAAGTGACTCATTCCTGGGATTCACCTTCCTTCAAAATACTATCTCTATAAAATTCCCCACTTAAAAAGTCTTAAAATAGCCCTTTGTCTCCCTTCATGGTGGAGCTTTCTCAGTCACACACATCTCTCTTTCTCATTTATGTGACAGATAAAATAGATATCATTATATGCATACATAAATGTCATATATAACATATAAGAATTTTTCATAAGAAATTAAAATTCATTCCTCCCACTCTTAGCCTGAATATTCCCAAATGCTGAGAAACCATTAATTGGAAGTAATCTAAATCTGGAGTCATTTTTATTTTAAAATTTTCACTCAGAATTTTTTTTTTAACATCTTCATTGGAGTATAATTGCTTTACAATGGTGTGTTAGTTTCTGCTTTATAACAAAGTGAATCAGTTATACATATACATATGTTCCCATATCTCTTCCCTCTTGCATCTCCCTCCCTCCCACCCTCCCTATCCCACCCCTCTAGGTGGTCACAAAGCACCGAGCTGATCTCCCTGTGCTATGCGGCTGCTTCCCACTAGCTATCTATTTTACATTTGGTAGTGTATATATGTCCATGCCACGCTCTAACTTCGTCCCAGCTTACCCTTCCTGCTCTCCGTGTCCTCAAGTCCATTCTCTACATCTGAGTCTTTATTCCTGTCCTGCCCCTAGGTTCTTTAGAACCTTTTTTTTTTTTTTTAGATTCCATATATATGTGTTAGCATACGGTATTTCACTTGTAATTTTATCTACATTTCTGACCAATACCAATGAAACCTGATGGTCTAATGGTTACAAAATTAGTTCCAGCAGCAGTGTTTGGGCTTCTACAAGTGAGAACTAATATGTCACAGAATTCCACTGCTCTCATCACACAAGTGTGCAGTTTGGAAACAATAAAGAAACCTGTTCTTCCCCACTCTTTAAGCTGACCCAGATTAGTGGTGTCAAGCTATCATTCCATTACATCTGAATGCTCTACCCCTCTCAGATCCACACCCTTCAGAAGGTGACTTACAGATGCTGATGTTTTCCCACTGCTCTAGATAAGTGCAGAGGACAGATATGACAACCCTTGGGAATCTTAAACCATCCCCTAACGATAATCTACAATTGGCCAGGCTTACTTTTTTCATTTCTTTTTTAAAACTAAATGGTTGATTGCTTTTTTTATTACTTAAAAAATGATCCTCATAGTAGTCTATTATATTATTTACTGTACTCTTCTCTATTTGTAAAATATTTCAAAACTCCAAATGAGAAACATTAAGTCATAGGAATTTCCTTTCATATAAGAAAGGAAATCACCCATCAACCCACCATCCAAAGCAAACCATTAATATTTTAATGTATTTCCTTCCAGTCTTTAATATAACAAAACTGGAGTTATACCATATTGTACAGCTTTGCATACAGATATTTCCACTGAATATTATATTGTTAGCATTTTCCCTTTTCAGTAATACTCTAACCGTTATTTTAAGCAGTACATTGAATTCCATACTATGCCTGTGCCATAATTTATTTGACTATGCCACGTTTGCTTTTCCACTATTAATATTGCTAAGAAAATCCCTGCCTAAAAGTCTGTCCTTACTTTTAATTCTTTCTTTAGATTACAGAACTACAAGGGGAATTTCAGCCCAAAAGGCATAAACATTTAAGTTTTCTGTTATATATACAGGACCCCCTGTTTTCCACTCAGTTTGTATTAATCCAAATATTCTCCCAACAGGTGATGCAGAGGCCCAAACTCACAGCATCCCAGAGAGCATTACCTACCAATTTAAGTGGAAAGTTAATCTAATTGTTTTAGTTCTTATTTCATATTACTGGTGGGTTTGAACAATTGAATACGGTTATTGGCTTCTATGGTATCTTCTTTTACAAACTGTTCCTATCCTTTCCCTAAGCACTAGGGTTTTGGCGTTTTCTCATTTATTAAAAATAAGTATTAATCATGTTTGCTTTTCCTACTAATTAGACATAGGGACAAGTTTAATATAGACTTAGCATTATTTATCTGCATGATGGTATTGTTTACTGGAATGTATCTTTTCTGAATAAATCAAATTATTTGAAAGGAAGCATAAAAGTGAGACAAACTAAGCAAAAATTCCACATTTTACGATAGTTAAAACGTATTGTGATGGCACTGGATTATCCCACTTAGCTTTCATAATCCTTTGTGACAGAAACTGTCATACCACCATTTTGCAGATGAAGATACTGAGGCTCACAGAGAGGTCAACGCAGCTTGCCCAAGGTCAATGAGCCAGTGCATGGAGCGACAAGGTGGAGTAATTCCAGAGCCTAAGGCTCGGGACTCCTGCACCCAACAGCCTCTCCTCAGCCACCCTAGTCCTGACCTGTCTCCTTCAACTTCGTGAGCATTATCTCCACGAAGGGTTCTGCCAGAACCTCAAATTCAACATGTTTAAACACAAAACTGATTCTCTTCCCAACCAGATATCCACTCTTCCCCTTAACCTGTCTACTTCCATCATCATGGTGACAACCATGCTCTTTGTCGTTATTCGAACCTGAACCCTTTATTTTAGCTCCTCATCCACTCAGGACCACTCCTATCCAGTCACCCTGCAAACTGTCAGCAAAGGATTGGGTCTTCACCACCTTTCTCCCATCTCTCCCCTCCTCCTCATTCTCTCAGCCTCCACCATCACTTGCTCCCTTAATCTCTGGACCTTCACCATCACCTCTTTACTGTCTCCTTGCTTCTAGTTTCTTCCTGTTCCACTGTGTTTTGAACAACTGCCGAAGCGTTGTGTTACTCAAATACCACCACAGAATTTTAGGTGTACGGGATCTTGAAACCTAAGATCCGATCAGTTGGCAGTTCCTGACTCAAACACTGTATTGAGGGTGTTCCTGGGGCCCCATCTCAGCTCTGCAGAAAGAGTGCCCTGATTGATTTTCTATGCCTCCAGGGACACAGGGAGTGGTGCCCATGTGCCAGGTTTTAACCCCCACTAGGGTTTCATCTAAGTTTTTCATTTGATAAATTTAGATCTGAGACCAGAAAGATTAATGGCTTGCTGAAGTCACACACCTGGTCAGTAAAAGATCTTTATCTTCCGTGTACATATAGAGTATATTCTATACATTAGGAGTATAAAGTCCTTGGATTCAGGAGCTAATTCTTATTCAGCTTTAAGCCAGCCCACACCACCATCATCCTAACCCAATGACAAGCCTTGGCTACAGGAGGTACCCAATAGTTATTTACTACATTAAAAACCATATTGCAAAGTAATCTTAGAGTAGCAGCAAAGGAATAACATTCATATAAATGTTCCTTGGTAAAAGAACTAAAATTACACTACTTTCAAGAACAGGAAAATGAACTGACAAAGGGTCTCCACTAAGTGGTCTTGAGCAGCCTCTGTTAATCAATATAAAAATTCCACTGGTAACACAGAATTTTTAAAAATAAAAGAATAACAGCTCTTTTGACATAAAAATGTTAAGGTAGTTTTAAGAAAGCACTCCAAGAGGGGTCAGTGGCTTGTACAGCTTGGGCAGTCCAAAGAGAAAGGAATGGAACTGTTATCCGCTGAACGCCTACTATGTGCCTAGCACTGTACACTGCTATCTCACAACTGTATGAGGAAGTATTATTATTTCAACTTTACTGATGAGGAAATCATGATTCCAAGAGCAATGAACTAACCCAAGGACCTAGATGTGACCACATCGCTGGTATACAATAGCATTAGGATTTGAGCCCAGATCTGTTTGACTCTAAAACCCAAGCTCTTTCCAAACCAAGGAAAAATTTTCTGCAACAACATAATCATCCTTACAGACCTTAAAGGACAAAAACTTGATTATGACTCTAATGAAATTACGAGTGACTGTTGATCAAAATAAATCACAAAGAGTTTAAAAAAAAACAAACAAACTGGGAGGTAGTTTTTGCAACACATATAATCCACAAGGGATTATTAGGCAATCTACATTAAATCAATCAATAAGAAAAATATCTAAAAGACATACAGACAAAAGACTAAACAAGGACTTAACAGAAGAGGGAACCCAAAAGGTCAATACTATAAATATATACTTAATCTCAATAATCAGGGAAATTGCAAATAAAAAGCACAATGAGATAACATTTCACAAATATGACTGGACAACATTTTGAAGTTTGGCAAGGTTGTGGAAAAACTATAACATCTGTACACTTCTAGTAGGAATATAATCAATACAATCTCTTTGGCATTATCTATAAGGTTTGGCATTATCTAGTATGGTTGATGATGCATATACCCTATGAGCCAGCAAATTTCATTCCTGAGAGAGAGAAAAACAAATAATATGTTTGTGTGCATGTATCCCCACATACATAATAAGAGACATGTAGAAGACCCATTCATAGCAGCCCTTTTATAATAGCAAAAGAAAAACAAAAAACTAAAATCAATCCAAATCTCCATCTACAGTAGAAAGAATAAATAAGCCATGGTGGAATACTACACAGCAGTGAAAATGAATGAACTACAGCAACAAAATGAATGAGTCTCAGGAATATCTTAATCTGAAAGGACAAGTCACAGAAAAATACGTAAAGTGTAATTTCATTTATATAAAGTTCTGAAACATATAAAATAAATAAGAATTTTTAAGAGGATAGCCCATAAAGAAGAGCAAGGGAATGATAAGCACAAAATTCAGGACCGTGGTTGCTTCAGATGGGATGACAGAGGGGCACAGAGGAGACTCTGAATGTATAATAGGCTCTTCTTCTTGAACTAAGTGGTGGCTGCCTGAGTGTTCATTGGTTTGTGATTCTGTAACATACCTTTTATGAGCATTGTTTTGTATACACAAATCACTTAATAAAAAACAACTTTAAGGGAAAAAAAGGGACCAGAAGGTCAGGATATTGAATACACCGGGAAAAATAGCTGACAACAGAGAACAAGACGCCAGAGGAGAGCAGAGGTAGTAGAGGGGACCCTATGGTCAGGAGTTTAGCTTCCTGGACTCCAGTTCTGCTATCTGAAAACTAATGCCTTCTTCTGGGGGTGGGGGAGGGAGATTGTTTTTTCAACTTTAGAGGTGTTTTAGCAAAGAACATAAAAAAATGATTAATCTAAATAAACACAGTAAATAAAGCTCTTCCACCTAAAGATTATAGAACTTTAAATTAAATATTTATTTAATATTTCTGTATTAAATAACTTACAATGCACGCATCAATTTCTTAGTGATGTAAGGGGAAAAAATATGCTGATACTTCTGCAAAAGGCAAAAGATACTAGTAAGAACATTTTGATATGGAGGTCTTTTAGCTGAAAGAGTACAGCAGTTTCTCAGTTTAATGTCCATACAGACCACTTAGGAGTCATGTTAAAATGCAAATTTTGATTGGAAAGGACTGAGCCTCTAAGAATTTACATATACAACAAGCTCCCACTTGGTAAGTGATCCTGTCCTGATGTTGCTGGTCCACGAACCTCACCTCACTATGGTAGCAAGAGACATCATGAAAATGCCTTCTCTGGTGATGTTTAAAAATAGAAATATGAGAGTATCTAATTGAGACCGTTTCATTTTCCCCCAAAGTAGAGATTGATGACGTTATTCCTACACTATAAAAACTTGGATACAGGACACTTGTTATCAGAAAAAAATCAAGAGTACTAAACTAGGTCTTTTGCAAAGAAAAGGTGCTTTGAGAAACAGCAAAGACTGAAAACTTACAAGAGAACTCCAGGAGAGGTTTTACTCACCTGCACAGACCTAGAGAAATAGCTTTTCCAGCAGGGGGATTAGCCCTTTCCTTATGGAAGAACGGTTTACATTCCCAAAAGTCTCAAAGGAAGAAACCAGGACTACTATAAAGATATTCACAAAACATTAATTAAGGCCTGATTATCATGCAGATGTTGGTGGGGGGGGGCCACATAATTAAAGGAGCATCCCATCACTGCATGTAAAAAATATATATGTTGGGCTTTAAAATTCTCTCTAAGAATATGCTGTTAAAACGAAAAGCTTATTATCTCAACAAAAACCACACCGAATAATTTCCACACATCAGGCCTATATTTGTTTAGAAGTAGTAAAATCCTCCCATCTCAAAATAGTACTTCTACATGTAAAGTCATACTTTCATACAGCAAGACAAAATAACCACTCACATACTCTTCCAAGGAAACTCTGCCAATGCCAAGTCTCTGCTAAGGATGTGTCACTAGTAGAGTGAGGTCTTGTCGCTTGCTCCTGCAACATCACAGACAGTTGTTACTACTCTCATCTGAGAGATGCTCTTTACCGAAAGCCTGCACATCAGAAGACATCCAAGTGACAGCAGTTTCTGCACTGCCCCAGTACTTCTCATTCATTCTCTCTGATGAAGGTTTTGGTCCATCCAGAGAAAACAGAGTTACAAAGAGCTTAACCTAACAGAATTCTGCACCTGGTAAGTCAGAACAGCTAAACCTCCTGTGACATCAACACAGGGTATTTTCTTACAACACAGTAAATCCAAAATGTCTAGATAATCCATGGAAGGAATACTCCCAAACATCAGAATGCAACATGATTTTATACAACCAGCACAAAGGTTTAGCCCAAATCTAAAAAATTCTACATTTTAATGGCCCTCTATTACTGAAAATAATGCACATAAACCACACACTCTGCAGCCAATTCTATCCTGCAGAGCCACATAAAATCAAATGCCACTAACTTGGGCTCATTAGAGATTTAAAAAATAAAAGCAGACACACCTTGCTTTGAAACACTGATCTTCCCTTCCAGTTAACATACTGAAATCCCCTTTTTCACCTATACATTCTAGAAGAGCTTGGGGTGAAATCTGAAATGTATCCCATTTACCATCCCACATTGAACTGTATAAGTGGCTAGAAGGGAAATTCCTTGGGTACTACCCCAGACTAAATAGATGAGGATGTTGGAACATCTCCTTCTGACCAGATACCAGCTACACAGGCCCTGGTGGTCTGCCCTTCACAATCCCCTCCCCAGCCACATCTGCAAAATATATGTATATAAAAACTACACATACATATAAACAAACAAATGCAGTCAGTTACCACCACAATCCCATTATTCATGACTGGAGACTTAACTTGGCTATCAAAGCCAATCTGAATACCAATTTACCATCAACCATGACACATTTACCAAATAATCCTTAATAAAGAGTCCGAATATGTAATTGTATTCTATTACAGAAAACGCAAACGATGAAAACAAAGCAAATACAGGTTAAAGAAATCATTTACCAGCCATCAAAAACATATATAAGTTCTTTTTAAAACAATTTACTGAATGTTAATATTTTTTAAAATGTCTCAGGGACATATGAACTAAAATATATCAATGGTTTCATTTCAAAAAATGGTTTCCTACAGGAAAAATTCATACTCTTAGTATTGATCAAAGACAGAGGTACCGTAATGTCGTAGCTGTAAAGCACCAAATAATAAACATCAACTTTGACATATGATGAAACAGATGGAGAGTTGGGCTGTGGTTTACGGATTACGGGTGAAAAGACGCTGCGACTCCCAATACAGACTGCACCACTGCCTCCGCACACCACTGGGCCCGGTCCTCCCGCCAGCCCCTCCCTACGGCTCAGGTCCCTCGGTCGGAGATCAGATTCCGGTCCGCAGCCGCAGGCCGACTCCCTCTGCCCGCATGAGCACTGCAGGACACCCCTTCATCCCAGCAGGGCCCAACAGACTAGGCAGGAGGGGGTTACCCAAAGAGAAGACTCCCCCCCCTCACAACTAGGTGACCTGGTCCTCCCGACGCCACATCCAGCTGAAGCTGCATGACAAGGTAGAAGCAGCTCCGGGTCTCGGCCAAGGGCAGCCCTGGGCCTGGGTGGGGCCCGGCGGGGGCCGCAGGAGCCGAGTGGCCTTGCCAAGCCCCGCCAGCGAGAACCAGGGGAGGCTGCGATACTGCTGCATTGTGCTGCATCACGGCGAGGGCACCGTGAGCCATCCATCTTGCCAAAAAAATCACATCCCCGTCCAGATAAACCCCACCGAATCCATTTTTCTCCTTCGCCGAAGCACCCCCATACTCGCCCTCTCCTCACTTACTATCTGGCCCAGCTTTTGACTGGAAAAATAACGGACACGGTTTGTGTACCGATGCCCACAACACTACCCCCTCCCCATCTGACGGCAGGCACTTGGCATCTTTCCTATCACAAAAACAAAGGGAAGGCTCCCCCCAAAAAGAGGGCCGCGGGCGTGGTGTGAGGGCTGATGACCAGAGGGGCTTCCAGCCCACTTCCCCAAAGGCAAGCCCGGAGGGTCCCCGCGCTGGCACAAACCTGTTGAAGAGAGGGTGGCAGGAGCTGAAGGGCGGGCGCAGCGGCGGCTCCGCGACCCGAGGCGGCTCCCGCCCAGCCCTGGGAGAGCGGGGACGGCAGGGAGGGCGGGGGGCGGGCGCGAGGATGGACGGGGGTGGGGGCGCCGGGACGCCGCCTCCGTTTCAGCTGCAGCGCGGCGCAGCCGGGACCACGCCTGGCCGCATCCCCCGTACCGTTACGCGCAGAGCCCGGCCCTGTCAACACCGCCCCCGCTCGCCACCAGCCGGGGCTAGAGAGAGGGCACCCGAAAATACACCCTCCCGTCTGCCCACTTCGCAACCACCCCCGCGCCGGGGGCCGCTGCGCCCGGCTGGAGGGAGGAGGCGGCGGACGCGGGGAAGGAATCGGCCCCAATGCGTCCAGGGATGAGGCTGGGCGGCCGCGGTGCGCACGGCTGCTCTGCGACCGCCTCACTGCGGAGCCCACCGCCCGCCGCCCCCCGCCCCGCACAGCCCGCGTACTCAGAAGCCACTGGAGACCCGGCTCCCCGCGCCGCCACTGCCCGGGCTCTACAGCTTCCCCGCCCCCACCCCGCTCCCCGGGCGCAGGGCAAAGGCGGGACAGCCGCGTCCTCCCGGCCTGGGCCCGCGCCCCTCCTCCCGCCGCCCAGGAGCCAGCCCGGGAGACAGCCCCAGTGAGTTGGCATCTTCCTGCCTCAGGCCCCCAACCTACCTCCCGCGGATAGGGGGGTGGGGGCGCCGGGTTCCCGTCCTCCTCCCGCTCCTCGGCGGCCGGGCGGGTGGGCCGGGAGGCGACTCCGCGGGGCTGTCCGCGGCTGGGGCCGGGGCTCACAGGACGGGACCGGTGGGCGCTGCTGCGCGGGGCTGCGCGCTCGCTCCGGGCGGAGAGGCGGCAGAGGGAGGGACTGGAGGAATCCGCAGCCTGCTCGGCAACAGCTGCACTGATTCCGGGGGTTGGGCGGGAGCGCGGGGCGGGGGGAGGAGGGGAGGGAGCTGCAGGGAGGGGGCGAGGGGCGGGGAGAGGGAGCGCGCGGACGCGGGCAGGCGCCGGGTGCGCGCACACGCGCGCGCGCAAACACGCTCTCTCCCGCACACCCTCCTCCAATCTGCCGCGCTCCTCCCTCCTCGGTTTCCCACTCCCGCCAGCCCTCCGCGCTCGCCGTGAGTCCCGCAGCCGCCCACCCGGCGCCTGCTCCGCGCGCGACCCGAACCTCGGGCGCGTCCACGCTTTCCCCGCGGAGCCTCTGCCCTGGCCCAGCGCCGACCTTGTCCCCTGCCGCGGGGACTGGCCGGGGCTGGCCTGGGCAGGGTGGGCACCGCCGCCGCGCTGTCCGAGCCAAGGGACAATGGGGGCTTTGTCCCCACGGCCGGCAAGGGCCAATTTCATGTTTAATTTGAGGCTAATTCGATTATCGCCATGGAAAAGGGCAGCCTAATTTTCTACGTGACTCGTGCAGCCTCCTTTTGCCCCCGATGTTTGCGTTTGGAACGCAATGGAGAGAGCGTGTTGAGGGAGGCTTTGGAGAGTCGTTTGGTGGTTTAGTTTTAGTTCTAGGTGGTGATGCCTTATAGGTTCTGCCCAGCCTGATGAAGACCGGTGGTGACCTCTCCATGGGAAACCTGGGCGATGGAGGGAAGGCGGTTGTTCCTCGGCGAAGTCAAGATTTTCCTCCTTTATGAGTGATTTTTCACCCTTTCCCTCGGGGTAGCTGGTAATAGGCCCTACAAGTGGTTCGCGCAACTCTTGCCTCTCTCGCCCTAACGCCGGCTCACTTTAGCCTGATTCGGGTGCCCTTCCCGAGCCACTCCTAGGAAGTGGGGACGCGATGGCCTGAGGGCTTGAGTACTCCCCCTACCCATGTACCGTGAGATGGACACGGGACGTTTCCTGGAGACTTGGCAAGTGCTAGAGCCGATTCTCAACCAGCTTGCCTACCCTGGCAATACCCGAAGCTATGTAGAAATTCTGGAACTGCCACTGTTGAGGAGAAAAGATGGTGTCATCACCAGGACCACGAATAGAAACGCTCTTTTAAACAGCCTGGAGAAACTGACTTTCTCCGTGCTCTGTAAGTGACCAAAGCGGCACTGTAAGCCTTCAGAGGGAAGAGAGGCCTTCTCCGTTGTTAAAAAAAAAAAAAAGCCCTAAGGCTTTTCTCCTAAAGATCTGACCCTCAATACCTGAATAAAAATTTTTTCAAAAAATAAATAATGATGATAATAGTCAAATAGCTAGGATCGTGCTTATGTCTCAAATCAGTAGACATGATGGATTTATATTTTTGTATGTATTTTTCATGAATAGTTTAAAATAAAATTAAACAAAATCGTCTCTGCAAAGTGAAGATGATTCTTCCTTTTAGGTTTTTGCCATCAGTTTGAATGTTTGACCAAAGTTTATATTTGATCTATATGAAAAAAAATTGAGGAAGGCAAATGATTTAACATTTTTCTCACAAGGTTGATCAACACAGCCTGGTGAACTCTCGAAAGGCAGGGTTCTCTGTTCACTGCTAGTACATAGCAGGCATTTAAAAGGTACTCAAAAAATATTTGTTGAACAGAATCAACATGTATGTGGCTGCCCTTGTTAGGTAATGCCGGAAACCCACTAGAAATAAAAGTTGTTTCCCTTTCACTTATTTTGTGCCAGAGCCCCCAACACCTCCCCACCTACAGTGTTAATGAAATACCAAAGAAAACAATGGCAGTACTGAGAAATGCCTGTTTAAATTCTTTCAGTGTTATTCTGAAATTGTGACTCTTAACTGCTTCCTTTATCGCAGATAACAGTACTGGAATAAATCTGCATTTGATGCATGAGTCACCTCCCCTACCCCATTCCACTCCCACTTAGTTTTAAAATTTTCCTTCAAAAAGGAAAGCCACACATAACTTTAGCAAGATACTTTAGTAAAGTGGCAGTAAGTATTCCAAACATGTGAAAGACAAGGATTCAGAGTTTCACTATAAATACCTGACTAGCAATTTCAAATTCTTACCTTTTGGTGGGGGAGCAGGGGGCCGGGGGAAGCATCACCCAGGAGACCCCAGTGAATCACTGACCAAGAAAAATTAACAAGTCAAAAAAAAAGTCTAAATCTGGAGAGATTATTGGAGAAGACACATATCTCTGTGGAAAGAAAGAATCTAGAAAAAGAAAAAACTTTAGGCAATAATGATGGTAACTCAAAAGGATTATTCCCAAATATCTCAGAAGCAACTTTGCTGAAGTTTATCCTCACATTAGAATCAAGGTTGATTTAAAGGAACGTTAAACTCCTTGGTTTCCTGTCTATAACATTCTACTCTCCATTTTTAAAACCATGTGAGTATATATGGCTTTGTCTCCCATAGAAATAATACTTTATTACAAAATTTTAGAGATATAAATAGTTATTTTAACTTTCCATTTAAAATTTAGGAGAAAATCTTGTCAACATGCATTAGTCACTATAGACTGTTATGATAACACCATAGACTGTGTTACGATAACACCTAGTTCCCAAATCTCAGTATAATATGCACTTTCCAAATCAACAAAAACTAATTTGTTGCTTATACAAAGTCAACTGTGGTTCCAAGAGACTCTCCGGGGAACCTGTCTTCCAAGTGTCAGCTCAACATTCCAGAATACTTTAATACTATGGTACCTTCATGTCAATGGGTACTCCCACAATATCCATTGCAAGGGAAGAATGTAATGGAGGGTTAAGTATCAGCAACTAAATACTTCTGCCCAGAAATGACACAAGGTTTCCTCCACTCACATTTCATTTGCCAAAGCAAGTCATGTGGCTACACTTGAAATCAGATATGAATGAGCAATAGTGTTGTCTGCCACTACCTGTTTTATTTAGAAAAGAGAAAATGGTACTTTAACTATTTCCTTGGTTATATTAACACAATTAATACCCATATACATACAAACTATTATGTATAAAATAAGCTAAGGATATATTGTAGAACGTGGGGAATATAGCCAATATTTTATAATAACTAAAATAATAATTCAGACTATAAATGCTAAGTTATGTATATTTTACCACAATAAAAATTAAGAAAAAAAAAGAAAGTCCATCTTTTATTATAATAATAGTACTCTAAAATTTTAAAATCAGGACACATTTTGAAAACTTGAATAACTTTTTTCATTTCTAATATTCTTAAACCTGACTTCCTTTTAACCTTGAACTAGTCTGGGAAGTCTCCTCATATTAGAAATGTTCCATTTGGTGATTTACACGTATTAATTTTGCACTGGGGACACCTAAAGACTTACATGTTTAAACTGTCATTACCATGAATGAATACTTTTTGAGCACCAATAACACACTTACTGCTGAATAAAATAATTCATTCTTTCAATTATTCAAGAAATATGTATGCCTTAATCTGTTCTAGGCTCTGAAATAGAGCAGTGGGCAAAACAGTAAAAAATCACTGCCTTCATGAATCTTCCATTGTAGTCGGGGGTACGGTCAATCAATAAGCAAGTAAAACATATGTATGATGATCAATCTGACTATATGGTAATGTAAATATTTAGAAATAATATTTGTAACATGGTCAGAATAGTCTCAGCTTTCTATAAAGTTTCTTCAAATTTTTCTGTTAACAATAATAATGATCATAAGTAGCAACTATAAAATGCTTAACAGTTTTTAAAGTGCTTTGGCAAATGCCATACTATCTTGTCCTTTTGTCAGTTCTGTGAGGTAGATATCAACCCCATTTTACAAATGAGAAAACTGAGACATGGGTAGGTTGAGTTGTCCAATTTTACACAGCTACTAAGTGCCAATGATATCTACTTGGAAGCTAGTATATCAGAGCTGTATGCCTGGGCATTGCATATTAATTATTAAAAAGTAATTCTCTTTGCAAGATGAAAAAAAGTTTTAGGGATGGGTGGTGGTGATGGTTGCACAACAGTGTGACTGAACTAATGCCATTGAACTGTACATTTTAAAATGGTTAAAATGGTAAATATTATGTATATGTTACCACAGGTTTTTTAAAGTTCTTAAAGTAATTCTGAATGTAAACCTCTGGAATAGTAGAGTAGACGTTCTCTTAATGATTCTTCACTTAGCCCACTTGTTGGATGACACTGTTCACTCGCTCTGTGTTGTAAGCACACTGATGTCTAAGGCACAACAAACATACTCTGCTGGTAGACTATACTCTTCTACATCTGTGTATTTCAGCTCCTACCAGTTGTGTTATATATTTACCAAGGCAGATGTGTTTGTCCCCAAATTTGTTTATGCCAGTTATACTTATTATACCTAATAATTATGCTTATTATAATTAAGCATTACATACACCAATTAAATATGAGTATTTTTGAAATGTCTCAAGAAAGGCTAAAAATATTGCCATCAAATTACGCATGGTCAAGCCAACAGTAAAAAATTAGAAAGGGTGGAAATTATAAAAACCTTGAAAAATTAGGAGATAGGTTGCTTTGCAGGTGTCTCTAAGTTCTTAATCAACTTAAAAGAAGACAAAAATGTGTATCAAATAGCTGTGGCTTTTGCAAAAGAGAAGTGACCTTTCACTCAGTAAACATGTTCAGAGAAACACTTTGTTTTTCAACAGATTAACAGGTGAATATAAATTTATGTTTCAAGTAAAACAAAACTTTGTCTTTTTCCAGATATACAGCTATAATTTTATTTTTCTTTTGAAATGTGCTCCAAGGATTAGGCAATGAATCATTAGATATGACACCAAAAACATGAACAACAACAACAAAAATAGACAAATTGGACTTCATCAAAATTTAAAACTTTTGTCCATCAAAAGACAGTATCAAGAAAGTGAAAAAATATACAGAATAGGAGAAAATATTTGCAAATCATACATCTGATAAGGGTCTAGTATTCAGAATATATAAAGAGCTCATAACAACAAAAAGACAACCCCATTCAAAAATAGGCAAAAGAGTTGAATAGAATTTTCTCCAAAGAAGATATTCAAGTGATCAACAAACACGTGAAAATATGTTCAATATCATTAGTCATTAGGGAAATGCAACCCACTAGGGTAGCTTTAATTAAAAAAAAAAAAAAGTAAAACAAGAAAATGGAAGAGATCAGATTTGTGGTTACCAGAGATGTTGGGGGTGGAGGGGAGGGTGGACAACATAGTCAAGAGGTACAAATTTCCAGTTATAAGATAAATAATGTACAACACAAAGACAACAGTTAACACTGCTTTATGATATATGTGAAAGTTGCTGAGACAGTAAATCCTAAGAGTTCTTATCATAAGGAAAAAAATTGTTTTTCTTTTATTTTGTATCTATAGGAGATGATGGATGTTAACTAAACTTGTAATCATTTCACAATAAATGTAAGTCAAATCATTATGCTGTATACCTTAAACCTATACAGTGCTGTATGTCAATTATATGTCAACAAAACTGGGGGAACAGCAGAAAATAACTAGTATTGGCAAGAATGTGGAGGAATTGGAATCCTCAAGCACTGTTGGTGGGAATACAAAGTGGTACAGCTGCTGTGGAAAACAGTTTGGCAGTCCTTCAAAAAGTTAAATAGAAGAACTGAAAACAGGTACTCAAAACACGTGCACAAATGTTCATAGTAGCACTCTTCACAATAGCCAAAAGGCGGAAACAACGCAAATGTCCATCCATTGATGGATAAACAAACTGTGATAGGTATATACAATGGAATACTACTCAGCCATGAAAGGAACGAAGCACTGATACATTCTACAATGTATTAGTACATTGTACACTTAGCATATGTACACAGCATAATGTGAAAAAAGCCAAACACAAAAGTCACATATTGTATGATTCCATTTGTATGAAGTATCCAGAATGGGTAGATCCATAGAGATAGAAAACAGATTGTGGTTGCCAGGGGCTGGAGTGAGGGGCTGGGTGAGAATGGGGTATAACTGCTTAATGAGTATGGGGTTTTATTTTGGAGTCATGAAAATGTTTAAATAGAGGCGGTAATTGCATAACATATTGAATATATTAAATACCACTGAAATGGTTGCTTTAAAATGGATAACTTTATGTTATGTGAATTTCATCTCAATTTTAAAAATGCAACTCAAGATTGAAAATCTTTTTTTTATTAGTTCGTCATTTAACATCATTTTTTCATAACCAACCAACCACTTGTCACATCAGGTAAACAGACTTTTGTATGTTCTTTAAAACTTTCTGGGACTTCCCTGGTGGTCCAATGGTAAAGAATCCGCCTTTCAACGCAGGGGACTCGGGTTCAATCCCTGTTCAGGGAACTAAGATCCCACATGCCGTGAGGCAACTAAGCCCGTGCACCACAACTACTGAGATTGCGAGCCTCAATGAGAGAGCCCACGTGCCGCAAACTACAGAGCCCATGTGTCCTGGAGCCCGCACTCCACAACTAGAGAGAAGCCCCAGCGCCTCAATGAAGAGACTGTGCACCGCAACGAAAGACCCCTTGTGCCTCAGTAAAGATCCCGTGTGCCGTAACTAAGACCGAGTGCGGCCAAAAAAATAAAGAAAATAAAGTTAAAAAAAAAAAAAAACTTTCCTCCATGCTCCTCTTGCGAAAGGGTTTATCACAATTTACCTCTCAGATATAAGCTAATTATTCCACTTGCATATTTTCAGGCAGCTTGATTCTCATTATTCTACTACAGAAATATAAAAGTGATCTGAGTTCTTATTGTTGAAACCAAAGTAGAAATTTTTAAAAAGAATTTTCTGGAATCTCCCTTTAGTAAGTAGCAGTTGAGAAGGAGGAGGGGAAAAGCTCAGAGTGTGATGGCTCTCCATATAACAACGTGTACTTTTCTTCATTGTCCCAACCTGCATTATCCAATACAGTAGGCACCAGGCCACATCTGGTAGTGAGCAGTTGAAATGTGGCTGGAGTGACAGAAAACCTGAATTTTTAATTTTAATTAACAAATTTTAAAATTGATCTTGGTTTAGTTATTAGACAACTTTTAAGTATGTTTAGAACAACTTGGGTATTTGAAACTACTTGTTCTAACTAAATTTTATGAACTCTATATGCACACCAAATTCAAAGACTTAGTTTAGAAAAAAAGAATGTGAAATACCTCAATTTGTAAAATGTCAATTATACATTGCAATGATATTATCTTGGGTATAATGGATTAAATAAAACATTTTAAAAATTATTTTCACCATTTCTATTTTATTTTTTTCAAGTAAAACTATTGCAAAATTTTAAAATTATGTATGAGGCTCACCTTACAATTCTATTGGACAACCCTGTTTCTGATATTGTCAATGGGGACCTCAGTCATTGGCATTCTGACTATTTAGGTTTGGGAAAACAGAAGAAAAGCACCTAGAATTTGGAAAATGCCACAAAGCAAGAACTCCAAAGTGAGGTCATTTCCACCCCCCAGGCTTCCCATAGTGCCTCCATCACAATGGCCTCGGTATCTGTGGACAGCAAGCCAGATGCTTTTTGAGAGCAGAAGGCAGGCATGGCTAATGTTTTCATGACTGGTATCATTCTTTTGGAAGTCCAAAGACGACCTTGGCAATGACATCTTGCCATTGCCTCAAGATAAACCACCCACCCACCCCAATTTGACATACTTTGCTGGCCTATGTAAAGGATTCCAGAAGTGGGCTAGA
This sequence comes from Monodon monoceros, assembly GCF_005190385.1. NCBI lineage: Eukaryota > Metazoa > Chordata > Mammalia > Artiodactyla > Monodontidae > Monodon > Monodon monoceros. Next base: position 43,402,539 of record NW_021703775.1, read on the forward strand.
TTCATGCCTAGAATTCATTCAAGAAATTGCAAAAATTCATAGGCTGATGGGTGAAGAACAAAGAGAAACAGAGAGAAAAACCACTCCCTCACAGAGGTCGGAGAAGTTGAACATGTAGCTGGTCTGAAGGGAAACTCTTCTGTCTGGATTGAGTGATTGGATCTTGTCCTCTAATCATACTTCTGACATTGGGGTTTCCTCTTTTCCCATCCTCTGTCCTCAGATACTGAGTGGGTGGGGATGTGTGGTCACAGCCAAAACTTTACACCTCATTCTCAGAGGATGACAAAAACACTAAGACTATTTGAACATTTGCCATAGAGGCGATGAAATTCTGTCCTTGCTTGCTTCTCATGGTTTGCAGGCTGGTCTCTTCTCTTGGGTTCTTTCTTTTACACACAGGTTAGAGGAAGCAAGTGTTCAATTTTAATAATAAGCCTTTATTTAAGACTGAAATGTGGGCCCTTAAAGACTCACAAAAATGAGGAAATATTTGCTAAATTTCAGTTAATAAGCATTTTCCCCAAATGAGATGCAATGTATAATAATTTTTGGTTATTGTTTTGATATTATTATTTTTACTACATATATATGTAGGCACTCTAAGTGCTTTACATGTATTTATTTAATCCTCACAGCTAATCTATGTGGTATGTACCATAATTATCACCATTTTATTGATGAGGAAACTGAGGCAAAGAGATTGGGTCAGTTGCCTGAGGTCTTACAGGTCTTGAATTCTGATGAAAACAGAATTCAAACTCAGGTCCATCTGACACCAAAGCTGTTTCCAAAAGTTTGAAAAGGGAAATAGGATTTTAGTCATTTTACTACAAGCTTTAAAAGCAAACATAATGACTCGAGATGTGGTCAAAGGCACCCTTTTTTTTAAAAACTGACATAGTTTTAATAAAACTTTAAAAAGATACTTTTCAGGGCTGTAAGGATGTGTCTAAGTTTGAAAAAAATTTAAGCACCTGGATTCTTATGTGCTTATGTTTCAAAGTTCACCCAACTTGAAAGTCATCTGCTCCTTAATAAGTGCTGCCAATATGGAATAAGAAAAAATACTTTAAACAGAAAATCCCCCTGTGTTTGGTGAACAGAGCAGTATTGTTTGTTTTTCGAAAGGGACAGGAGATGGGGGTAGAGGTGGGAGTGTTTGTTTTTATGAAGTCTGCTTTGAAAATCTCTTCTGAGGCCTTCCCAGGAGCAGCTGAGTGGGAGTGCTGGGGTTTGATACAATACCTGCTGGGTAAGTATGGGCCTGTCTCAGCTGCAAGTAATTTACACTCTCAGGATTCTCTCCAAAGAGGACCTTAGACCAAGGCAAGCTGAGAAAATCATATATTGGATTTCTAATTGCTACAGGGCTCTGGTAGGAACAAAAATATTTTTAGGTCTAAGTTTCTTAAGGCAGTGGGCTAACTGAATCTGAGAAGAACTGGGGATTTTACCCATTTGGTGGGAAGATTTATGCTATCTGAGGGGTAGATTCTAGGGAAGGCTGGGAAAATTATCCGAATGCATTCTCTGAATTGTGTCTTAGCTGTTGGCAATGTAGGTGCTAATCAGAGCCTTCTCCAGTCGTTCTTCTGTTAATTTGCCCTCCAAGAGGATCTGAGAATTTGCTAGGCTGCCCCTGTCCTCCTCCTCAACTGAATTCTCCCAGATCCTCCAGAAAGAATAGGATGCTGATGCTGTAGTTGGGGGCCTTTCACACAATCACTGGCCACATCCCAGACAGGTGGAGGCCTCTGGTTTCTGAGAACCTGTATCAGGTGGTATGAACTGGAGAATCAATGTGGCTGGCTTGAGAAAAAAACTCCAGGAATATCTCAACTGCCAAAGTTTCACCTTTCCAATGACAATATTGCCACAGGGATTCATACCCCAGTACAAAGCTGCAGCAATCAATTAGTAAATCATTCCTTAGTTCTTCCCTAGCCTCACTGAAAACTGAAAATCAACAAGATAAATATATGTTTTTGTTTAAAAATACTGTCACCATCAGAGGTTTCTCTTTTAACTTTAGCTTTTTCTTTGCGTAGGCAATACATTCACATTCTTAAATAATCAAAATGGTATTGAAAGGTATGCATTGAAATTCTCACTCTCACCCTGTCCCCACTCACCTTATGGCCCCACCTCCATTCCCCATAGGTAACCACTTTTTAAATTTCTATGTGCTCTAACGGGGCACCTCTCTAAAAGAGATACCTGTCTAGTGTCTCTTTAGGCATGTATAAACAAAATCAAATACATAGTTTTATTACTTCTCTCCCTTTATTATACAACACGTAGCATACTACAAACACTGTTCTGTATCTTGCCTTTTTTTTCACTTAATGCATCCTAAAGCTTTCTCCTTCTCAGAACATGGTAAGCTTCCTTATTCTATGTTGTTGTTGTTGTTACAGCTGCTTACTATTCCATTATATGCCACACTTTATTTATTTGGATTGTTCAGTCTTTTGCTTTTAAAAACAATGCAATCAAGGGTTTGTGACCAGATATTTCTGGATCAAACTTTGTTCCTCTATTCACTGGAAATCCCACAGGCATGTATATGGCAGTCCAAGGAGTGTACACTAGATTTACAGAAGGGTAGAGATAGAAGAGGCTTCAGACCTCATCTAATCCAACCCGCTGTTTTAAGAAAGAGGAAACCAAATCTCAATGAAGTGACTTACCCAAGATTATAGAGTGGTTGGTCTGGGACCAGAGCCCAGGTTTCCTGGTTCCCAGCCTGAAGTTTTCCCTGCTCGATCACACTGCTGGGTGCTGCATATGTGTGTGTGTGTGTGTGTGTGTGTGTGTGTGTGTGTGTGTGCGTGTGTGTGTGTATTGCTCCTCCAGGAGTATAAAACTCATTGGATACAAAGTTGAACATGATAAGAGCCAGGAGAGAGCTACAAAGCCCTGAGGGGATTCCTTCAAAGAGGAAGATACCGGGCTTCCCTGGTGGCGCAGTGGTTGAGAGTCCGCCTGCCGATGCAGGGGACACGGGTTCGTGCCCTGGTCCGGGAAGATCCCACATGCCGCGGAGCGGCTGGGCCCGTGAGCCATGGCCGCTGAGCCTGCGCGTCCGGAGCCTGTGCTCCGCAACGGGAGAGGAGAGGCCACAACAGTGAGAGGCCCGCGTACTGCAAAAAAAATAAATAAATAAAAGAGGAAGATACCAGGTTAGGGGAAATCTGGAAAGCCTTCATCAAGAAGGTAACATTCATGGTTGGGCCTGGAATAATACATAGGATTTTACCAAGTTGAACAGGTGAAGAAGGACACTCCAGGTGAAGAGGTCAGCAAGAGCAAAGACATGGACATGGGAAAGCATCAGGTATCTTTGTGTAGCCAAGAGCCAAGTGTGTCTGGAGTATAGTGTATGATTAGAAAATAAAACTCCTAGTAGCTTTAATGAGATTATTGAGCACTTACCTTATGCCAGATGTTATTCTGAGTGCTTTATCAATATTAACCTTTAATCTTCACAACCCTATGAAGCAGTTACCATTATTAGCCCCATTTTCCAGGTGGGAACACTTGGGCACAGAGAAGGTAGGTAACTGGGCTTAAGTCCCACAGCTAGTAAGTTTACATTCTAGAGAGTCTGGCTTTAAAAGAGCGTTAGCACTTATCCCTGTTACTGGGAGATGAGACTGGAAAAAGAAAGTGGTCACATTAGAGAGGATGTTGGAATACTTGGTGCGACACAGAAATATTTATACTACCATGGATTGCGAAGGGAAGGAGGCAAGTCTTTACTGAGTACATACTATGTCTTCAAAATATGATGAGAGATAGATTTATTTTCTTTTTTTAATTAAATTTTTTATTAATTTAAAAAAAGGTAAGATCATAGGGAGCCAGCAATGCTACAGAAACATAGGGTTAGAGGCCTACCTAGAGAAAGACCCTGGTATTGGCAGAGACATATTGAGGCACTGTGTGTTTAAAGTCTGAGATCTAAAGAGAAAGAGTAAACTAGCCAGGGGTCACCATCCCAGTCCCTGCTTGACATCTGCTTCAGTTCATTCCAGGAGGAAAGAGAAGGGCAGGGAGGTAGACAGCATCTCAGCAAAGCCAGCTTCAGTTTTGGTCATCTCACCTACCGACCATATTTAAGGAGTTCCAGGTTAAGAGTTTAAAAGCATATGGCACCTAGGCTGTCATTCAGGAGAAGGGATCACATTCCAAGTCCAAGAAAACTCCTCCCTCAGATCTGAGAGTGTTCAGGGCTTCAGCTGAGCTCCTCTGGCTAACGAGTAGTCACTTGGTCAGTCCTGCTGCCTTGATCCCATCTCCAGGAGGGGCTACAGCCAGAGGGAGAAGAGGGAGTCCAGCGCCCAAGCCTTTTGAGGCACTATTAGATAGGGAAAAGAGGGGCCCTGGGGTCACTGATTCTAGGAGGGAAACTGGTAGGGGCAGCATGTCTTCTGGGCTGGACAGAGTGAAGCTTGGACATACAGCAGAACCATTCCTATTGGAGCTACAAGCCCCTAGAATTGCTCCACAGCCTGTCTTGCTCTCCCTTGAATCTGATCTGCTCCTGTACTGCACCTGTCATGGCCAGTCCATCTCCAACCCCCATCTCCCTAGAGCCAATGTGAGTCAGGTGGACAAAATTCATTGGTTCCCCAATCACGGCCCGGTCAGGACACCTCCTCTTCTTCTTCAGCTGGGGGTTCCCTACCATGCAGCAGCCCAGTTTGTGCCAAAATTCACTCATCCCCTGCTGGTTACAGTTTCACTCTGCCTGAGGCCCCAGAGGGCTCTTACTCTGGTGCCCTGACCGCCCACTCCTCACTCCCCTCAGGTGTAACAGCATCCTAGGTTTACTCAGCTGGACACATATAGAGAAAGTACAGTCTCTGGAGCCCTTAGCTGAGCAGTGAAGGTCAGCGTCTCAGACCCTGAGAGACTAGCAAGGTCAGAGAGTGGGGTGGGCAGGCAGGACCAAGATGATGTCTTCCACAGACTCGGAACCCTGCTCTACTCCAGCATTGAGGTGACCGGCGGCAGCTGGTGGGGGGGGTGTCCCGCTTGGGGCCCACCAGTGTGGGTTTTTCAGGCTCGCTCCTTGGCGGGGTGGTGAAGCCAAGGGCCGGCTGGCAGAGCTAGATTTCTTTTCTACATAATTCAGATGAGGAAACCAGGACTCTGAGAGGGTAAGTGACTTACCCAAATTCTCAAAGCTGTCAAGTGGCAGAGAAAGCCTTTGAGGACCTGTGTCTGAGCTAGTGTTCTTGCTTATCTAAATGTAGCCCACAGAATGCACGGCCTAGAGGGGAATGGAGTTCCGTGGTGAAGCTGGCTTGGGAAATGCTCAGATAATCCAAAACAGACCTGAATTTAATTGCAGATTTTCTCAGACTTTAATAGGCTACCATGCTTCATAAGGTGGACGTCTCACATTTCCAAAGCTAGTTGTACCACGATACCCTCCTTTCCCACCACCCCCAAGCCCTTTGTTCAAGTCACATTCAGTGGAGAGAGTGCTGGGAGGATACTAGTTTGGGAAAGCCTACATAGACCATACTGGAGAAAGGAAGGAAAGGTGTGTTTCCTGATCACCTGGGTGTGTGGCCACTCTTTACAAATACAAACAAAGGGCACTTGAATCTTACTTCCTGAGAACTACACAGAAAAGGCGTTATCTAAACTTCCACATCTCAGAAAGCTGGTGTGTTTTGTTTTTTGTTTTTGTCTTTGTTTAATTTTTGATCCCTAAAACAAATAAATTGTCTTTGTCTGTTTTAGGGATCAGAATGGAAAAAACTGATTTGATTTCTATGGTAGAATCTCCCAATTCCTAGTCCAGTTCTTTCATACCCTAAGGTTAAGATGTTGGGATGTCAAAACCCAAAAATATATGTAGGTCATGCTTGATTGGATTATGCCTGTGAACTTAATTTATATTTAGCTGGTGGTTTAATATATAATCCAGTGTTGCTATCATATCACTATAAAAGAAAGCATGTCCAAAAAAGAATACCTTTGCCCTCTCCCTTCCAAAAATCGTCATAAAGTGTAAAACTTATATCCAGCATGACTGGACCAAGTAAAACCTTAGGCATTAAGAAAGGATTCTGGGGCTTCCCTGGTGGTGCAGTGGTTAAGAATCTGCCTGCCAATGCAGGTGACACAGGTTCAATCCCTGCCCCAGGAAGATCCCACATACCGCAGAGCAACTAAGCCCGTGACCCACAGCTACTGAGCCCACGTGCCACAACTACTGAAGAGCCAGAGCTCCACAACAAGAGAAGCCACCGCAATGAAGAGTAGCCCCTGCTCGCCACAGCTAGAGAAAGCCTGCGTGCAGCAACGAAGACCCAACGCAGCCAAAAAATTAAATAAATTTTAAAAAAAGAAAGGATTCTGTAAATCTTAAACACTGTGTGAAAATAATATTCTTTGACTGGCTACAAATTCTGCCTGTCAAAGGACTTTTCTCAGGCAGTTTTTATTACATTTGGTAAGTTGGGTGGAACTTCCTTTTCAACTCTGGTAGTATTTTAAGAATTTGGGGGAGGATTATTGGAATGACCAGAAATGCTATTGGTGGTGGTTTTAATTACTCAATAAGATGACCTAATTTTAAGAATGAAAGGGCTACTTAATAACACTTGTTTTTATTTAGAGCGCCGGTGTGTGGGTGAAGCCTCCAAATTTTGCAAAAACTTCTAGAATCACTTGTAGTGTTATTTCATAGTCTGGGGAATGTTCGGTAGTGATCCCTTTTAAGCAGATTGGAAAATAGAATAGGAACATTGAGGATAATGCTAATTGCAACAAAATACAGATCCATCCCTCAACTAATTAATTACCAATATAAATATCTTCTTTCTTTTGGACACCATATAACGTGTACTTACGCAATGGAATGTTTCTCAAGTATAGGAAATTGGGATCCCCAGCCCCCAAGAAACATGCCTGCCTTGTGAAAAGCTCCTCGTCTTAGGAATCATGGGAATTGGAATTCAGTCCAATTCTGGTGACTTCTCAGTTTATGGAGGTGGGTAGGAATTCTGTTTTCAAGATCTTGGGTGAAAGGAAACTTGCAATGGGCATCCTGAATTGTAACCTTGGCACCCCCCTCCCTGTGAGCTCAGACAAATGGCTTCATCTCTTGTGCCTGTTTTTTTTTTTTTAATCTCCCAATTTCTATTCTCGTTCTTTTGTATCCAGAGGTACATGTCATCTGAAGCCTTATGCACTTTGCATAGTAAATCAGGAACAAATCCAGGAGGGAGAATGAGACAGAGAGACAATTACCTGGTTAGTAGCACTAAGTTTCTGCATAAATTTTGTGCTAGGCTTGATGAACCTATGGTAATGTATGATGTTTCATGTGCTGCACCGTGTCTTACACATTTATATATTTTCTCCTGGCCCTTGGGAAACTGAAGTCTCTGTGGAACATTCCATGAATGATCATCAGCATTACATTCTACTAAAATAACTGGGACCTATTTATAAACCACGGGAAATTGTTGTTGCTCAGGATACAGTCTGAATAAGTAATTTAGAAAATGGAAAACACTGTCAGTCATCCATATGTTTTCTCTATCTACTATTTTCCAAACTGGCCTTGAGTGTTCCTATCCCTATACCTTTGCTCATGCTGTTCTCAAAGCTAAGAATACCCTCCCCACTTTTCCAAATCCTCTTCTCCTTTAAGGTTCAACTCAAATGCCACTTTTTTGGGTAGAAATTTCCGTAGCTTTTTGACATGGCCCCTCACCGCCATAACCCAGGGATCTCTCTTTCCTTGCAATTGTGATTCACTTCTAGCCCCTAACACTTAGCACTTAAGTGCTCCCCTATTGTTCTCTCCTTTTTTAAAAAATAAATTTATATATTTATTGATTGATTTTTGGCTACGTTGGGTCTTCATTGCTGCATGTGGGCTTTCTCTAGTTGCGGCGAGCGGGGGCTACTCCTGGTTGCGGTGCACGGGCTTCTCACTGTGGTGGCTTCTCTTGTTGCAGAGCACAGGTTCTAGGCGTGCGGGCTTCAGTAGTTATGGCACTCAGTCTCAGTAGTTGTGGCACTCGGGCTCAGTAGTTGTGGCTCGTGGGCTTAGTTGCTCTGCAGCATGTGGGATCTTCCTGGACCAGGGCTCGAACCATGTCCCCTGCACTGGCAGGCGGATTCTTAACCACTGTGCCACCAGGGAAGTCCTGTTCTCTCCTTTTTGCCATTAGATAAAACTGGGATTTTCAGAGAGACTGTAAACTTCTTGAGAAGAGGGTCCTACATGAATAACCAAGAAAGCATCTAACACAGAGGTGAGAACACGGACAGCACTCAGTGCTGTTGGTATAAGGTGGTGGTTTTCAAGTGATCTAAAGCCAAGTGAAAGAAAATCACAGAAATCCTATGTGCAAAATAAAGGTTGACCTACTGTGGTAGAAGTTGTGGTAAAGGTAGGTACACTGGCATCCTGTCAGCTGGACCCTACTCTCTACCCTCTTCTGAGCAGGCCCTGGAGCACCCTCAGGGCGCAGGCTCCCTTTGTCCCCTGCCCTGCTGGTGCCCTATGTCCTCAGGCTTCCATGCTGGGAACCTCACCTTCCCTAGAACCCAAGGTTCCTCCGTTCCATTCTCTCCAGGCTTAAGCATAAATGTCTATTAGCTGAGCTGTTAAAATGTTTCATTAGCTGAGTGTGTGCTAATATTACGCACCCTCTCCAAAACAAGTGCATTCTCACAGTTTTTCTAAACAGAACACCTTGGCCTGACCCATGGATCCCCAACCAGTCAGTTGGAGAACTCGGTGTAGCTGATCATGGTGCAGTCCCTGCGGCCATATTCCCCCCTTCCTACTGCTCCAGCAAATTCCAGTAGAAATGCCTGCAGGATTGAAATTCTGGGGTTCCTTTCAACTCAAACTTCCTGGGCTTCCCTGGTGGCGCAGTGGTTGAGAGTCTGCCTGCCGATGCAGGGGACACGGGTTCGTGCCCCGGTCCGGGAAGATCCCACGTGCTGCGGAGCAGCTGGGCCCGTGAGCCATGGCCGCTGAGCCTGCACGTCCGGAGCCTGTGCTCCGCAACGGGAGAAGCCAGAGTGAGAGGCCCGCCTACTGCAAAAAAAAAAAAAAACAACAACAACAAACTTCCTGTCAACATAAACACACTCTTCCCCATAAGCAAACATTTCCTTGTTCCTTCATACTCCCAGTTAATTGCAAGGAAACAGAGTAAACAAATTTTTTGATGGAACTTTGGATGGCACAAGACACATCCCATTCAGAGCAGTAGGAACAGAATGCAAAGTGGCTGTACCATCCACCCTTTGACCCTGGCATCACTCCAGCCCAGCCCACCTCAGCACTGCATGGACTCCTCCAAGACTGACCTTGGCTGCCTGCTATCTTGGGCTTCATGCTTGCATTCTGGCTCCTCCCTTGATTAGATTACTGGGGCAACAATGCGTTTATCCTTGACTTTACATCCTGCTGACCTCCTTTTACGTGGGGATCCACTTTTCACTCCAGACCCTAATGCAGGCCCTGGTGCTCTTTACTATTGTTCACTGACCAGTGGCTCTTCTGGGTCCGCAAGATCCTGGTTGCTTCAAGACACCAGGCCCTGACAGCCACAAATGGTGAGCTGTATCTGCCAGCTAGAATCTGGGACCGTTTTCCAAGAGACCTTGCCTGGCTCTAAACTGTCTGTCCTACGAGCCCATTTCCATTCAGTCCCAAACTGAGCAACCCCAGTCTCAGTAGCCTCCTGACTTGACATCGTATGTGTTCTTCCAGCTATTTGACTTGGGCTTCCCTCTGCAAACATTAGCCTTGTTCACCGTTGTGCTCTGTGTCCTCTAGAGCCCTTTGCCAGCCCCACCCCCAGTACCTGCCCCACTACAAGAAGTCACACTCTCACTGTCACCACTATAGGACATTCCACTGGCCCCTGAGGAATCAGCATGAACCAGTCAGAGAAATCATTTTACAAACAGGGGGTTTTGATTTCCTTAAATTCTCCGTGTAGGGCAGGAGTTATCCTCAGAAGGAAATATAAAATAGGGGATATAAATCTGGACTCCTGGTCAAGAAGGAGGTACAGAACTTTTATAAAGGATAGATGATTTACTGTCTCTCCTACCATTCTACCACATGGGGTGAGGCCTGCTGGGAATGTTGTGAGGGAGATGTTTATCAGGAGGATAGTAAAGGACTTAGGACTCTTGTTATCTACCTTCCATAAGCAGGCATTTTTCTCTTTTGTATTTCTTAGGGAGAAAAAAAGTGTCAGCTTGAACTCCTCGTGCTTTTTTTTTTTGCGGTACGCGGGCCTCTCACTGTTGTGGCCTCTCCCGTCGCAGAGCACAGGCTCCGGACTCGCAGGCTCAGCGGCCATGGCTCACGGGCCCAGCCGCTCCACGGCATGTGGGATCTTCCCGGACCGGGGCATGAACCCGCGTCCCCTGCATCGGCAGGTGGACTCTCAACCACTACGCCACCAGGGAATACCCCCTCGTGATTTTTAAAAAATTTTTAATTAATTTATTTATTTTTGGCTGCATTGGATCTTTGCAAAGATCTTTCTCTAGTTGTGGTGAGCAGGGGCTACTCTTCATTGCGGTGTGTGGGCTTCTCATTGCAGTGGCTTCTCATGTTGCAGAGCTCAGGCTCTAGGCGAGTGGGCTTCAGTAGTTGTGGCACTGGGGTCAGTAGTTGTGGTTCGCGGGCTCTAGAGTGCAGGCTCAGTAGTTGTGACACAGAGGCTTAGTTGCTCCGTGGCATGTGGGATCTTCCCAGACCAGGGATCGAACCCCTGTCCCCTGCATTGGCAGGCGGATTCTCAACCACCGCACTACCAGTGATGTCCCCCTCATGTTTTCTTATGTAATAAAAAAGTCAAGCAAATGGCATGTCTTTGTTCGACCTGGACTCACAGCCTGCCTGCATTATCACAAGTGCTAAGAGGTGGAGCCTCTGTGTGCCTTGAGGATTATCATGCATTTTTTTTTCCAAGTGTTAAGCCTTTTTCCAAGCAGAAGGGGCCCATCTCAGGGCAGGCCATTATGATGCATAGTCCCTTGTTGATGTTTCAGCTAGTGTTAAATAAGTCTTTAGGGTTTTATTGTAAGGGTACTAAATTTGAAGTCAAGATTTCCAAAACCAGTTTTCCTTTTAACTGACTATGGGTACGTTATAGCCCAACGGGGTCCCTTTTGCTCATCTGTAAAATCATGAGGGTTGAGCCCATGCAACCTGAAAGAAACCCTCCAGCTCTGAAATTCCCCAACTTCATAATAAATCCTAGTTGGCATCTAGGCACTAATTGAAAATCTATAAACCAAAGATACTCTAGAATTGAATCTCTTGGTATCCCTCAGCAATAATAGTAATAATTAGGGTTTTAGCTACAATAAGAAATCATCTTCCTTTTTTATGAGGTAATATATCCATGGGACCACCTAGCATCGATAGGCCATCAATACATTTCAGTTAAAGAGGCATTTCCTATACTAATATTTCCCAAAATATAATTCTAGAAATCCTATTCTTTCACCTAGATTCACCAAGGCAATTGCGTCCTACAAGGTCCTTTATAATGTTTTTTATGTGTGCAGGATCCAAAGATCACACATTGCTAGTTATTAGTTCTCTTTAGTTATTCTTAATCTAGAACAGTCTCTTCCCATTTTTCATAACATTGATAAATTTGAGGAGTCTGGGTTGATTGTACTGTAGAATATTATATAATCTGAATTTACGGGATTGTTTCCTCATGTTGAGATTCAGATCTAATATGTTTGTCAGAAAAATGACTTCAGTGATGTTCATACTGTTATTTTTTAAAACTATTTTTTATTTTACCTTTAATATGTGATCAAATATTACAGAAATACATAGAGAGAAATGGAAGGTTCTCCAAAATGTCACCCCCAGAAATAACTGGTGTTTACATTTTAGTATATATGCCATCAGATTTTTTTTCATTTGCATTTAACAAAAATGGAACCATTTTCTATATCACTTTTGTAACTTGCTGTTTTCACTTGTTGCCGTATCTTAGAACACTTTCGGTGTGAGTACATATAGATCTACCTCATTTTTTTAGTGGTTTGTTTCCAGTTTCTGGCTATTAGGAACTATGCTGCAATCATTGTCTATGTAAATTTGCCTTTGTGTGCTTATGTGTTTCTGGTTACCTTCCGGAGTAAAATTCCTGGATCAACTTTGGTATTACAAACTTGCCACCACAAAAACATTACATCAATCAATACATTCACCAACAATGTGTGAGAGTGACTGTTTCCTCACATCTTATCCTGGTATTACTACTCTTTTTAATCTTTGCCAACTGGAAGTGAAAATCGCTATCTCATCATCATTTGAATTTTTAAACTATGAGCGAAGTTGAGTATATTTCTGTATGTCTATTTCCTGTTTTTGTTCCTTTTTCTGAGCTCTCTGTATATATCCTTTGCCTATTTTCCTACAGGATTATCCTTTACTTATTGATTTCTAAGACTCATTTTTATGCTAAAGAAATTAACCATTTATTTTTTGTACTTGTAATTATTATTTTGTCCAGCTAATTAGAGCACCTAAGTAACATCCTGTGAAATGTGCTCCAAAGAATCTGCCTAACTTAGGAAGAAGTCATGTTTAGATCCTCCTCTTTGAACTTTCCATATAGGGAAAAGAGCCAGAACACCTGCTTGACTTAAATCTCTAGTGTGAATAAAATATATGTATTCATACATATACATACACTGTATGTATAATTTGAAAGTGGTTGTTTTAAAAGATGTTTTCTCTGTGGTCATTTTCTTTCAAAAAAATAAACCACATTAAGATTCTTGAAAATTGGGCTGTGGTGGGTTATAAGGTAGAAGCAGAAATTGTTCTGAGGCTGGAAATAGGCTGTAGATTATTAAACCCAGTGTCTACAGGTGGCCAAATCTCCCCTCTCCCCCTCCGCAATGACTGGACATAGTGTGGAACCCATCACTCTGGAAGGTCTCAGGAAGCTCTGACAAGTAGAGCATCTTCAGAAGGTAGACTCTGTCCACTTAATTTTCTCCCACCTTGAGCTGCTGGGTTTGGTTGCGTGGTGGCCCGCTAGCAGCCTGCAGATCGCGCTGTTAGGTGTACTGCAGGCCTAAGTTCACTCTTTAGAAATCTTTCCAAACAGAAAGGAATTGTGGGCCAAAGTTTCGTTGTTTTTGTTTTGCCTTTCCTATCCCAACCAAGTTGGATTCCTTTTCTCACAATTTGGACCATGTCCTTGCATTTCCTATGAATAAGATTGTCAGCTTCAGAGACGTCTATATTTGGTGATAGGGAATTACGTTCAGCAGTTTTACAACGTTCTCCCTAATCATCTCTCCTGGTCCCTGGATGTGCTGGCTCTGTGCCCAGTACAAAAATGAAAGATTAGTTAACTGGATGCACTAGGTACATGGCCGCCAGCTGCATTTAGGACGCATGATTAACTCTCTTACTTCTCCTAAGTGCTGCCCACACTGCTCTACCCTAAAAGTAATGCAGTTCTTTCTTGTTCAATACTATTGACTCCTCTAGAGAAAGAAACAGAGAGAAAAAAGTCTCTAACTTTTGATAGCTCAGAGCTGGATCTGTCAGCAATCTGAAATACATTCAGTCTCTGATAATAAAACATTTTCGTATGTCGCTCAGAGGGAGTTAGAAGACATTACCGCCGAATTTGATTTCACATATGTGAAATCATGAGGTTCATGAGGGCAAAAGTAAGATGTCAACACCCAGCCCCCAAAACAGCCACGAAATAGGAAATAAACACATACAGCCAAGAAATAGGAAATAAGGAAACAAGCGTACTTTCTGAGTGATAAACTCTGAAATCAACACTTAATAGCACTGGGCAGAGATATGTAAAATCTCCTTAAAGGGGCAGAAATCAATCATCTAGCCTATGCCTTTAAGGCTTGACTGCTGTCCACTCAAGCATAAACGCGTATTTAAAGAAAAAACGCACATTATTTGTAAAAGAAAACATAGAAATGTTACATGGCAGCTTTTTGGGTTGTTATATAATATGGATATATTAATTTTGTCTCGTCACTGCTATTCTTTCCATCTGTCTTTCTTCCCATGGGAGATACTCACTGGAATAAAAATATTTTTCCCTATATTTTTTTTTACTTGCTAACATAGTGGATCTGCTTGAGAGCTGTTATTAAACACACTCATCTGACTTGGTTGGGATAGAGCCACCAATACCTTCTGAATTTAAGCTACAGCTGAAATATTTTGATAAGAAAAACAGGAAATTGCTCTACAAATAAACCAAGGTACACTCAGGATTGAATCAAAACTTTTCCTTCATGGGAAATAACCTAGCGATATCTCTGTTTTCTTTTGAACGGAAAAGAGCTGGCACAGTATATGGCTTGTTGTACCACTGTTAAATTCGTTCAGATTAGGTCTTATGGGTGAAACATACTGACGATCGTATCCTTTGGGTGGGCTCCTCAGCAGCTGTCCAATGAACTAGGCTTCATAAGCAGAACACTGAGAAAAATATTTCTGCTGCTTCATGGACACACCCGTAACACACTCATACAATGGTCTCCCCATGCCCTGGACTTACACACACTCTGTAGTACGCAGCGAACAGTTAGCGTTCAAAAATTATACATGTTGATTTGATGTACCACAAGGATATTCCTCCTAGCTAGTCATCTGTCAGGGATATGTATCTCCTAAAAACTTTTAATTGCTAGAGATTTTGACTGAATTTTGACAATCAGATTTGAGGGTCCCCTACCACCTCACCAGTTAGAAGAAAGAAAAACAAACAAAACAAAACTACTGCACTCCTCAGCCTTCTGATTTGAGTGATTGTGCCGTGATGACTTAATTTGCTTTGCATACTTTGCGGAGGAATTTAAATAGCTCAGATGCTTAACTCTTGAAAAAGTGGTTACTAGTCACATCACACATAGCAACTACTTCCTTTAAGAAATGTCACAAGGATGTTTATAATTTATTGCTGGGCTTGTTCAGCATAGCATACAGATCAACTTACATATTTACATCCAGCATCAAATAGGATTTTAAAGGCACTGCTCAAGCCAATCAAAGTAGGCACCCTTACTGGCAACCCCAAGGCTCTGCTTTTCCTCACTCTAGCATTTTTCTAGATGTTAAAATAATCCCATGCCTATGATGTAGGAGTGCATATATGTGGTCAGAACCACAAAACACAAGTAAAAGTTGGCACAGGCACCATTCCATGAGTATCCGTAGCACTCAAAGCTGTTGACCATAGGAGAAGGGAACTCCAAAGCAAAGGCTTCGCTGGAAACCACGGCCACGTGGATTTAGTGGTCACTGTTCATAGGCCCTGGGGAATAGTTGTATGACTGGCCCCAAACCACAGTGATGTCAGTGACCTTGTGGAGTTGATCCCTAATATCATACCTAAAAGCACAGGTAGCAAATTGTCTCGGCTGAGTAAATGGATCCTGAGATGAGAAGGACTTTGGAATAGGCCTACGGTTCCTGGGACTACCATCCTGATAAAACCCTCTCTAACTGCTAAATGCTGTCTGAAATTGCCTTATTTCTTTGGCTTAGGGCTTTGATACGCCTTTTTAAAATGAAAATATTTGAGAGAGGTATAATACTGTATGCTGTTCTTAATTACCCGTGTCTTAATATGAATAAGGAATAGCATGTTCCTAAGATAAAGTATCCACAGAGCTTGGAGATGTAGGAAGAACCTGCCTGCAATGAACCCTTGGGTAAAGGATGCTCCTGAAGGTGAGGAGCTAAGGGCTTGATGCCTGATGTTTTGCTAATGGCCTCCCTCGGAACCCTCGTAAGTTTCATTCCCATGGCGAGCCCTGGTGTCTAAGCTGCCTGCTGGTGACCCCGTACAAAGCTGCAGCAAACCGAGTGAGCTGCCTGGGTCCTGAGCAGAAAGAAGAACTGCTGCTCCACAGAGGCAGTGTTGTGTAGCAGAAAGAAATGCGACTTGTGGATCGCAAACCCTTTTGTAGCTTTCTGTGGCTTCTTCCTATATGATCAAGTCTCCTCCTATGGAACATCAGCCCACCCTAGATATTTACAAAATTAACATTTCAAGTTAATTCCCAAACCCAGCCCAGCCCTGAGAGCCTGCCAGTGCACAGGGCTGCAGAAACCCTTCCACAGCAAGTAATGGCAATCAGTGGATCTCAAGAGAAGGGCCAATGCCCCATCTGCATTCTTCACTCGTTGCCACCATCGTGTCTCTGCCCAGAGATTTAAGATTTATTTTGCACCTTTCTGAGTGAATCTCAAAGCCCTTTACAGGCAAGAATAAGGGTTATCCCAGGACAGGACTCTTAGTCTGTATTCATCAGATTATACTTGGCCAAAGCAACAGTCGCAGTTGGAAGCAGGAACAGCCTTCATGTTTCCTAAGAAGTCTGGTAGGGATTTTGAAATCACAGGTTGAGTCTGGAGTATGAGACACGTCTCAAAGTAACTAAAATATGTGGCAGGGGTGTGTTTCACTGTGACCTACACATAGCATATGCTGTTTCCTTTAATCCAATTGGCCAGGTGGTGATAGTGGGCAGTGGATAATAATAACAACAGCAACAACTAACATTTACATAGCATTTACTATGCACCAGACACTGTTCTAAGACTTGCACATGCATTAACTGATAACATCCTATAAGACAGGTACTATTTGTATCCTCCCACTTGACAGATGAAAAAACTGAGGCACAGAGAGTTTAAGTAACTTGCAAAGGGCATATAACAATAATTGAATTAATTACATTTTAAATTCTCAAAATAACTACTACTGATATTACCTTCATTTTGCAGAGAAGGAAGTTGAGGCTCAGAGGCAAGTAATGTATCGAAGGTCACACAGTGTTGAAGTGGTGGCATGGCCCACCCCTAACATTTGGGGGAGCTGGAGCAAGAGTACAGAGACCCATATTCCAAGGCAAAACTTTTACATCAAGCTCAAGTTAAACAAAATGTGCTCTCTTCCGTTGTTTTGAAGAATATACCTTCAAAACAACCTGGAAGACCAGATTCAAATTTAGAATTTTCAGACTTCTTGGTCTGAGCCAGAAGAGGTGTGGCACAGAGAGTCATACCCCAGTCCCTGGCCCAGTACCCTTCTCTTCTCACCCCTGAAACTCACATCCAGAAACTCTAGTGTGCATGACCTACTCCTGTCCATACTCTCTACAAACAGCTGCCCTAAGCCACCCTGAAACCTAGGGTATGCATACCCCGGGGAGGACACACCTGGGAGTGGCCTGCACAGGTCCTGGAAGCAGGCTCAGGGCTACTGACAGGGGAATTCTGGTGTCTTATTATGGTCTAGGGGGAGGGATATGGGCTCTGGTGGGCATGTTTTTTGACCTGGTTTTTTTTTGTTTTGTTTTTGCGGTACGCGGGCCTCTCACTGTTGTGGCCTCTCCTGTTGCGGAGCACAGGCTCCGGACGCGCAGGCTCAGCGGCCATGGCTCACGGGCCCAGCCGCTCCGCGGCATGTGGGATCTTCCCGGACCGGGGCACGGACCCGTGTCCCCTGCATCGGCAGGCGAACTCTCAACCACTGCGCCACCAGGGAAGCCCTGACCTGGTTTTTGACCTTCACTCCATGGGGTGGAGCACACCTTGAAGAGGGCCGCAGTGGGACCCTCTGGAGCTCATGGCCCAGGGCAGAGGGCCCAGTTGCCTGGCTCTGAGAGTGGCATTGGTCACAGTACCAGGGCTTCAAACATGTCTGCCCGACTCCAATGTCCTTGCCCTACTCAACCACCATTAATGTCACCCCTCTGCCTCTGACCCCAATTTGGAAATTGAAGCTGAAGAGGAATGCTGTGGGAAGGAAGGAACCCTAAGAGTAGGGGGCACAGAGATTTCCCCTCACCCACTCTCACACTTTCCCTTTTCCACTGGGTCCTGCCTCTAGCAGCTGGCCAGGCTGCATAAACACGGCCCGGAGCAAATCCAAATCCTGACCACACCCTTCCTTGTTTACGAACACAAAGCAGGGAAAGAAAGAATAGGCACTGCCTCGAAAATGTTTCTTTTAAAAAATCTGTTAATTCTCTCTAACCCTGGAAGATAACACTTCTGAAAAAATAATTTACCTAGAGAAAGCCCTTTTTCTTTCTTCAGACTTTAGCACAGCCAAAAGGCCTGCCTAGCCAGTCCCTCTACTGCAGTTACTTCCTGGCACCTGGCATGGGCTATTTACAGGGTTTTAGGAAGGAGCCTGTCAATCTGTCCAGGCTTCTAAATTTAGTTTCCATACATAAAAGCAATTTCCTGTGTTGGTTATCATAATTAAAATTTTCCACAGGCTTAATTTTGTATTGTTGACACTCGAATATCATCATTCATGGTGTCTTGCTGCCTTTTCAAAGAACCACTTTAACACCCTGACACACCAGCAGCTTGCAAGCCCCGGCACTCAGAGCTGAAACTCCAGTGGGCAATGCCCGTGGATTTGGATTGCTGCAGGGCATTCCCACTCATCCGAGGGCTGGGCTCATTAGCACCCTCTCTCCTTTTCCAAAGGCACTGGGGGAGTGAAGACAGACCTGCCCAAATACCAGAGCCCTTGTGTCGTAGTCCTGGAACCTCAGAAATCCACCCAAAGCAACATGAACAAAACATGGTGTTTTGTCATAAAGAGCAGGCCAGACTTGACAGGGAATGTATCAGATCTTTCCAAAGGATTGGAAACAGAATTATGAAAGGCACCAGTAACTGATCTT
This sequence comes from Monodon monoceros, assembly GCF_005190385.1. Lineage (NCBI taxonomy): Eukaryota > Metazoa > Chordata > Mammalia > Artiodactyla > Monodontidae > Monodon > Monodon monoceros. Next base: position 43,421,286 of record NW_021703775.1, read on the forward strand.
TCTTCTTGCCAACCCCTATGCCGCCACGATAGTTTATTGTATCTCTTCTTTCTCCCTGCAATCCACTTTTCTCTGCTTCCCCACTCCTCTGCACCCCAAATAGCTGGGCAGGCAGCACTGCATGTCCTCTGGTTTGGAGCTCTGGTTTAACTGCAGCTCAATTCCAAATCCAGAGCATCTGATTGGTCCAGCCTGAGTCAGGCGCCCATGTCTGGTCCAGTTGGCTGTGGCTAAAGAGGATGGATAGATTCTGGGACAGTACAAATAAACCTGCAGGTCACATCCTCGGGGTGGAGTGGGTGAGAAGTCCTCATGAAGAGGGGGTGGGCAAATGCTCTAAAGTAGTGGCCCCCAACCTTTTGGGCACCAGGGACTGGTTTCGTGGAAGACAATTTTTCTACGGATGGTGGGTGGGGTGGGGGGATGGTTTGGGGATGATTCAAGTGCATTACACTTATTGTGCACTTTATTTCTATTATTATTACATTGTAATATATAATGAAATAATTACACAACTCACCATAATGCAGAATCACAGGGAGCCCTGAGCTTGTTTTCCTGCAACTAGATGGTCCCATCTGGGGGTGACGGGAGACAGTGACACCCGAAGTGTGTTGCTTATGTCCAGTCTACTCCGTAATCTCGTTTTGGTTGCTGTCACTGCAGAAAACCATGCTTCACGAAGATAGGATGCTGGAAATGGAAGCAGGCTTTTTGGTGCTTTTGTGGCAATCTCAGGCTATTCCACCTTGACTTTAATCCAGAACGTATGGAGATTTGAAGTTGTCTCAAACATAGTTTTAAGGCCACTGTCATTTGTGATCTCAAGCAGTTGATCCTCTTCTAGCATGGACAAAGTCGATTCACCTGGCTTATTCACGAACGGGCCGTGGATCCATTCCTTCCCCCGTCTGGGGGTCTTTTGTGGTTGGGTAGTAATGCTCAAACTCTTTTGAAAGCTGAGACTCTTTTGAAAGCAAAACTTCTGCTAATGTTTGAAACATGTCAAAAATCCCAATGTTCACTCGTCGCCCCCATAATTCCAGTTTGGCTTTGAATGCAGCCACTTTATCTGCTGACTTGAACACAGTTGTCATTCTCCCCTGAAGTGACAGATTGAGTTCGCTGAGCAGGTTGAATATGTCACACAAGTAAGCAAGTTTTGCGGCCCTTCCTGTGTTACTGAAATGTGCTGTCAGTGGTGACTGTTTTTCTAAAAGAAATCTCTAGAGCGGCTCTCGTAACTCAAAAACCCTGGCCAGTGATCTACCTTTAGAAAGCCATCTCATGTCTGTGTATGAGAGAAGACGTGTGTGCTCTGGGTCCATCTCCTCACAGAGCTGCACGAACAGATGTGAGTTAAGGGCATCTACTTCAATGTGGTTCATTATATCAATCACATCCCGCAAAACGTTATTAAGTTCAGGTGACGCTTATCGGCTAGCCAGCATTTCTCTATGGATGACACAGTGCGTAGACTCACATTCAGAAACGACCTCTTTGACCTGAGTAGTGAAACCAGAAAGCCATCCAGTCATGGCAGCTGCTCCGTCCATGCATATACCGACACAAAATGACAAATTCAGTTTTCCTGATATGTAATCATCCAAAGACTTGAATAGTTCTGCAGCTGCGGTGTTGGTTGACAACAAAAGTGCACATAACATATCCTCATGCACGTCCTCCTGAAAAATATATCACACAAACACAAGCATTTTTGCCTTGCTGTCAACATCGGTAGGCTCGTCAACCTGGATTGTGTACCACGGTGACTCATTAATCCTCTCTAATAATTGTGCCTCAATATCCTCTGCTATTTCATCAATTCATGCAGTTACGGTGCTAGCTGAAAGAGGAACACGTGCCACCTTTTGAACTGCAGCCTCTCCTAAAAGTTCATGACAAATGTTCTTAGCAGCAGGCAGGATCAACTCTTCACCCATAGTAAAGGGCTTCTTAGCTTTAGCAATGTGGTTGGCCACTAAGAATGATGATCTCAGTGCAGACACATTTGATGAAGTGGTGGCCTTCAATAATTGCTTCTGTTCTTTGTGTTTACATTTTTTTTTCTTTTGCAGAACTCCAGAGGCTTGTCTTTTAATGCAGGGTGCTTTGTCTCCACGTGGCAAAGCAGTTTTGAAGGTTTCGTGGTTTCATTGGATAACCGCTAGCCACATGCTATACAAAGTGGGTTTGGAGGATGTGAATCACCTGTTGCAATGAACCTGTAATTTAAGTAGGACTCTTGGTATTTTCTTTTAAATGCAGCCTTTTTTTGTTGGCAGCCTTAGAATCTTCTGCTGCCTCATCATTGGGTCTATCCTCCTTTTCAAAGAAGCTCTCCAGTGACATTTGTTTTTTACTCATTTTGGCTAGGGTTAGCATGTGGGCTTACCAAAACTGTGACTGAGGCAAGTGTGCAGTGCAGAAAAGAGGCAAAGATGGAAGTGGTAAATAAAATAATGGGCGGGCCACTCGCAGACTAAAATAAGTGTCGGATTCTGACTTAATGCCTGCTACCAGATGCAGCTGTACAATTGAAGTACATCAACTCACTTGCCACTATAAAGTCTGCCACCAGATGCAGCTTAATTGTCAGTTGCCACTCACGGATAGGGTTTTGGTATGAGTCTGCAAGCAATTGGTCTCTGTGCAGTCAAACCTCTCTGCTAATGATAATCTGTATTTGCAGCCGCTCCCCAGCGCTAGCATCACTGCCTCAGCTCCACCTCAGACCATCAGGCACTAGATTCTCATAAGGAGCGCGCAACCTAGATCCCTCGCATGTGCAGTTCACAGCAAGGTTTGCGCTCCGATGAGAATCTAATGCTGCTGCAGATCTGACAGGCGGTGGAGCTCAGGCGGTAATGAGAACGATGGGAGCAGCTGTAAATACAGATGAAGCTTCACTCGCTCGCCCACTGCTCACCTCCTGCTGGGCAGCCCGTTTCCTAACAGGCCACGGACTGGTAGTGGTCCGTGGCCCAGGGGATAGGGACCCCTGTTCCAAAGGTAGGCATAGATTCACGACCCAGATTGTACACATATTTAAAATAGTTAGACTACTACCTTAGCTTTAGCAACTACCTTTGCCTTAACATTTTTGGATGATAAGCAGTTTGAGGTCAGGTTTCGCATCTGTGCTTGTTCTGTTGCACGTTGTGTACCCTTATTTACCATGAATCATCATCATGGCAATATCCTCGTCATCCCACCTTTCATCATTAATAGCTTTTCTGGCTTTCTATTATGGAGCCGTATCTCTCACCCAAACTCGAAGTAGGAAGAAACATTGTTGAGAATTCAATATGATGACTGCTTAGCATTTTGCCTGGTATAAGCCTACTTGAAACTTGCACAGAAAATGACTATTGTCAACTTGGTTCATTTTTTGGGCCCCCAGCCAAATCACAGCTTTTGCTGCATTTACTTGACTTGTCTAATATGTAAAACAATAGCCTATTCTACACTCTAAAATATCATAAACGTCTCAGTCCATAAATCCCAGACTGGGATATCTGAGGAATTTTTGGCAGGTTCACCAAGAAACATGGCCAATCTAGATGTCAGAAGAATTTCTTGAGTTTCAAGTGAACCAAGAACAATAACACTTCACCCATATTCCAGAGGAATGCAATCATTTTGTACAGTTGGATAGTCTTTAGGGAATGGGCAATATTACATATTTTAAGAAATGTGTATTTGCTTTTCCTGACATTAATGTTCAGGAGGAACAAAACACTCATTGCAAACTAAATTTTGGGTAAGGTATAATCTGTTCTGCCAAATTAGTTTCTCTCTCTCTCTCTCTTTTATTTTTTTTTGTTTTGTTAGAATGACTAAAGAAAAATTCTGTGCCAAAATCAAGATGCAAGCTGAATTTCATTAATCCCTTTATTTATTCATTTGCTGTTCATTGGGTATGTACTATGTGCTGGACACTACGTTAGATGATGCAAAAGCAGAGGTAAAGGATATAGTCCTTGTCCTTATCACACTCACGGTCCAGCAGTGAAAACAGATGTATCAACCGAAAATAGTGTGATATACTAAGGGTATAAATACAATACATAGACTGTTGGAGGAGGACAGAGCAGGGACTCCTAACTCAGCCTGGGTTGAGTGGGGTGAGGAGAAACTTCCTGATGGAGAATGAGGTCTGAGCAGACTTTTACAGTTGAGAAAGATATTAAGCAGGTAGATGAAGTGAGGAGGGTATGCAGGCAGGGGAAGAGCGTGAAAAGAGCAAAAGAGCAGGATGCATTGTGGGTATTGGTGATGGCTTGTTTTGGCTGGAGTTTAGGCCAGGAGTAGTACAGATAGGGCTGGAGAGGTTGGCTTGGGAATAGGTCACAAAGGACTTTAGGCCAGGCTAAAGTATTGAAACTTTATTCTGGGTTGATATGGAGTCTTCAGAATATTTCTTTTTTAAGAAAAATTTTTATTGAAGTATAAAATATATGCAGGAATGTGCACATATGATAAGTGTTCAGCCAGATGAATTTTTATGACCTGATCATAGCTGTGTAGCTAGAAACTAGGTTATAATGTAACCAAAACCCCTGAAGACCCCCTCTTGTTCCCTTCCAGTCACTACTTCCCTCTCCAAGGGGGACCACTGGCCTGACTTCTAACATGATAGATTTGTTTTGCCTGTTTTGAACATTATTTAAGTGGAATTGCAAAACAGGTAGTCTTCTGTGTCTTCTACCAGCCAGCACTATGTTTCTGAGCACCGTCTATTCTGTCTTATGGAGATGTGGCTCATTCAATCTCACTGTTGTACAATATCCCATTGTATGAATTTGCCATAATTTATTTATCCTTTCTATTATGTATTAACATTTGAGTTCTTCCCAGTTTGAGGCTATAATGAATACTGCTGCTGTGAATATTCTTGAACCTGTCTTTTGGTAAGTATATGTGTACATTTCCACTGGCTAAAATACCCAGGTGTGGAATCTCTGGGTCATAAGCTGAGTATATATTCAGCTTGATTGGATTCTGCCAGTTTTACAAAGTGATTGGACTAATTTAAAACCCCAGCAGCAGTGTATAAGAGTACCAGCTGTTCCAGTTTCCAACAATTGATATTGTTCCTTTTCATTTTAGCCGTTCCAGTTTGTATGTGTGTGTGTGTGTGTGTGTGTGTGTGTGTGTGTGTGTGTGTGGGTGTGTACGTAATTGTCATGGACTGAATTTTGCCTCACCCTCAAATTCATATGCTGAAGCCCTAATCCCCCATTCTGACTGTATTTGGAGTTAGAAACTTTACAGAGGTAATTAAGGTTAAATTGGGTCATAAGAGTGGGGCCCTAATCTATAATAGGAGTAGTGTCCATATAAGAAGAGGAAGAGACACCAGAGACCTCTCTCTTTCTCTGCACACACACACACACACACACACACACACACACACACACACACACA